>NC_080564.1:32259917-32575988 GCF_030253575.1 Rhododendron vialii | reverse complement strand
GTGCCGACAATCTCCGTCGCACATATGATCTTCATCAGTCTTTCTTTAATATATCTCAGGGTGATGATTCTTTTGAGGATTATTATGCTAAGTTTCGGCGCATTTGTAATGAATTGGATATATGTGAGCCACTTACTGCTGATATTCAGGTTATACGGCGCCATCGTGAAAGTATGAGGGTTACTCGTTTTTTATCCGGTGCATCATCCACTTTCGGCCCTGTGGGTAATCAGATTTTGGGAAATCGTGACTTACCTCCACTCAGCGAGGTATTCAGTCGTCTCCGACAGTCATCGTCTATTTCTGCACCGACTTCTGGTCGTTCTGCTTTGTCTTCCGCTATTTCTGACAGCTCTGCTTTGTCTGTCAGCCATGGTCGCGGTCGCAGTCGTGATTCTGGATTTAGTAGTCGTGGCCGCGATTATGGGGTGAGTGGTCGTGGCTTTGGCGGTCGTGATTCTGGGTTTGGAGGTCGTGGTCGTGATTCTGGAGGCCGTAGTTTTGGTCGTGGTCGTGGCTTTGGTGGCCGTGACTCTGTTTTGATAATCGTGGGGGTCGCATATCAGGGGGGGTGGCCACGGTCGCGGCCGTGATTCAAGATTTTGCACTCA
Organism: Rhododendron vialii; assembly: GCF_030253575.1. Taxonomy (NCBI): domain Eukaryota; kingdom Viridiplantae; phylum Streptophyta; class Magnoliopsida; order Ericales; family Ericaceae; genus Rhododendron; species Rhododendron vialii. Next base: position 32,575,377 of record NC_080564.1, on the reverse strand, counting down.
TTGTTGGGGAACAAATCATACGATGGAGTTCTGTTATAATCTTCACGGCTTTCCCCAGGCTTATCAGGCTACTATCTCTCAGGATACTGAACAGTTTACTCCATCCTCTGCCGATGTGGCTATTTCAGCCGAGAAGTACCAACGTTTTTTGTCATTTCAGGTTGCGACAGGATCCTCTACTGCTACGCTCGCTCAGACCGGTTCATCCGTTGCTTGTGTTGCCTCATCTTCTTCCTCTCCTTGGGTTATTGACTCAGGAGCCACAGATCATATGACTGGTACATCTGCTTTCTTTGATCACCGACCGGTTGGTAAAACATCTCATGTCACCTTAGCCGATGGCTCTACCACTGTTGTTACTGGCTTCGGTTCAGTTCCTGTCACTTCCTCTTTTACTTTATCATCTGTATTACATGTTCCTCATTTCCCGTTTAATCTTATGTCTGTGAGCCGTCTTACAAAATCTTTAAATTGTTCCGTCACATTTCTTCCTCATGGCTGTGTTTTTCAGGATCTCAAGACGGGGAGGAAGATTGGTGGGGGCATTGAGCGAAGTGGCTTATATTACTTGACTGTTTCTCAGCCTGTAGCTCTTCAGCCATCAGAGTCTCCATACCAACAGCACTGTCGTCTTGGTCATCCCTCTCTTCAGAGTTTGAAGCACCTTGTGCCCTCTGTCGTTCCATTAATAAGTTGGTTTGTGAAGTCTGTGAGTTTAGTAAACACCGTAGAGTCTCTTTTTTACCTAGGGTTGAGCGTCGTGCGTCGCGTCCTTTTCAGTTAGTTCATTCAGACATTTGGGGGCCTATTCATGTGCCTAGTGTTTCTGGTTTTCAGTATTATGTTATTTTTGTGGATGACTTTTCTCGTCTTACATATCTTTATCTAATGAAAGAGCGGTCTGAATTGAAATCTATTTTTAAAACTTTTTACATGGAAGTCAAAAATCAGTTTGATACTTGTGTTAAGATATTTCGTTCTGATAATGCCTGTGAATATTTTCACCATCTTCTTTCTCATTTTTTCGATGATCATGGCATTATTCACCAATCGTCGTGCTCTCGGACTCCACAACAAAATGGAGTTGCTGAGCGCAAGATTCGGCACTTGTCCGAGGTTATGCGTGCCTTATTATTTCAAATGCAGGTTCCTAAGTCGTATTGGAGTGACGCTGTTCTCACTGCATGTTATCTAATCAACCGTATGCCCTCTACGATCTTAGGTGGTAAGGTTCCTCATACGGTCTTGTTTCCCGGTCGGCCTCTCCACTCTTTACCCCCTCGAGTTTTTGGGTGCACCAGTTATGTTCATGCTCTTGATCCTGATAGGAGTAAACTTGATCCTCGATCTTTTAGATGTATCTTTCTGGGATACTCACACACCCAGAAAGGCTATCGATGTTACTCTCCTACTTTACGTCGTCACTTTGTCTGTGCTGATGTCACGTTCAATGAGTCCTTGCCATATTATTCGGACCCTGTTGCTATCAATGATCTTTTTACACTCGAGTCTGTGTTACCCATGGCTGTTCCTACTGGCACTGTTTCACCCCAACCTTTGCAGGTATATGTTCGTCGTTTCCCAGCATCAGCACCGCCACCACCTCCGCCTACAGAACCATTACAGTCTGGCGAACTCTCAGTGCCCACGTCTCCGTCTTCTTCCCCGTCGCCGGATCCACCTGCTCCTCGATATCCGACTCGTGAGAATCGTCGTCCCCCGGCAAAATATGGTTTTTCTAATCTCTCTAGCACTTCTCATCCTATTTCTCGATTTCTCTCTTATACTCATCTCTCTCCATCCCTTCGTGCTTTCACTACTACTGTTTCCTCCGTTTTTGTTCCTAAAACTGTTCAGGAGGCATTATCTCGGTCTGAGTGGCGGATAGCTATGGTGGATGAAATGTCTGCTCTTCATACTAATGGCGCATGGGAGTTGGTTACTCTTCCTGCTAGGAAATCTACTGTTGGCTGTCGTTGGGTCTATACTGTCAAGTATCTACCTGATGGCACTATTGAGCGTCACAAAGCTCGCCTGGTTGCTAAAGGCTACACCCAAACTTATGGTCTTGATTATTCCGAAACGTTCTCTCCTGTTGCCAAGCTTGGCTCTGTGCGAATTCTTATTTCTCTTGCCGCCACTCTTGGCTGGCCGTTGTATCAGCTTGATGTCAAAAATGCCTTTCTCCATGGCGATCTCCAGGAGGAAGTCTATATGGAGCAACCACCTGGGTTTGTTGCTCAGGGGGAGCATCATAAGGTATGTCGTCTTCGCAAGGCACTTTATGGACTTAAGCAATCTCCTCGAGCGTGGTTTGGCAAGTTTAGTGAGGCTATTTTGAGATTTGGCATGCATCGAAGTCAATCAGATCATTCTGTGTTTTCTCTTATGTCGGCTCGAGGGAAAGTATTGCTCATTGTCTATGTAGATGACATTATTATTACTGGAGATGATCAGAAAGGGATTGGTGAGTTGAAACAGTTCTTACATAGTCAGTTTCACACTAAAGACTTGGGTAAGCTACGATATTTCTTGGGTATTGAGGTAGCAAGGTCAAAGGATGGGATTAGTTTGTCCCAGAGGAAATATGTGTTGGATATTCTAGAGGAGACAGGTTTGCTCGGAGCCAAACCTGTGGAGACTTCAATGGATCCTAATGTCAAACTTTGCGTTGATTAGGGGGAGGAATTTTCTCATCCAGACCAATATCGTCGCTTGGTTGGTAAGTTGAATTATCTTACCAATACACGTCCTGATATCTCATTTGCTGTTAGTATGGTGAGTCAGTTTATGTCTGCTCCTCGTCTTCCACATTGGGAAGCTTGTATTCGTATTGTGAAGTATCTTAAGGCTCATCCTGGACGTGGTTTATTTTACCGTTCCAATGGTCATTTGCGTGTTGAGGCATTTACTGATGCAGATTGGGCAGGGTCACCTTCTGATAGACGTTCAACAACTGGTTACTGTACATTTGTTGGTGGCAACTTAGTTACTTGGAAAAGTAAGAAACAGACTGTTGTTGCAAGGTCTAGTGCAGAAGCAGAGTATCGTGCCATGGCTCATACTACATGTGAAGTTATTTGGTTGAGATCATTTCTTGAGGAGCTGGAATTTCGGGTGCAGTTACCCATTCCTATGTATTGTGACAATCAGGCGGCAATACATATCGCTTCGAACCCTGTGTTTCATGAGAGAACCAAACATATTGAGGTAGATTGTCATATCGTTCGAGAGAAGGTTGATGCTGGTGTGTTGGCTATGCCTTTTGTGTCCACAGGTGCTCAGATAGCAGATGTTTTTACTAAATCACTGTTTAAACCTCGTTTAGAATTTTTATGTAACAAGCTGGGAATTTGTGATATCTATTCTCCAGCTTGAGGGGGAGTGTTAGAAGTGTTTATTAGAGAAAGTGGGTTTGTCCCACATCGTCTATCTTATGTATGTGTAACTCTCCAGAGTAATATAAATAAAGGTATATGTGTAAAGGTTCATTAACACTCTATACACTTTTCCTCATCTCTAATAACAACCCCCTCTCAAGCATTTCATCAAACACTTTACGTGAATCAGGTATCACCCCACCCTCGCATCAAAATAGTAACTTTTCGCACTAGGCTCAACCTCAGACTTAACTCTATCAAACAAACCCTGGGCATGCCTAACATGCTTCCTTTTACAAAGCTCATACAACAACTTATCAACATCATCATTGCCAAACCCAACACCAAAATCCACCATTTTACCAAAAGCCCGAATCGCATCAGCAGGCAAATTAGCTCTACTGTACGCTCTGAAAACAACCCAGAAAATTTCCGGCCCGATTTCGCAACACTGAGTGTCTTTCCACTCTGCAAGGAAATCCCATATCAACGGGAACTGTTTGCTACTTCCTAAGATGCTAACAAGAATGTGATGGGTTTCTTTTGTGGGTTTGAAACCCGGGTGGCGGCGGGCCCAGAGGAAGAACCTATGGGCTGAGAATCCGAGGTTTTTACAACGTTTGAGGACTTGTTCGACCAAATTGGTGGAGATGTTGGGGGAGAATGGGGTGAGGGCGGATTCGAGGTCGTGGTGGGGGTTTCGGTAGTCGCTTAGCGTTCGGGAGAGGTCGTTGACGAGTTGTGGAGGTGGGTCTGGGTTAGGGTTGGGGTTTAGTGGTTGAGAAGAGAGGGGTTGGGATTGTGGTGGTGGGTTGGGTAGAGATGAGAGAGAAAATGGGGTTTGGGATTGTGGGGATGAGAGAGATGGAAGCGGAGGTATTGGAGGAGATGGTGAGTGGTTGAGGAGGAAGGGAGAGTGATGCGATCACCATTGATGATTCAGGAGGCTTACCATTACAGAGTTCAGATGGCGTTCCAGATTTGCTTCCTTTTCCCAAACTTCCTATTTCGGTGATGAACAGTGCAGAAAAAGAACATGCGTTCCACTTTTCCGTAAAAGTAGTTCTTTTTTAAAAAAGAGTCATGTTGAAATGACCATATTGCCCCTTATCCCAACTCAACTTCCCCAGACTATGGCCTCCCTCTTCTTTCCCTCTTCGTTGACACACAGAGCAGACGACTCTCTCTCTCTCTTTTCAATCTTCTTCAGGTTTGGCCGAAGCTCGTACAATACATCCTAAGCAAATTGGCTACAGAAAGGGAAATTTTTTTGTCTAGCCACTAATTTCAGTACCCAACAGCCTAGGCAAATGCCTTTTTAAATCCCAAAGCTACTTTTGATTAGAAATAAAAACAAAACAAAAAACAAAACAGTAAAACCACCGACATCCACGTCGAAATCAGCTGGAAAATCGAAATCAAAACCACCGGCCACCGACATCCAAAATTCACAAAATCAAAACCACCGCCAAACTCTATCGATTTTAACTTCGATTTGGATACACTAAAAATCAGCCGGAAAATCAAAACCCCGATGGAGTAATCTGAAAACTTTTGAATCAAACATACACAATATTTGAAAATCCAGCATCAAAACCCAGTTGGAGTAATTTGAAAACCTTTCGAATCCGGCCACATCGCTCGCCGTCGCTGCCGGAAAATCCAAAAATCGTTACACCAGACGAAGAAGGCAAGAGAGGGAGGGGTAACCTTTCTTACCATCGCCGAAGCCAAACGACAGCGACAACGAAGTAAAAAACACAGATCTGATGCTTGTGAAGACAAGGGGAAAGAGAGAGAGAGAGAGAGAGAGGGGAACTCACTGGGAGCGAGTTCTACAGTCGTACAACAGGACCGGCGAGCTACAATAGCGGCTGCTACGATTGACGACCCGTTCCGACTTCTGGAGAGGGGGAGAGAGAGGGCGGCGAGGGGGAGACGGACGGGGACTTCTGGAAGGGAGATGAGGGAGGGCTGCGGATATGAGATTTGCTTCTGCTGTGGCCGTGCACTGAAGCCCTATGAGAGAAAAATGGGGCAAGGACAGTATTATTGTCATTTCACTAGGGGACTGTGGGGACCTTCGATCAAAAGGACGTCGTTTTGGCTGAACATCTATACTTTTCTATAAAAGAGTCGACAAACCTCATTCCCAAACTACCCCTCCTAACTTTTCTCCCTCAAAAGGGTTAAATATCTACTTGCTCCTCCAACTATTCAATTTTTAGTTACTTCCCCCTCCAACTATCAATTGAACCTACTTCCCCCTCCAACTACTAAACTGTTAGCCACTCCATCCAATTGCTCGCTTCCGTCAAATTCATGGATGGAAAAACAAAACACCTAACCCCAAATGTGGTTTTGGCACCAAAAGAAGGGTAAGCTAGACATTCTAGCTCAAACCCAACCCTAAAACGTGATTTCACCGAAATCTAAACCCAAAACCCAACCAAACCCACACTTACCCACGCCCAAGATTCGAAACAGTACCTCCCCTTTTTTCTCTCGACCACAGTACCTCCCCTTCCTTGCCATTGTTCAGATGATCCTTCCCCTACCCCACCCCACCCCCTTCATCTGTAACAAACAAACTCGGAGCACAGAGGATGAGACAACCACCATCTCATAATAAACTCTTTGCCATCACTCATCACTGTCGTCCGAGCTTTCTCCTTCTCTTCTTATTCTTGCACCGCCCCTCTCACCTCTCATAATATCAGACAGCTCTTGTATGGAACAAGAGGTACTTCTTTCCATCTTATCCGCAAGTATGCGTGTCTGCTTTGAAAAACCCTAACCTTATCAGTCGGTTCCTCAACATTTCACAGGTAGAAGAATATGGTGGTATTCCTTCATCAACCATTATTTCAAAGTATCTACATGCATCCTCTAGTTTTCCTTTCTTCTTGCAAAGACCGTGGACCATCACAGCATATGTGGAGGCTGAAGGATAAAATCCCCTCTCCTCCATGCTCTCCCAAACCTTTGTGACTCTATCAAACCTCCCTATCCTAATTAGCATTTTGATCACCATATTATATGTATGCCGGTCGGGCAAACATGAATCTTGGTCCATTCTTGAAATCAACCTAAGAGCCTTGTTGACTTCATTATGATCGCAGTGGCAAGCTAGGATGGTATTGTAACTCCATACATCTGGTCTCTCACCTCTCTCTCTATCATCTCATCTAGTAGCAGGTAAGCCTCTTCCACCCTATCATTCTTACAGAGTCTTTTGATTATAGCATTGTAAGTGTACACATTTGGCACAAGCTCATATCTTTTCATTCTGTCCAGAACCCGATAGCGGTTTCACTGGAATGAAGTGGACAGGAATGGTCCTTTTCCCTTGAGAATTCGGGCTCATTGTACATTACATTCAATCATTATTCACCAACTTTGGTGCATGGCCATTCCACTGGGAGGCCTTGGAATGACCATTCCATTCCTAAGGAAAAAATCGTTCCAATGAACAAAAAACTACCCAAGGTTGAAAGAATGCTCTGTGACCAGGGTTTTGCAACCAGAAAATAGATTGTGCGGCTAAAAGATCAAGATTGCTGAAATGCAGTAAATAAAGAGACAGCATCCTTGAAGAAGATTACCTTCTTTCACCCACCAATAAAGACCACAGATCGTAAGCCCCATCAGCACTACAACGTTCATCATTGCTTTCAAGGAGATGGCCCAACCATCAACTCCCTCATCTCCATCCTCGTATTTCTGGCCCTTCACCTTTAAGATCCCCATTCATCTTCTTCCTATCTGTAGTGAAATGTATATCTCAAGCATTGCAATACGCGAAACCATTACAAGCAACCAATGAATGATCTGAAGCAATAAAGAGCGAGGTCTACAATGAGTCTGGTAGAATTCTACGACATAAAGATTGGTCTAACCTCACATTTCGAATACGAGTTTCTAGTAGAAGCCTTACATGCACGACCAACCGCGAAAGCTATGAATTCAGAAATGGAGTTCAAGTTTAAAAAAAACCATAAGCCAAAAAAAGACTTCCTTCAGAAGCCAAATGTCAAATACGTGGGAGGCATATACCTTGCATCGATTTCTAATGCCGTAAGCTGTATAAAATCAAAACCCGGGAAAAGCTATTAGAATGTGCGCCAATAGAAATTGAATTAGATTGTTCCTCACATTATTGACTGCAGATGCGGTTCTGTTTCTGAACTTATGAGGCACACAATTAGCAAACGCCCGTTGTGGTAGAGAGAGAGAAAGAGAAGATGGGTGTGGCCGTGTGGATGAGTTCACCAGCTCCGATCGCCCGAGTTGCGATCGGAATTCAGATCGGCGACGGCTGACTAATTGATCGGAACTAGGATCGGCAACGGTGAAGGTCGTGACTTGGATCTGCGATGTTGTTATAATTGACTGCAAGTTCACGACCAGAAGGTGGAAAAAAGTCTTTTAAGTTATAATCAAGTGTTCCCGGCTCACTTTTTCTCAAATTTTTTCGACATATATCTTCTTCGATTACGTATGAGGAAGTATCCGATTGACTTGATATCTTACAGAATCATTTCGATCGACAATTTCTAAAAAACAGACAAATCAGATCATAAAAATGATTCCAAAGTAAGGTCGAAAATTTCAAAAAACAGAGACGAAGGAGAAGCCTTCTCCTTCTCCAGTTTCACAAAGTTGTAATCAGGTGTGACCAGCTAACTTTCTTTCATTTTCTTTCGGTATCTTTCTTCTCCGATCAATACCCATTTGGTACTCAATTGAATTCATACATTACACAAACATTTTAATCGACAAGTTATACAATCAGGACAAATCGGATCATGAAAGTAATTCCAAAATAAGTTTGAAAATTGCCAAAAAAAAGAAGAAGCCTTCTTCTTTTAACACTTCGCAAATTGAAGATAAGAAGTCTGTCCACTGCAGAACTCGCCTTTGGTACCCCCGCGTTACTTGTTTCTCAGACTTGTTTTATCCTGCCAAAAGGCATTTTTCCTGAGCACGGCTTCCTCACAATACACATTGCCTCGAATGTTTAAGACGCGATCTTGAGCCGACGTGGAACTCGAGTTTACAGAACATGGTCTTCGTTGAACATATATCAATACTAGATAGTTTTATTTTGTTTTTCAAGATTTTCCTCTGCATGGCTTCACAACTAGATCCTTAAGGACAACCCCGTCCTAAAATGTTTGTTCAATCCGAAAAACAAGGTCTTAAAAATAATACACTTTTTAAAAAAAATTCAAACATTTTACATAAGTTGAAAGAACTCATTGTTATATAATAAATTGTTGATTTTTTTTTTTTGAAGAACTGTATTATTTTTAAGTTCTCGTTTTGCGTACCGGGCTAATAGTTTGGGAAGGAGGGTGTATAATTTAACTGCTGCAGATCATTTTCGATTCATAGTGCAAGTATCAATTTGTTTTTTGTTATCCACAATTATTTTTTTTTGTCTTTTAGCAAAAAATTTACATACAGTTTCAACACTAAAAAAACAAAAAAGAGATTGTGGATAACAAAAATGGGGATGTGAATATCAATTCCAAAAAAAAAAAATTGCAGGGGTTCGCTGTTCTGAATGTGCTCCGTAAGCGCATGCTATCCCACATGCTCAGCAGCCACAATATTTTGCAAGAAAGAAAAAACCTTGTACTATTATACACCACCAAAGACATATCAAGCATCTTGTGAATTGAAATGGAAACATCAGTCTTGCGCCCACATGAACTGCAAAAACATACTAGTAATCAAGATTCTAGAGATATCAGATACGATTGCAAAGGCAGTTTTCCAGACGAATGGACATAGCAAATCAGAAAAAATGCATTTGCCAATGGAAACCAATCCATGGGAAGGGAAAGGATTCGAAATATGAACAAATAACAAAAGTTCAAAAACATTTGCAGTTTTCAGCACTTTATAACTGAATAAACAGATTACAATGTGGGAAAATCATCCCTCACCTTATTACACAGTAGGTTCAAGTTTTTAGGCTTTAGCCCTTTGATTGCCACTTTTACACCAGTGACCAATCAATACATATTCACGGACTCGCATCAAAAACCCGACTCACCGAACCGACAAATTAGTTCTTAACCCACATTGAGAGTCAACAATAATCTTTTCCCGTCTGTTAATCACCTTTACTTTCACCATTGTTACTCTTTGGCCCATACCTCTCAACTCTCTCATCAATCCAAGCCCTCATGTCGCCCAACACAATATCAGCATTCTCATCAGTCTCCCCCTGTATCAGCGAGTGGTACATTCCCTCGTAGATCTTCAATGTCTTGTCCTCGCTTGACGCCTTCTCGTATAACAGCTTAGAGCTTGTGGGACACGTGACGCCATCAGCCGTCCCATGCACTGTCAGAAACGGAGCCGTCACCTTGTGGAAGTTGTTCTGTACGTACTCGCACATCCTGGCAATCTCCCTCATCGTCCCCACCCTTGGTGGACCCGTATATCGCCTGGGGTTTCCTGCTATGATCTTCAGTTTCTCTGGGTCCTTGATTGCCTTTCCCACCATCTTGTTGTCCGGCATTGTTGCCCAGGTGTCTGCCAGTCCGAATAGAAGTCCATACATGAATAGGTGTATCTGTGCATTAGGAAATGATCATTACCAATTAGAGTTGCAAACATAGCTCTTTAAAAGTGTAAGGTAATGTGTGCTTCACTGAAACAATTTTGGAAATGAATGTAATGATCATTCATTGGCCTTTCAAAAGTTCACCTAAATTGGTGAATGATGATTCCATGCATATACCATTATGTCCTCTTCTAGCGAACCAAATGTCAGAAAAGATTCTAACTTCATTCCAATAATCAAGCACTGCCTAGAGATCGTCGTTTGAGTTTTGACTTCAAATGAAGTTACCACAGGGATTAATGTCATACAGACAGAATAATAGACATGAATGATGCGAGAATTATACATCCTACTGTACCTTGGTACAAGCACTGGCGCAGCCATAAGCCATGAATGTGTATTATTGGGGGGCACTAGGTCATAAGAACTTTGACGATAGCCAAGCTCCGACAACAACCCACAAACCCATGAGTTGATGGTTGTTGGCGATGTGAAGGTGGCTTGCGTCTTGCGGTGTGAGAAATGAAGGGGAACTTTAGGCTTGTGTAGAGTGTTATTTTGTGTAAAAATTACTCAATTTTCCGTAGTCCACCTTGGGTTTATACTTCTATAGTAAAAAAAATCCATTGCAGGGCTTGATTTTTAAACAATTCAAGCAAAAAAATTAGTTAATCCCTATATCTATTACTATTTGATCGAATGAACAGTTTAGATCATTTGGATGGGACTCGATATGAATCCCAAATAACTAACGTTTATCCTTTTTTTTAGTCAGGGAAAAAAATATACAGTTGGACGTGTGCGTATTTGTGCTAAGAATACTTATTTTAATTAAACTAAAAGTGAAAATTAAAAAAACAAATGCAGTGGGGGCACTGCTGGGTACAAGACTACAAGGTGATGTGGTTCTATCCAGTTGTTAGAAGTTCAAGGCATATTATCTACGATGACCATGTTAAATTGGTAGTAATTGTTCGGGACATTCCATCGGCTGCAGCCTGTGTTTTGTGCACAAGGAGTGTGTCCCATAATCATCTTTTCTTCGAACGCATCTTCTCTTAGTTTCTGTCTGTGTCCTTTTTTGGCCTTAATCAGATTTGTAGACAGCCTATGCTGTGCATAAAGGAGGTTGAGTTCCATTGGGCCTTAATTTTTCTTTTCTTGCAGCCATGTACCACATTTGGATTGAGAGCAAGACCGATCTCATTTTCCAGCACAAAACTGTTGATGTTGCTTGAGGTCGAGCTAGTGTTTGGCAACTCTGTTTTGAGGTGGAAAATGGGTTTGATCTAGGGTGATCTTTGGTAGTACTATTGTTGTCGTTTGGTGTTCTGGTTATATATTTCCTGCAACCTATATTGTTAAAGACCGGACAGGGTTTTTTCTGGGCTCCTAGAGCTTGTTTGGCATATTTGTTTGGCGTTAAACACTCTAGTATGCAGCTCCCAGCTCCCTGTTCTGGTTAACAAAGACTATAAAGTAGTATTTACCAAAACATATACCAAACCAAACCGAGCCTTAAGTCTCAGTCAGTTGGAGTCGGCTACATGAATCCGTGTTTTTCATTGACCTCTGAATCCATTTACCAAAACATATACATGGGGAAAAAAAAACTCACTATGATTGAAAACTCAGCTAAGAACTAATTATTCAAAAAAAACAACGCACAGATGAAATCAAATCATGTATTTAGAGACAAAACATGCATCGCAACATCTATAGAAAAATTAGAGATGAACAATAGCATTTTCCTGCGATAATGCTATATATTTTTTTACTTATATATAAAATAAAAAAAAGAGCATTTTCCTACGGTACGAAGGATGCATTTGGGGTTAAAAAGAAAAAAAAAAACATCACCACGTCTGAGAAATTAAGATGTAAATGAATAAAACATTTTCCTACCATACAAAGGCTTCATTTGGTAGTAAGACACAATACTATTGTTGAGATCAGTGGAAGGATTTGTATCTTCAGAGCAGGGATAAAGCTGGGACAAGGAATTCGTTGCCGGATATGAAAGTGGAATGGGAGATGAAGTGCTTGGTGCAACAAACGGGAGCTGGATATGGTATCCGGATTACCCTTATCCGGAGCTGGATATGGGCTGCATTCAGTAGATCTGTAGATATCCCACCCTATGTCCTCCGGTCCTCCCATATGTTAACAAGAAATTTTTTGCCCTTCCATTTATTTCTCTCTGGACGAACAAACAAACACTATCCTACCCAATGTGTGTGTCTGTTCAAGCTAAGTCGACACATAATGTCCGTGTGTGTGCAGGGCCGGCTCTGATATTTTGAAGGTCTAAGACGATCTTTAAAAGTGAGGCCCTTAGTAATTGTAAACGAAAATCAAATAAAAAGTCGATCACACTAAATAATTTTGATTCCGATATAGTATTTGTTTGTAATGGGAAGTACTGGAGTAGTAGTGTTTAAGGAGAAAAAAATATGCATCCATGCACCCACCACACTGAATAATTTTAAAGGGCCCAAGGGATTTTGGCGATCCGTGACCTTTTATTCCTCCTTTTTGTTTTTTTTTTCTTTTTGTTTTTTTCTGCGTTCCGTGTTCCATTTTTCCAAATGTAAAATGTCTTCCTGGGTTTAAAATTGGGTTCCAAAACAATACATATATACGATGTCCTAAAATAAGTAGGGATCCTAATTTTTTGACATTTTTAGGGGCTTAAGGCCCACGCCTCTTGGGCCTTAGCCCAAAGCCAACAGTGTGTGTGCGCATGAGCAGGGACACGAGCCTAAAATTGTCTTTTAAAAATATTTCAACCAATTAAAATTCGCGAGAGCGGGAACAGAAGGCCCTGCTGAATGATTATGTGACATTAAAATGTGCAAGGGTTTGAGCATTTTTTGTGTTCGTCGGTAGCATTTTCCCACAGTCCAATCTCACCCCTGCAGGCTCTCCTAGCTGGCAACAAACTTGCCCACTTTGTTCCAAAAAAAAATATATATATATATATATATTTTTGTCTTTATTCAAAAAAAAATCGTATTTGTTAATTTTTCGTCAATTTTTTGAGAATTATTGCATCGTCATGACGAGAGGAATCTAAAAAGAAAAAAATTATGATCAAAATTAAATTTTTTAATAAAGACAAAAATAAGCCTATAAGTCAATTTTTTCGTCTTTATTCAAAAAAAATTAATTTCGATCATAATTTTTTACTTTTTAAATTCCTCTCGTCATGACAATGCAATAATCTCTAAAGAATTAACAAAAAACTAACAAATATATATAAAAAAATTAAATTAAAACAAAAAAATAAGTCATTTGACTTATTTAGCATAACGGAACCTTAATGAATTTCTGCATAGTAAAGGACAGCTTTGCAACAAAACAAAAAAATCAGTCAAAGGTTGCTTCAATTCACAGTACCTTGGATGGTTTCATGTTTTCAGGAATAACGAACAGAGGAGCAGAGAAGATTAGGCCCGTCCACGTGTCAGCCTCCGACTGGAAATACATAAGCATGGTCGCCAACCCCCCCATCGACTCCCCAAAAAGAAACGCCGGCAGCCCCTTATACTCCTCGCTTCGACGAACACTCACGAAGAACGAAAGCGACGCGGCGGCGACCTTCGCCATGTCCCCCAGGTAGCACCGGATCCCGTCCGACCGGCCGTGGCCCAGTAGATCGGCGGCGAACACGGCGTAGCCCCACCTGGCGTAGCCGATGCAGATCTTCTGGAACAGCCACCCTGTGTCGGAGCCGTACCCGTGGGACATGTACACCGTGGCCTTGACGGGCTGGTCTAAGGGGATGAAGGACTGGGTGAAGAGGTTTCCGTGCGGGGTGGTGAAGTAGGACTTGGTGTTGCGGACGCCTTGGGAGGTGTAGTATTCTTCCTCCGGGGTGTCTCCCCAGAAGTTTGCCGGCGGCATGATTGGTGGATGGTGGTGGGTGGGGGTGGGGGGATTGGAACGGAAAAGGGTGAAGTGGGTTTTTTCTTGAATTGGAGGAGTGGTGGGTGGAGGTTGGGGTGGGCGAGAGGGGAGGGAGAGGGTGGAGTGGGTTTTCTTTAAAGTGGATTGGAAGAGTGGTGGTTGGGTGGGTGGGGTCTGGAAGAGGGTTTTTTGCCCGACGGTCGAGATGTTCAAGCTAATTTACGTTCACATCAATTAATTTTTTTTTAAGTTCGGTTAAATACATGATATCTATGTCGACACAAAGGCATATGTTTCTTGATCTTAAAATAGAATCTTGATTAATTATATGGAGAACAAACTTATTAACCAATCGGACTAAATCTATTTGGGAGGGATTTGTGCGACCGAGGGTGGAAAGTGGTTTTCACCAACTGTGTGGTGGTTTTGGGGTAGGTGGGTAGTGGGTGGGTTGGCGGGGTGGGTTACGGATAAGTGTCGGGTCCACCACTGAGATTTTCTTTTTCTTTTTTTTGAAAAGGCGCTACTGGGAGCCTTGTTTGATCCATACAAGAGTTTTTAGCAGTCTTGTTTCTGTTTGTAGTAGGTGCTGATAGAGACAGGGACTGAGGGAGTCAGGGAGGTAGTTTTCCATCGCAGTTTTCAAGTCAGTGATTAATTTATGCACTATAATATTTTGGTTTTATTTTTATTTTATTTTATTTTTGCGTTTGTTAATTTTACGTCAAATTTTTATGCGATATAGATGGGTAAGAACGAAAGGAATCGCAAAAGTAAAAAAATATGACTTTTATACAAGTAATTTGGAAAATATCCAAGAAAAAGTCAAAAACTAATTTTTTGAGCTTTTCTTTGGATATTTCTCAAAAATACTTATGTAACAGTTAAAAAAAATTAATTTTTCAATTTCGCTCGTCTTTACTCACTCATATCACATAAAAGTTTGGTGTAAAACTAACAAATATAAAAAAATTAAATAAGACAAAACCAAAAAATTATTCTGCATAAGTTGATTCACTAGGGTAAACACTCATCGAGAGTAGGCTTTGAATAAAAGAGTACCCCAAGTGAAAATTATTAGTTTCTCTTTTTTTTGTCAAACAGAAATTTAGAAATTCTATAGTTTCAATTTCCGCCATTTGTTGGTCTCATTGTGCTTTTATTGCAGCAATTATAAATGTTTCATCTCGTAGAACAAGCAGAATAAAATATTCACTCAAAAAAATTAGATTGGTCAGATATTAATAAATGGAAAATTCTAAAATCAGCCCAATAGGCCGACGATAGTAGGTGTGTGAATGTGTATTAAAAGATGTAAAAAGTGCACAGAAATACGTGTTTTTCTTGTCTTTTAGTGTGTTTATCGTCAGCTCAGTGGGCTGATAATAGCAAGACCGTTAATAAATAAGTTAAAAAATAAATTTTGGTTTATAGAATAGACATTCTGATTTGACATACCTATGCCAATCAAAGCTGATTTTTACGGGCAGAGGCTGACTTGATACTTGAAAGTGGTACCCAAAACTTTTCGAGGCCCAGACTCCCAAACCTTATTGGTCACCAGATTGGGCTTAAGAATCTTGGGCTTACACTGCACAAAAAATTTGTAGACTTAAAACCAATAAAACGGCCAAGGGAAAATGACAGCCAATGACGTGTTTTGATTATTAATATCCGTCAAAGACATTTTTCAGCATTAAAAAATATTCTCAGTATGTTCTTGACGGGTATTAATTATCAAAACACGTCCTGGACCGTCATTTACCCTAAAACGAATACTTAATCTTCTCTGCTCCTCTTTTTGTTGGGCTTGCGGCCCTCCTTGTGCGTCACCAGATTCGACTTTTAAGTTTCACAAGGCCCAGTCCCTTGTATGAAGCAAGCAGCTCTCCACTTGTGTTTTGCTCGTTCGAGATCGATTCATCTAATAAATAAGCTAAGCTCGAGTACTTTTTTGGAACTCAAAACCATTAAGTATTCATGCCAATCATGAACAATTTAAAAATACGATGACGTTTGATACATGTCGTTGTTTGATTAGGATGATTTTCTTCAAGCAAGCACTTTAACGAACACAACAAGATGTGGCTTGGATCATCTCTTTATGGGCCCAATTCATGCGTAAAAAAGTAATTTCGGTGCAAAATTAGGGAATTGGAGGGGTTGTAGTGCACTTGCCGCACTACACCGTGTAGTGCAGTCGATCCAACCGTCCATCACTGCACTCCTATAAATCCTAGCCATCCATTGTTCAGATGAAAATCTGAGCCGTCCATTGTTGATATGGACGGCCGAATTGACCGCACTACATATGTAGTGTGGAGGTGCACTACAGCACTCCCGGGTCCCAAAATTAGATGAGTTTTGCCATACCCAGAGAGCATGGACTCGCATAAGATGGTGAACAATCTCTCGCTCCATTCCCAAAATTAAATTGAAATAAGTTCTGAACAAATAAATTTAGGAGAACGCGCTCAGCCTAACAAAGAAAGATCTTATTTTACTTATATATGCCATAGCATGACTCATTATTATGTCCCCCCACAAAAAAAAAAAAAAAAAATTCATTTTTTAAATGTGAGGGGGCCTATTTAGTCATAGCATGCCTTTAGTTTTGCTCTTCTGGTGGTGTCCCACAGTTTTGAAAAAATGCACGATTCGCCACGCATGGATGATGTCTAGTTGTCATCTTCATAATTAATTATTTTATTTTCAAACGTAACGGTCTGAGTTGTAGCGTATAGTTAATTAACGTGACATAATTGACAAAAGGGTCCTAATGCCTTGATTGTCTCCCGTTCTTCTAAGGAATTCAAATAAGTATTTATTTTTTAAATTAAAAATAATATGTCTCGTAAAATAAAAAATAAGTACTTAAAAAATAAAATTCTTAATAAAACAGAGATTAACTAATCTTCTTTCCATGTTGATCTAAGCATGAGAATGAAAAAGTAAACAGTTTTGCGTGCTAAGAATAAACAATTTGTGGGCCTTGATTGCGAACAAAACCAGGATATTGTTTTAGGGGCTCACTCAGGCAAAAATCTAGCCCTATCGCTTACTGGCATGATTATCGTATTTCATGTTTTTATTGCATCGATTTCCCATCAAAGTACAAGGAAAATAAAATTCACGATCCCATTCATATTCGTTCAAAATCAACGGGGCGGGGACGGGAGAAATTTTCATTACCCGGCCGGGTTTCGGGACGGGGTTGGGGGAGTTTGGGAATTTTCAGATCGTGGTCGGAGTACATAAAAACTTGTCCCGCCCTGTTACCATTCTTATTCTCATAGGCTCCATGCACTCGCACAAATCAAAACAACGTACTCAAAAATTTAAAAAGCCTTTTAGACTAGGCCGATCAATAATCTTCATTACTTAAATTTTCTTCTTTCGGTTAAGATTTGTTTTTGGATTATGTCTCTGGGCGAATTTTAAAACCTTCGGGTGCTAATACAACAACATACTGTTACTCGTTTCATACAGTACTTGGGATCCCAATAGCGTAAAGGTGCACTACTGGAGTGTAGCGCTCAATTTGAGCCGTCCATGTCAACTAATAATGGCTTAGATTTTATTTCGATAATAGACGACTCAAATACGCAAGAGCCGAACTGAAATCTAGACAATTGATTTTTGCGATGAATGACACGCACTACACACTACAGGGGGAAAAAGTTGAAAGTTACGTTTATTGAATGGAATGACTCAATTGACTTTAGTTAATTGCAGGGACCACGGAACATATGTTTTTTCACAATATTATCTCATTTCTTACCTGAATTAATCTTATAATTACCTCTACAATGGAATGTAGGATCCAAAAATATTCAAAGACACGTGTATAATTAGGCCCACGGTAGATCTCCATGTTAACATGAAAAGCTTGTTTTTGCTAAGCAGATAAAAAGGATTGGAAAGGGAGACCAGTGTAGCTTCATTTATGGTTGTGACCAACGGGTTCCAACCTACTATGGAATGTTGAAGCTTTGGCTACTTGTCCCGATAAGGATCGTCGTCACATGACGTTCTTGCAAATTAACTATTGTCTGAATGAAGACAGTCCGTTACTATAGCCCAACTAAGGTGCGAGTGGAACCAAAGACACTCTAACACAATATATGGTTCAACAGCCCTGCTATGTGCGGGATGAAGGGACTTTTACACATGCTCCTTTGGGGAATTCGGGCGCTGTACGATCCAAATTAAAAAAAAAAAAAAAAAACTCTTTCCCTAAAATAGTTCTTTTAAAATCTATACTATTAATTATCGAAACGGACAGTAAAATTGAGCGTTGTTGAATGCTGTCCCTAGGAGATAGCAGCCCTCCAAGTCGGCTCCTTTGGCCATCTCGGCTACCACGGTGGTGGTACATGAAAAGCTACAAATGAGGTGAAAATTTTAATTAAATCGATATTCTGTTCGTTTTTGGTTAATCTTTTGTAAATTTAGGTTGGGTTGGTGATGATAGGGTACGATAATAAGTCGGGCTGACAATGATTCTGAGTTTTTTTTAGTTCAACTGAGAAACTCGAGTCTTATAAAAGACGCCACTCTTCGAGGGAAGTCCCCGGATCGAGTATTTGCGAGTTCATCCCAAAGAAAGCAGTCCCTTCTTGTGGGGCAGATGATCGATCTTCCACTTTGTAACGGAACTCCTATTGTCCATACAAATTTGGAAAGCATTGTTAATGAGTGGAGATAAATTAACTAAAGTATGATGTTGATTTCATCATTTTCTTTCTGTGATAGTCTTTCATTCCTTTATTATTTAAGTGTCCGGGTCAGTTTATACGCACTCGGCTAATCATGGGGGCTCAATTCTACCTCCTACTTGCAGGAAACTCAATTAAAGTCAGAGCAAAACTCTTTATGAACTGGCTTCAAATAAGTCGAACCTGAGACCTTATGAGGGAGCAAACTTCCAAGTGTTTGGGCCTTGACCACCGAGTCAGCCTCTTCGAATATCCTTTTTGTGATAGTTATTCATGACATTGCCGGTTGAAAAGGATTTTCCGTGGCATGAATTAGGCTACTTTCGGCTAAGATTTTTATTTTTTAAGTACTTATTTTCCGCTTTCATAGATAGGTCATTCTCTCACGATACATCACATGTCAATTCAAAAAATAAGTATAATCGATCACTTGCACGCAATAAATTATCTTAAAAATGAGGTTCAATTCCCCTCTGTTCAGGAGTTATCAATATTCTTGTATAAGTCAATTGGTGCTACAGAAAAATATAGGATCATTTCAATATCAACATGATTATTGGTACAGTATATATGGTGTCCACTAGGATTCACCTCTTTATTATATCGAACAATAAGTTTAATTAATGTTGACACTGAAAACAACCTTAAATAGTTAAATTCAAGGAATAATAATTAATTACGGCTAAGATTCCATTTATCCATCATAGTCGTTTTGATGTAAGCTTACAGAGACTTAATAGTTGACACTTGACACTGAGAGAGACAACTGATCGATGTTATGCTTAATTAAGTGGGTGATTATCATCACTCCAAATCAGTCTTAATAAGATGGTTGCAATTCATTGACGATAGTCGCGTAGTGTTGAATATTTATATGATGTTTGCGTGCGATTGTAATCAACTGGATGAATTCGAATTCTCTCATTTCCTGAGGAACAAAGAAAGATCTTATCTTATTATTTTAGTAGGAAAAAAACATGTTACCTGTGTCCCAAAAAGATCTACAAAATTGTAGGGGTTGGATTTAATGGGATCTTGATCGTGGGTTGGGTCTGGTTCATTCCTTCGCCGCTCCGTGCACTTACCGCCGGACTTGCAACAAGTCACTAGGGCTGTGGTTGCCCAGTGAGCCTCCGACAATCAAGTTAGATGTAGGGAGAAGTGTATAGATCTAAAGTTAAGATAGAATGACATACCTCTCTAGATTAGGGCTAGCGTGTGGAGAGTAAGTTCGGATAACCATCTCGGGTGACGTCATATATGATTAAGGGATAAGGCGGTTACAGAACACATAGTCAAGTCAGACCCCAATGATTACTCTTGTGGCGTAACTGCATGGGACCCTCCCAGAGTAATTGCTTTCCTTCGAGCGGCCTCGGGAGTTTGGGTCGGGTATGCTCCACGTCCTTAGGCAATGGCAGAACCCCGGCCGGAGCCTCCTCATCGAGCGACGTACCGAGGGAAGCGCCATAACCCTCTCAAGCACTTATGTCAAGTATTGGGCTGGTTCCCTCATGGTGCCTCGGGACAACGTGGCTTGGTGGGACGACTGAATTCCTGTTCCGGAGCCATTACAATAGCCCCTCAACTCGCTGGAGTGTTATCTTCGAGCTCTGAGGAGTTGATTGTGCTTGTGAACTGCCATGTTGGAGGCCTTTGTCCACAGGTAGCCGAAGCAGAAAGCGGCTTCGGTAATTGCCAGGTCGCTAGCCCCAGCCCGAGGAGCCACGTGTCGATCATCGCCAGGGTGTTTCACGCTGGTTGGTGTCTCAGTTGAGATAAAAAAAAATTTGATACCCACGGTGCACAGGAAAAGGGTTGGGTCCTAAGGAAAACTAATAAGTTGCTATCGCTATGTGAAATAATGGATTGAAACTTCTTCTTCAATCGCGCTAGCTCTTTTAATCCATCGTCACTTGCACGCAATTTATTCTTAAAAGTGGGGGGTCACAATTCCCCACTGTGCAGGACTTATTTCTCAAGATATATATTTTCCGTAGCAGAAAGTCTATGCACAGTAAATCTGTGCATAAATTGTGCACAGATTTCGTTATAGGACCCACCACGGGTCTCACATAAATCATCCGAACCGTTCATTAATGTAAAATATTTTGTCAAGGGTCTCAGTAAAAAAATAAGCTCAATCCGATATCTATAAGTACTCGATCCAACCATATAACTTTTCATTATCCTGAAATCTGAATAAAAAGTTAGATGATTGGATGAAACACCTATAGATATCGGATTGAACTTATTTTTTACGGGGCCCCTTGAAAAAATGTTTTACATTTAATAAACGGCTCGGATGATTTGTATGGGACCCATGGTGGGCCCCACAATGAAATCTATGCACAATCTGTGCACAAATCTGTTGTGTGTAGCAGGACTCTTTTGGTAGGCTGGTTTAACACTGTGGACCAAGTCCTGGAAGCCCTGGTCCAAGAAAATGAGATGACAAACTACACTACTCTCAATTTAGATTTAGATTTGGATGATTTTTTGTAACCTCGCTATCAAATGGGCAATTGGATTCCCCCAAAAGGATTTTTCCTATTGGCCCTACCTTTGGAGGGCATATGACCATTAATTCGTGTACGTACGTATCAACTTTTTCTTCCCTATGATCTAGAGATGATGGTAGAAAGAGAAAAAATGAAAGGGCAATTTCTGTAAAGGAAATTCCAACGTCCCTGTGTGAACACATGGTAACTAGAGTCATCTTTATAATTCGCGGTCGTCTTGGCGCTTGGGACTTAGCAGTTTACTCGCACCCAAATTAAGTCTCAACTTCGAGTCTCTTTGCCAGTAATTCTTGGGGTCATGAGTCCCAGAGTTGGTTCATATATTTTGGAGGTCCGAAACGAGTTTCCTATATTATGGCCCTTGCATACTCATGAATTTATTTTAAAAAATGATAAAAGTAAAAAAGTAACAAAAAAATCAAATTAAAATGATACAATTATGACAATATAGATGTAAAAAGATATGATTGCAAGAGTTTTTGAAAAAAGAAGAAGATACAATTGTGTTTTTATTTGGAAACATTCTAATATTAATATGTAAGTTATATTACAGTAGGGCCTCAATCTTGGACTATAATTCGGGGGCCGGAAGCAGTCGCTTCTCTCGCCTCCCCTATGAGCCGGCTCTAGGGTCATCTCACTCACATGCTTAAACATGCGAAAAGACAATAGAGATTCGTTCGAGTTGCGCACAAACTGATCCGGAACATTTTGCATTATTTAAAAAAAAAGGTTGTCTGTTTATGGGGACTACATATGGAGGACCCGCTGTACATGCATCAGCTAACACCTTTGCTAGAAGGGATAGGATTGCCATTAAAGAAGACCCGTGCTTTTGCAGTTTCCTTTATTATGTGTCACAATGGTGTCACCTGCACCCCTTTTGTCTCCATACAGTAGTGGAAAGGTTTCAGTTCTTTTGACTTACCCAACAGTGTCTAAACTAAAGAAGAAAGGATAGGATGTGGAAATAAAAAACAAAGGGAAGTTTTTTTTTGAAATGGTCAAAGGGAAGTTGATTACTTGATAGGAGTGCTTATTTCAGGCCTTGTCTACTTTGATTTCCTTATGAGACCTATGAGAGGCTATAAAGTTGTAGTTTAGTGTTACTATTTCTTAAGGATAAAAAGCTGCAAAAGTAATTGGGAGAGTGTTTTTTTTTTTAAATAAAGAATTTGTTAATTTAAAACCAATCCCATATTGATCACATCCGAATGCTCAAAACCCAAACTTAAGTTCTTTTTTTCATTCGATAGATGTCTAGTCTATTCCTAAGAGAACAAGAAATGGGTACCGCTAAGCGGCATACGGGTGGGGCAAGTCCATACGACATTAACCATCACACCAAACACTCGAGGTTCTGGCTAGAATGATGCAGATTAGATTTTGAAAAAAAATAGAAGTTTATTAGTTTTTTATTTTACTATTTTAGTTTTAGTATTTTGTTGGGAATCTTATAATTTGGGATTACTAACATAGAGTTATTTAGTTTCTTAATTTAGGTTGAGTCAATTTCCTATTCTATGTTTTTTTGTTTTACAAGATTTAGGATTGTTTCTAAATATTTTTGTTTCCTTTCAAGCTCTGGGATTTCTACTACTATATAATAAGCTTGTAAGCCTTAGGTCTATTTAGTTTTGAATGATTAATGAAATTAAAAAGAGTGTTCTCTTTTATGCCTACCTTTGGGTATTCTGTGTGAATCAACCAATTGTTGTTATCTTTATTCCTGGGTATTCTCAGACTAAACAGGTTTAAGGAAGAGTTGTCACAATCTTGCCGCCGGATCTCTTTTTTCAACACACCTCCCTGCATCAGAATCGAACCCTTATCTTCCATGTGGAAGAGGTGAAGAAGTGTCATTAAATTACAAGCCCGTTGACGCCAAACTTATAAGTTCAGCAATTGGGAAAACTTTAATTTGAAAGCGAAGATTGGGATGCTTAACTTGAAAGAAATACAACAAAGGCAGCACTTGGACTTGAAATGTCGATTTTCCGTGCCAGGAACATTCGCTTTTTTATGTTGGCAATTAACCACAATTTTTTAAAACCAAAATCAAAGTTAGGTATACTCACTCGAGCATGTGACAAGTGCATGAATACGAGACTTTTGGTGTATGAATTTTTTTTACCGACACTTGCATTGATGTTGAAACTCACGCACGCTATGTCTTCAGTATGTGCAGGTCCCTAATTGAATGTGAGTGTTTGTATAACCATTTGTGGTGGTACAAGATTTGCCAGTTTAATTGGCCGCCATTCTTTGGTATTCTTTGGTATTTTTTTTTTAATGGGTCAAATCTTTTCGAAAGTAAGAATTAATTATTATTACGTATATGATTCTGTTAGTTTTGTAACTATTAATAATTTTTTTATAGGAGACGTTAGGGGTACATCAATTTGTCACATCTCAACCACACATTTCTCACATACATGTGGATCTCTAGCATTTATTGTGAAATTTTCACACATGCATTTTGAGAGAGATGTGGTTAGGGTGTGACACATTAATGTGTCTCTAACATTTCTTTTTTATTTTATTAATAGTACATTAATTTTAGTAATCTCTTTGTCTCAATTTGTTTGGAGAATCTAAATTCTTAAGGAGTAAACATCAAAAGTTTAAATTTTTTGCAATTACCCTACAATTTTAATTGAGTATTTATTCCAATTCAAAACTAAACGTGTAACATTGAAATATGGATAGTTTAAGGGGCGACCGAATGTGGGAATTGGCCTTAGTAAGTACTCCCTCCATCTCCATTCTAATTTAATTCCTTTTGGGAGTTCGTGTCATTTTTATTTGATTATATCTTGCCATCTGTAATTTTTAGGTGATTTTAAAAATGTCATTTAAAATAGCTCATTGAGATCTATCAAACAAAATTTATATTGCATATAAATAGTGTTATCAATTAAAAGTTATAATTGGTTTTTTATACGATTGAGATACGACGAGGGGCAGAAGAATGGAGACGGAGGGAGTAACATTTGGTTTGTTTAAATGGCAAGTCTATGCAATTGATAGTTAAAAGAGGAAGTAAATAAATTTTAGATAATTTAAGAGACAAGTGCATATTGCTAACAAAGATGCTACATGCATAACTGTTGTGCAAAATATCAAACACAACCAATCTCCATCCGTCTATTGTAGTAATAAATGGTCAAGATTCGTTCAAATTTTTTCTTGGAATAGTTAAACTTTTCATTGGAAGAGTTTTTTTTAAAATCTAGAGCGTTCAAACACATCTGAACGGTCAGAATTAATTACACAATACACATAACGGTTGTGTAAGTATCATTTCCGTATTGCTAAGTTTCAATTTCAGAGAATGGGAGGAGCTGTAAAGCACTACACCGCGTAGTGCAGACGGCTTGAATTTAATCCAAACATCTATAAATCTTAATTGTTTATTGTTCGAATGAAAATCCAAATCGTCCATTACTAGGATGATTCGGATGAATAGCCGGATTGGCGTGTAATGCGGGGTGATGTTTCTAACTTCCTTTTTATAGTAACCGCTACACATGAGAGAGAGAGAGAGAGAGAGAGAGAGAGAGAGAGAGAGAGAGAGGGAGGGGGGGGGGGGGGGGTCGCCTTTTTTTGGCTTTTTCGAGACTATAAAACGGTGGCGTGCAAAGTTAAAAATGAGGGGGAGGACAGGCAATATGGGCAACAAAGCCAGCGTAGGATTCAAGGCGCATGTGGTGCGGCCAGTGCAGTGGCCCTTTCGAATCTTTCAAAATATACTACTGTATTCTGACGACCGTTACTGGGCCCAATCGATCCCACTTTTGGAAAGACAAAAAAACCACAGGTTGTGTACCATTGAACACGTGGCGCCCAACTGCTAGACAGCTTGTCGGCATATTGGGACCCTCAAACGGACGCGATTCACCGGATCTTTTTTCCCTGAGATTTTGGGACCCTCAAACGGACGCGATTCACCGGATCTTTTTTTCCTGAGATTTCTGGTCCCGACCACGATCTCCTCTTACTCTCTCCAAGTTGGGTTTTGTTCACCCTCTCCTGAGGGGTGAACATTACCCTTTTTCCCATTAGTTGAAAAAAATAGCGTGGATTCTATACAAAGTGATATCATATAATGTATTATATGATAAACATAACATCACTTTGTGGTGAAATCCACACAATTTCAACAAATAATAAGGAGGATAATGTTCACCCTCTTTTAAGGAGGTGAACAAAATTGCACTCTTCTCCTCCCCGTACTCTAAATAACGAACTGTGCTATTCACACAGAGAAAATCAACACAGATAGCACACATATTTTTTGTGGGGGTCACTACAGATTCCACACAAAAGATCCAAGTCGTTCATTAAATGTATAACATTTTTTCAAGAGAGTCTGCAAAAATCATCTTTATCCAATATCTATAAGTACTCGATCTAATCATCTAATATTTCATTCAGATTTCAGGATAATAAAAAAACTAGATGATTGAATCGAGTACCAATAGATATCAGATTGAGCTAATTTTTTCACAGAGCATGTGAAAAAACTATTTTAAAACTGTGCGCAACCTGTGTCGATTTTGTGTCTGTCAACAGACTTTTTGCTAAATAACCCCATTCAACGATCACGTTCTTGGGCGGCGAGCCGGCGATACCTTTTCCTCCTGGTATATAAATTCTTCATTCATTCGGTTACTTTTCAAACTTTATTCCTCGATGAGATATTTAAAGAAAGAGAAGAAGAGTAAGATAATGGTCTGTTTAGTACATTTTCCAATTTAACTCCCATCTTTTGCGGTTGTAGTCCGATGCTAATATTCCCATCTTGTTTGCAAACTTTCATATTCTAAAATTTCTGACACACCTCTGCAATCTCATACTTGCATTTTGTTTTCGAAGTTAGTAATTTCAAGCTCTATTTGATCGTGCATGCACTTTAAAATTTCCCATAATATTTAGGGTTCGACTTCTATGAATAATAGGCCTGTTAGCCTTCGCAGTAATCCCAAATGTTTTTTAACGAACTAACGCTATCGTTGAATAAAGAAAAAACCATAAAGAGAAAATTACCAAGAATGCATTTATTTATAGGAAAGGGGATACTGGTCCTCCCTCATCCCAAAATGTAAGAATTTTTTGAGATAACGTGTCATTTTTAATTACTTATACTCATTTTTCAATGAGAATGTTAAAAAATACTCCTACTTTCAATATAGATTTTAATTACTCCCTCCGTCCTCTTTTTAAAGTTCAGTATTTCATTTTGGGTTGTCCCTTAATAAATGTCTATTTTATAAAGTTGGTGGATAGAAATTAGTACATTTTCCATTTTGCCCC
Organism: Rhododendron vialii; assembly: GCF_030253575.1. Lineage (NCBI taxonomy): Eukaryota > Viridiplantae > Streptophyta > Magnoliopsida > Ericales > Ericaceae > Rhododendron > Rhododendron vialii. Next base: position 32,548,952 of record NC_080564.1, on the reverse strand, counting down.
TAAAGTAGATTACATTTTGAAAAGTTAGTGAATAAAAGTATAATGATGATGTCTACATAAAGGGTAAATATGGAAAGTGAAAGTAAAAATTGATGTGAAATGTGTAATAATGATGTTTTATTAACAAGTTAGAGTTACGAAGCGAGACATTTAAAAAGGAACGGAGGGAGTAGTTTTATTAAACAAAATTGTTAAAATCACATAAATTTATAAATTGAAAGATACTCCCTTTGTTCTAATTTTTTTTTTGAAAGTTCGTCCCACTTTTCAATTGATTATATATTGTAATTTATAATATTTTGCGTGATTTTGAAAACATTATATTATAGAACTAATCAAGATCTAACAAATAATATTCATATTGAATATAAAATTCATTATCGATTTAAAGATACAATAATTCTAGAGACACACCCACTCACACACCCAAACACATACCCACTAGTGTGTGTGGGACCCACCACTCACATGAGTGGTGGGTGTGTGAATGGGTGTGTCCCTAGCACTACTCTTAAAGATATCGGTTTTGCTAACCTCCACCCATTAGGCGAAAGATAATATATACATAATTTCAAACAAGTTTGGATATTAATGCATATCTCACGTATATTATTACAGTTTCACAAATATCAATGTACCTTTCTCGAATATCAATGCATTTTTTTACTTATTATCCTACCCTTTTGGACAGACGTTGGAATAATCCTAAAGATATACTAACTTGTTTTTTATTCATTTAGAATAGAACGAATGATTATTACTTGCAACGAAAGAAATACTGTACAAACAATTAAAATGACACACAATTTCAAAAAAAGGTTTTAACATTTTGGGAGATGGAGGAGTATTTTTTTTTCCTTTTATGGTTTGGGTGCCAGAGAAAATCAGAGTAAAGACAAGGGCAGTACAGTCAACATAAAAAAGCCGCCAGATATTGCAGACGTGGGTCAGGTTAAATACAGCAAAAATTCCAAAAATTAATCATGATTTTCTCTGTCATAAAGTTAACGATGAAAACGAAGAACCAAATATAATACTCCTCCTCCCTCTGTACAAGAACGCAACGACAGATTACAGCACAAAAAGCAAGAGAGGGAGAGACAGAGAGAAGAGGAGAGAGAAACCCAACGGAAAACAGAAGAGTCGTTCAAATATTCGTCTCTCCCTTTTTTCTGAGCCCAACCTTCGAAACCCTAGCCACGGCGTTTACGACGTCGCCTCCATAGTAATTCCATATACTTGTTTCACCGACGAAGACATGTCCGGTACGACGCCGTCGCTAGCGGCGTCGGCTAGGGTTCTGTTCCCTACCAGATCTCAGATCCCCCGCAGCCCTACTTGACGAAAAAAGCCGTCGATTCTACAACCGGGGAGGAACTCGTCGTTCTATCGGTCATGGCGACCGGAAAGGGAGCGTTCGAGAAGGCTCGGAGATTCGTTCGGACGGTTTACTTCATGGTGGCGATGGTGGCGTCGCTTCTGGTCCTCTCGGCGCCGTTGCTGGTTTCCGTAGTTGATATACTGGTGCCCTGGGTGTTGGTTTCGAGCTTCACTTGTGTTAGGTGTTACAGCTTTCAGGAACATTTTCGTAGATACTCGTTCAAGACTTCTTTGACGGATATTCCTCTGGTTTCGATTGTTAGATCTGTTATAATCACATGTATGCTTTTACTTATCTCTGCTTGCTCAATTTGTTTGGTACCCTCGCATTTATCTGTTATTAGTTCTTGTTTGAATGGTAGAGTTTGCTAGATTCAATTGACTTAGGGTGCGTTTAACATAAACTAATTTGTCATGGCAGTCGTATATTTTTTTTAGTGATAATTTGTTTAGATTTTAGATAAATCTCTGGAGAAATTGGAAAAGTATAAAATAATGAACCGGACAAGTCCGTTTCAATTTTTTTTTTTTGGCTTTTGGTGGTGTTTTTTTATTTATAGGTTCATATGACGACTGCTTAATTCAAAATTTTTTGATGCAGACCTTACCAAAATTTAGAAAGACGAACAAAAGTACAACAACAAAAATTTAGGCCAACTTCGCGGACTTCTACTTTTATGCCTGCTTTGGATCTCTTGTTATCCTCTTTTTGATTTTGATGTTCAGAAAGAAAGAGAAGTTGAACGTAGACTTTCCAAATTTAAAGGTAGCAATTGCATGCGAGAGCTTTTATCTCACTAACTTAAAGTCTTGTTTTGACCTAAATTGTATGATTCTGTGCATCGGTATATGTCCATTGGTTTGGGTGAAGATCAAGTTTGTTAGAAATCTCTTAGTATTGTTGATTTTATGGATAATTACCTGAAAGCAATAAAAGAAAGTAGAATGTGAGTTTTTAATTTCTATCGTTGAGTTGCTTAAAAGCAGAAATTTAATACTTCGGTGAGTTGAATTCGTCTTTCAGCGAAAATTAAAATGAATTGAGAGGTTATGTATGTGATGTGCCTCAAAGTTGCATGTGATTGGAGAAGAGCAACAAAGAACATGTTCTGTTGCTAATTGTTTTTGTGCACTTTACTGATGCTTTTTCCCGTAACAGGTGTTTATTCAATGTGTGATGGGCCTGCCCTCTCACACGGCCCGTATCTCGGAACTGTGATGCTGTGTTCTTTCAGTTCCATTATTCTTCTTTCAGTTAAGGCTTGTGTCTTCACCTTCAACTCTCAAATTGAGGCTGACGCTTCTTCATCTTCGCTCTCGAGGCAGAAGCTCCATCTGAAAATGCCCGTTTTGTTTCTCTCCTCTGTGGTCTTTGCCCTTGGCCATACCGTGGTTGCCTATAGAACGAGCTGCAGAGCGCGGAGGAAATTCCTCTTTCACCGAGTTGACCCGGAAGCAGTAAGATTGCAGAAGCTTTTTTAAGGATCTATTTGTGCTTTTAAATGATTTCCTTAGTTTATAAGCACATATATGATGCAGTTGTGCATTTCGTTCCTACAAAATATCAGTAGATTATTTTTTCAAAATCAAAACCAATTACGACAGAAAACATTGCCTGCATCCAATTATTCCAATGACTTAATTTACCATTTTCATTTACATAAGAATGTTTATCTTTGCTTGGCCTTTGAATCTTTTGGTTGAGTTTGCATGGGAGGAAAATTTCCCTGCATTCTAAGTTTCTTCTAGAGCTCTCTGTCGCATTTACAGATCGTTAATGCCTAACAATATAGACCAGGCACAAGTAGTTCCATGTCAATAGTTCAAATAGGATTCCTCAGAAAATAAACCTCAGGAAGGCAGAGCAGACGGTAATATAAGGGCGTAGATAAAATGCATTTAAACCAAAATATTCTGCCTTGAGTTTTCTTTAATAGAAGAAAGAGTAATCCTATGTTAAGCTGATCTCCATAAGGACTGCAGGTACTTTCTTGCAAAATTGTTTTTGCTGGTTTTCAGAAGGTTCCGCGATCTCCCACTCCCTCTGCAGGCAAAATACCAAAAAGTGACGGTGAATTGAGGCGAAAACCTGGAGTCATCGCTCGTGATGAAGGGGAGCTCCCCATTAGATTCCTTGCTGACGTTGACAGCTTATTCATTGCTTGCCAAGGGCTTACAATCCACTATAAGCTTAGCATGTCCAGTTCACCTCCTCGTTCCTTATCTTCCACAACTATTTTCGACAGGCCATCGTTGAATGTCCTGTCGAGAACCCAGTATCATCTCCACAGGAGCTTTAGTAATAAATACCCCACTTCTTCTCTATATGCTCCACTATTAGATGGTTCTCCAACATCTCCAGTGTTGTCTGAAGATATTCCTATTCTGAGCCTAGATAGTCCCGCTGACATGGATGAAGTGAGTACATCAAGCTCTCCGGCAGCAGAGCATGATTTGGAGGCAAATGGCCAGATTGGCATTGTTTTAGTGCATGGATTTGGAGGGGGAGTCTTTTCATGGAGGCATGTGATGGGTGTGCTGGCTCGGCAGGTTGGTTGTACAGTTGCTGCTTTTGACCGTCCCGGTTGGGGATTGACATCGAGACCACGCCAAAAGGATTGGGAAGTAAATCAATTGCCTAACCCGTACAAGCTTGAAAATCAGGTATTGTCCACTATTGTATGTTTAGAGCAGTTTTATCTGGGACAATTTTGGTAGATCTTTTTGGTCCATGGAACGAAAGAGGACTTTAGAATGCTGACTCTTAAGGGGTAGGCATGTGTAGATCACTCTATTAGAGTTCATATGGTAATTCTGAACATGAGAAAAAGCTTCTGTTAATAATTAGAGGTACGGAGGAATTTTATTATTTTCACATTCGCTTATTTTCTTTTTCTTTGCTTGTTTAATTTCTATTATTTTCTTCTTTTAGCAAGATACTAAGCATTTTTTAATTGGTAGGATTGTTTGCTCCTGCGTGATAGTTGTGAGGGTGATCACGGAGTATGTAAGAATCTGTTTTGATACAACTTACTGAAATAAAGGTTATAAATGGTAGACATGAGAGGAACATCGAAAATCAGGTTTTAAATGGAACATGTGAACTGGAAAAAAAAATGAAATTGAAACAATGAGAAGAAATTTATAAGTATTGTGCTGTAACGCAAAAAAAGCACTTATTTTAGTCCAAATTAGTGAAGGTTTTGACCTTTGGGAGGGTTGGATTGAGTATGGACCTATACTTTGGCATCAGTTGCAAAAGTGGCCCTGAGGTTCAAATACCACGAGGCTAGTGTGGCATCTCTGAATATGAAACCTATCAAAATTGAGAGAGTTCTCAATTATCTGGATTGGGAATATTCTCAAATGTGTTGTGGTGGTTATGAAGTGCTGGGGTAGATCACAATATTGAGAATATTCTTAATTTTTTTTTTTTTTTTTTATGGCATAGGGGAGGTGGTAGTGGTGTTGAAGTCGTGGTGGTTGTCTGCATCATCTATGAGACTACGGCCCACATGTCTTGTTTCTTTACTTTCTGGTTTGTAGCTTATTCCTGTATGGCATCATGTTTGTTGATTGTTAATAAAGTTGGTGTTGGTGTTTCCAGGTAGACCTGCTTCTTTCTTTCTGTGCGGAGATGGGCTTTTCTTCAGTTATACTGGTTGGTCATGATGATGGAGGCATACTTGCGCTAAAGGCTGCACAGAGGGTCCATGCATCACCAAATTCTGTCAATGTGAGTTATGCTTGGTTTTAGGTAACAATTAGACATTTTTGGCATCATGCTCTACGTGTAAAATAGCCCTATTTTTACTCAGGCTTTAGCACTTAGATTTTGCAGCATCAGGTGTCCATTGTCTGCAGTGCATATATTACAGCTCCAATCACTGTATTTGCACGCAAAAGATATTCCGAAAATGTTTGTTTTCCTGCAAGAAATGTTTTCCATTAGATGTTTCCTAATACTCCTGCAGGACTATACATCAGAGGGATGCTACGTGTAAAACTATGACTTTGCTGGTAATCTTTTACCTCCATAGTATTCTTGACAGCTATATAGGGTAACAAGTGCTGTCTCTTGTCGACACAGACGGCATTTCTTTTTTGATCCCACTCACACTGCTGGTAATCAAATCAACTGACTAACAAACAGTAGTGTTAAGATGTATGACCTCGAGACCTTAATGGCATACCAGCTCTTTGGTTCTGAATCCGTGGTTACCTGTATTGTTGCTTTGTTCAGAGCCCAATGGATGATAATACAATTCCTAATTCTGGTATTAAGGTCTATCCGACCTCTTGGGTCTCGTTTCCAAGTTTGGGCAGCTTGGTGAAAAAGTAGAATTCCGTCATGTGTAATATATTAAGATCTCTAGTAAGAGCACTAAGAAGTACTTTATCCCTTAATTGTTTTACGAAGGGTTGGAAAATTCTTGTTTACCCATCTTTGTCTTTCATCATTCAGGTTGAAATCAAGGGGGTGGTACTATTGAGTGTAAGCTTGTCAAGGGAAGTGGTCCCTGGCTTTGCCAGAATTCTCTTGTACACGTCGCTTGGGAAGAAACATATAGTTCGTCCTTTACTGCGGACAGAAATTACTCAAGTGATTAATCGGCGTGCGTGGTACGATGCGACCAAGCTAACAGCAGAAGTTTCAAGCCTCTACAAGGTACTTCAAATATCTATAGTCACAAACCTCAAATCTGTTAGGGACATGTAGACCTAGAATAGAAAATCTGATTTAAGGTCATACTTCCTGAATGTGTTACCGCAATTTCTATCTAGTGTTGGTTTAAATGTGATGTGCTGTGAAAACTGCATGAAATACATTGACCATTTCACTAATTTGCTGCTCCTGTATGGAACCAGGCTCCTTTATGTGTAGAAGGCTGGGATGAAGCTCTTCATGAGATAGGAAAACTTTCATTTGAGACAGTCCTTTCACCACAAAATGCAGCAACATTGCTGCAAGCTATCAAGGACTTGCCAGTTTTGGTTATTGCAGGGGCTGAAGATGCTCTTGTACCACTGAAATCTGCTCAAGTCATGGCTTCAAGATTTGTAAATTCTGTAAGTACCCCTCAGCCACCGTTGGATTCTGTATAACATCAGGCTAATTGGGATTCGGGTGGGAAAAAAAAATGGTCATCCATCATATATGTTGGGGCCTCTGTTTTATCCTTTGATGTATGCAAAACTCTCTACAATTCCTCTCCGTCAGCAAATGGCCTGATCATTTCATGCTAGGCAACTTAATTCCGTAGTGAAATTTCCATGTTTCTGGAGAACTACTTGAACGTACTTAAGTGCTGTTTATTTGAAATGAGCTTTTTGTTTGATTGTTTGTAATCTGGCCTATGATTTTATCATGCAGAAACTGGTTGCAATTTCCGGGTGTGGTCATCTTCCACATGAGGAGTGCCCCAAGGCATTGCTTGCAGCTATATTACCCTTCATCAGCAATTTGTTAACAAAATCAGAAGTGCATAACCAATGAATCTTTAACTCTAGATAGGGTTCTTATTTTATGTTGCGGGTTTTTTCTCTCTTTTTCTTCTCTTTTTCAATCTTTGTATTCACCTCAAATGAAAGAGGCCAATCTCCACCTCTTCTTTTGGCTATTTTTGATGTGTTAGTTTGGCAGCTTACCCTTACCCTAATACTAAAGGGTTTCTCACATGTACTTTTTTTTTTTCTCTCTCTTTTGGCTTTTGTCTTTTGGTCTTTTAAGTGCTGAGTCAATCAAGTTGTTTAAGGAGGTTATTTGAACAGTTTGTGTTATTTACCACTAAAGAGAGTGGAAATGACACCCATTGTGTATAGTTCTCATAGTTTGGAATGCAGCATTTAGCTAGTTAGTTCCATCTCTCTCTCTCTCTCTCTCTCAAAACCCTCCCCTTCAGAACCTGAAGAAGATCAATCATTTCCTGAATGCAAAATGCAGGACCCAGATTTCTGTTATGCTCATATTACATTTGCAATTTGGAGAGAAGATATACATCCTCTCAAATCAACTGTTGGGATGACTTAAGGAGTTAAGGGCGTTTAAAATTTTTGGACTACAAGTTGTTGCATTTGGCCATGTTGTTCGCACTAAACCACAACTTCCTCTTTATTATCCCCTCTATTTTTTCCTTTCACACTATATACTATCTACAACTTATAGGTTGGTGGAATCAACTTGATATTTTTGGACAACAAGAAGTTGTCCCTAACTTATTGACATCAGATTTTTGGATGAAGTAATAATCATATTGTTGGTCTCAAGCCAAGATATTAAGAACTAAAGGGTGATTCATACGGAAACGTGTACGAAAGGCGTTGGCCGACCATGTGGAATCGTCATCAAAGTAATCCTTCCTTAGTTGCTCATTGCCGGAGGCTTTATTTCAACGGTAGTGTCATCTGCCACTATTTGAACCAACATGTTTAGCTTGTTGCTGATTTTGTTCCATCATGTTGTGATACTCCAGTACCATAATTTGGGTCATTGTTGCCTCATCTTCATCGGATGAAGACGAAGACGAAGACGCAACAATTTCTTCTGCGAGAATTTTTTTTTTAAAACTTATTGATTGTTGATAATGCTAATAGTGGATCTGAATCCTCTGTGAGGATTTATCTATGAGGATCGTGTGAGTGTGAGGATTTATCTGTGAGGATCGTGTGAGGGTTTGACGGAGAAGCTGACAATACATTAATGAGAGATCCAATAGTCCACAACAGCCCTCCTTGTTTCTAAACAAAACGGCGCCGCTTTAGGGGGACAAAACTCTAACGGAGGAGTATCCGAACCGTTTTCTTCTTCTTCTCCGTTACACAGCCGTTATTTCCTTCTTCTCCGGCGAAAACCTTCTTCTCTGTTCTCACCCAATTCTTCCAACGCTGACCATGCCTCTCCTCCGTTCCACGGCACTGCCAGTGGCACCGGCTCCACCCGTGACAGCAGTCATATTGACGAGAAGAACATCCGGCCAGTGGGAGTCATTTTGGGGTTTGATGATTTTTAACCTGATCGACGATTTCGAAGATTCAACAGGGAAGGGGCAAGAGAGACCTTGATTTGAAGGATTGCTATCCAAAACAAAAATGGAGTCCTAACACTGGTAAATTGAAAAAAAAAATTGAAGTGATGAAAGAGGGAAGAGAGACCTCATCGGAGCGAAAACAGCCTGACATACAATTATTAACGGAGCAGAGGAGGTGCCGATCAGCGTCGGAAGAGTTCGGTATGTCGCTGTGGGAACGAAACGGAGAAGAGAAGAAAACGTTTGCGAATTTTCTCTGTTAGGATATTACCCCCTAAACGGCGTCGTTTTGTTTGGAAACAGTGAGGGCTGTTGTGGACCATTTGATCTCCCCATTAATGTGTTGTCAACTTCTCAGCAAAACCTTCACACGATCCTAGCAGGTAAATCCTCACAGAGGATCCGGATCAGTTTTGGAGTTTTTTATTTATAGACACGAGGGATGGTAGATGGAGAATGATAGATGAAGAGAGAACGGTAGATAGAGATAGTTGGTGTAAGTTAGTTAGAAAAAAAGATAAAAGGGGAATTTTGAAAAAAATGGCAATTCACATTCCTACTATTGCCATTTTTTGGTCAAATGACAATATTCATGACTATTTTATGAAAATGGCTCAAGCCAAAATGGCCCAGTAAGGAAAAAAAAAGTTGCCCATTTCCAAGTAATTTCTCCCAATGATCAAAAAAAAAAATGGAGAAGTGATTTCTCCACAATATGAACTATGAGAGGAAAATATTACTTTTTCAGGTATAGGATTTGATTGCATACTGGGCCCAATACGGGTTTATTTTGATGGTTTATTGGAGATCTATATTATGTGTGCATTAGGTTTAGGTCTTGATGCGTACATTTATATTATCAACGTCTCAATCAGAAATCAATTTGAAGAATACTGAAATCACACAAACATCGAAAACCAATGAAAGTACTTAAAATTTTACATGATATGATATTTTTTAAAGACAATTTTAATTTGTTAATGGAGTTATTATCAGTGAATTTAATTGTTTACACAAGTATAATATACTCAGAAAACTATGCGAACCAATAGTACTAATTTGTAGTGATTTTTAGGATCGAAAAAGACAAACGCAGACCCAAGCAAACAATCACACAAGACTAGATTTACGTGGTTCCCATAGAATGGGTACATCCACCGGGACAAGTGAATGACGGATCTTATTCATACGGTGGATCACAAAAAAACTGGTACACCTGACAGAATGACATCCGAAATGAGAGTTATAATAGGAAAAAGAAATTATTAAAGACAATGTACATAAAGAAAAGATTGGACGAACACAGTGTCCTATCCGTGATTTTCTGATACGTACTACAAAATACAAGAGCCAAAGGCTGAAGAGATATCCCGGAATCATCAGCTTTAAAAGAGACTGAAGGCTGCCGAGCTGATTGCTAATGTGATGAAGGAGGGGCTGTTTCCCCCCCCGGCCCCACACCCCATATCTCATATTACCTCCTCCCCTCCTTCTCCCGCTCCTCCCTCTTTCCATTTACTTTTTTTTTTCTTCTTTATTTGCTTTTATTTTTTTCTATTAGAATTTTTTTTCGTTTTTTTTCTCTTTATTTCCTTTTGATTCCTTCCCCTTTGAATCTTTTTTTTATTATTTTAATAATCTTTTCTATTTTTTTTATTTGTTTCTTTTTCCATTTACCTCCCTTCTTTATTTTTTTTTTGTTAACTCAAATTCTATTTTCAATTAAAATTGACTTTATACTTAATAAATTTATATTATTTTAATTAGTTAATTAGTCTTAACAATGAATAATAAAAATAACTTGTAATGAACAATCATAAATTGAAATAAATTTTCATTTTATTATAATTGAGTACATATTGTCAAAACATGAAAATACATAAAAACACAATTTTTAATCAATATCTCCTCCAAATGCTGCTCCTGGCATAGAAATAGAAATAACCAGGAAAGTCCCAGGTCGGATGGTCGGACGAGTCCAATTAGAATCACCATTCCTTCCTTAGTCGGTACGAAGCCAGACTTGTTGACAAACTTTCGAGGGTGTTAGCCTCGGGTTACTCCACAATTGTAAAAACAATCATAAAGCATATAGACCAGTAATTTTAGTAGAATAAGTTTTCTAGCTATCTTTAGTATTTTATCTTAATATGCATTTTTAAACACAAAAATAAAATATAACAGAAGGTTACGGTAGCTTACGGAAGATGAATGTGGCTATCGAACGAAGTGACTTCTTACGGTAAGCTTATGGTAGCTTCGAAAGAGAAAAGAAAATACTTTTTTTTTCTCTCGAAAATAAATATTGACTAAACTACTAAATTTTTTGGATCGAGAGGCTGATCGGGTGGTGATTTGGTGGCGGCCTTGGGTTGAGTTTCTTAAAGAATTCAAGAAGAAACTCAATAATACCAAGAACAAAGTAAGAACAAAGAGCAAACACAAAGTTTCTAGAGAGGAAAGTTGGAGAGATTCAAGGTGTGAATTGAATGGTTTCACAAAGGGTTCTATTTATAAGAAAATGAGGACCTCTCTCCTCACCCCATATGGCGGGCCCCCCCTATATTTGCTCTATGGTTGAAGTCTAATTCTAGGTTCAAGTCTAATAAAAATATAATTACAAAAATAAATGTTTCAATTTTCAATCTGTTTGAACTGGTGCAAATATGTTATTTTTCTGATCATTTCATCATAAATGGTCGTAATAAATTTTTGCCTCCAAGGCCTTTCAATGAACACCCTAAAAGAGTCTTGAAACTATATAATGAGTTTTAGGGTGTTTGTTGAAAAGTCTTAGAGCAAAAAATTAATTATGACCATTTAAAATAAAATGATCAAAAAAATACGATTTTTGACCCGGTATATTTATAGAAATTAAATAAATAAGATAAAATTAATTAAATAAAAATAAATTTTAAAAGGTGAAGGTGTTTTAAGAGGGAAGGGGGGGCCGGGGGATAATCCGGGTTTTAAGAAAAGGCTGGAGTTTGATTTAAAAAAAAAAACAAAAAGAGAAGGCTGGGGGGTGCTAAAAAAAGGAAAACGGCCGGATAAGAAAAAAAGAAAACAAAAATGGAAGGCTGGGGGGCGGGTAAAAGAAAACAAAAAGGAAAAGGGAAAAAGGTTAAAGAAAACAAAAAGGGAAAGGGAAAAAGATGACAAAAATGGAAGGCTGTGGGGGGAGGGGGGCCGGGTAAAAGAAAACAAAAAGAAAAAGGGAAGGCTGGGGGTAAGGGGTAAGGAGGTCAATTTGGTGTGGGCCCGGGGGGGGGGGGGGGGGAATAGCAATTTTCGTGATGAAGGAACTGCCAGGATAGGAAGCCCCACCGGCCCCCCAAGAAGTCAACATATCTTTGGATCAGAAGACCAGGATCCTTGTGAAATGAAAGGATCCCTTGATATTTCGACTTTTTTGCCTTTGTCGTGTAACTACTAGTGGAATCACAGGGCTTTAAAAGGGTCCTCCTCATTTATAGCTCTCTATGCTATTGCTATAGCTATGGACTAGGACTACTACTTTCTCCATTCCCGTAGTCCAGCTCCCGAATCTGGAACTGGAATCAACCCCGGGCCAGAATGCAGATTGGCATGGACCCATATTTAATGCTACAGTATATTGTTTACCAAACAGTGGTAAGTTTAGGGTGGAAACAACTATGCGCGAAATCCACGTAAACATGGCCTGTAGTAAAGTCTCATAATTCTCGTGCGTGTGCGTTGTGTGAGCGTGAGTTCGAGGACCAAGGAAATCTGTAGTGCACCAATGCACTGCGGGAGGTACAGGAGGCCCTGATGTGCCCCATCGAAAATTTGTTATTATGATCTGAACCGTTCAATTTTTGTAGAAATTGCTAAACACTATGTTTAAAATCAAAAATCAAGTTAATCTGACATTGATATCTCCATTATATCTATAGATTTATCTCACTGTACATTTTTGTTAGTATACCTAATATTATCTGACCAATGGGCTAATGATATCTGATCAATTTATTTTTTCTCCTCAATGATCTACCCGACGTAGTCTACAAACTGAACAATTCAAATCACGATGACAAAATTTCGATTTGACCCAATGAGACGTCCTACACCTTGCATTGCAGCACTACAAGATTTCTTTTTGCCGAGTGTGAGCATGAAATGTCTTTCAATCACATTTCAAAATTGCTAAAATCCGTTAGAGCAAGAACTAGAGTACAAGCGTAGTGTGTGAATTGAGAGCGATAAGAATTGATTAAGCCCCGTTCCACTAATAGTCTTATTTTTTAAATAATTATTTTTCAAGATAAGTCATTCTCTTACAATACGTTACATTTATTTTAAAAAATAAGTACTCATTTCAAAGAATAAACACTTATTTTAGTGGGACCATCCACAAACTCAAAGAAGTACTTATTTTGAAATAACTAAATTTTTTTTTGTAATTTTCAAGCTTTAAAATAGTTATAGGCTTATTAAAATATAAAAATATGCAATATAAATTTTGTTTGAAAAATCTCGATTATACGATGCAAAAAAAATTAAAAAATTATTTTTATAAGTATATTATTTTTAAGTTTAAAATTTTTAAAATACATACTTATTTTATAAGAAGATTTATAGGATGGGCCAGAGTGTTCTACACGCGGCAACCAAGCCACCCTCTGTCTGCCTCTCGCTTCCCACCCCCCCGCTTTCCCGTACGGCCAACTCTCACTCGGACTGCATGGCATTGGGAAACCGAAACAGCGTCGCTATCGCGCACGGTAGCCTCAGGCGAGTTTTTGGTGCACACGGCGCAGCATAGCGTAACCCCCGGAGCCTTTCGTCCTTTTCCAGTACATTCCGTTTTTCGCCTATATACACGATCAACTGTCCACCAACACCGTGTTTTCTGCTCTTGCCTTCCTCTTGTGGTATTTTCTTCTCTCTCTCTCTCTCTCTCTCCTATATACACGATCAACTGTCCACCAACAGTGTGTTTTCTGCTCTTGCCTTGCCCTTCTGGTATTCTCTTCTCTCTCTCTCTCTCTCTCTCTCTCTCTCTCTCTCTCTCTCTCTCATGAACTCTTTTAGTCCTTCACTGTCTCTCTGTTCTACGACTAATTTTTGTTTACCAGTAATACGTACGTCTCTCTCTCTGTACTGTACATTGATCGTATTGATAGGAATAGTTGTACAACACAGTGCTGAACGTGTTTATGTTGATGAAGAACATGTCGCAAATACTCTACGCTTCTAGCTTTTACTAGCTCTCCAATCGTGTTTTAGGTTTTACTACAATGCTAATCTCTGTTTGCTTAGTGCGGTTTAGGTTTTCGGCGGATGCATCTGTTTGTTTGTGACTCCACTCTGTACGGATGTCTTCTGCTGATATCGTATTTCGAGGTCGAATGGGGTTTTGTGATCTTCATAGCGGTATTTACTTTCCGACCTTGTCGTGTTTACGTTTTCGCAATATTAATGGCCGCTGTTTTCTCGTTTTGTTTGGGATTTTGTTTGATCGCATTTTGGCTGCGTGTTGTCACTGTCTATCCAAATCGAAGGGTAAGTGTTGTGATGAGCTTGATTACGTGTGTGGGGCCTTCGTGTGTGTGAGTTGGGGAGCATAGGAGGGGTTAGAATTGGATGAAGTGGGGTCAAGGCCAGCATATCCTGTCGGGAGCTTAATTTGGAGGTTGAGGAGATGAATGATGTGGTTAATTTCTGTGGCTGTAGTTTGTTAGGGTTATGTATAAATTAAGGGGTGACTGTATAATGTGGTGGCTGTTCAAACGGACGGGGAGAGAGAGAGAGAGAGAGAGAGAGAGAGAGTGTGAATCTTTTTTATTTTTTGTAGTGTTTGAGTTGCATTGTATACAAATAGTGAGTAACATTTGCGTGATCTCTTTGTGTGCGTTCCATTTTGTAAAATCCTACCACAACAATAAGACGATCTAAAACCCTTACTCATACTTTTACCTGAATTTGAGATTTTTTTTTTGAGTAAAAGTTGTACTTGATATGTGACACTGTAGTGGATGAACTCAACTCATATCCAAGTGGTAGTTCGAATCATTAATGACATAGTTTTGAATTTGGCAATGTATAAACTCAACTAATATTCGAGTTAAGATACAAAAATGTCTTCCAAATTTGAAGACTCGAAAAAAGTCTTCCGAATTTGAGTAAAGATATGAGTCAATGATCTTCCGATTCGCCACAAACTAAGGAATTAATGTTCATTACCATTAGAGTTATTATCACCCTATTTAGGTGAATGATCAATTGATCATCCCATCCGGATGCCACAAAATGATTATTCCATTCTTTCCTAAATGGTATCCAGCGAACGTTCTACCTTTCAGTGGAGTTCTGGCTATTCTAAGTTGAAATGTGTTGCATGATTGGTCCTTTCCCTTTGCTTATTTTAGCTTACAAATAAAATCAACAATGTCACGCGCACTTAGCCCTTAGGTACAAGTTTCAAATGTAAGAACAACTATGTTACATGCACTTCAAGTACAAGTCTTAGATGCTAGAGTGCGTATCTAAAAGATGAGTGTGAGGACTTACACACATTGAGAGTTTTGTTATAGTAGTATTGTATGACATATTTGATGTTGTAAATGATTAACGAAGTACTCGATTAAAATGAGATTGACAGAAAAGAGGGGGTTTCTACCTCTCATCTATACGAAAGGCTAGTATGTTGTCTTTAGTTTCAAATGTGACCACAGACTCGTATATTCTTCCTAGAGTAAGCATGCACACTAAAATTGACCGGTAGAGCTTACGAATACGAAATAACTGTACACTTGGATCATATCCTAGAGTAAGCATGCACACTAAAAACGAGTGGTAAGGCTTACAAATACAGAATAACAGTGCACTTAAATATTTTCAGCCTTTTCACAAGGTGCTCACATTTGGAGCTAAAAACAACATACTAGCCTCTCGTATGGATGAGAGGTAGAAACCCCCTGTTTTCTGACAATCTCACTTTAATCGAGTGCTTTGTTAATCATTTACAACATCAACAGTTATATCATATACAGTACTAGTATGACAAAACTTTGAAAGGTGTGTAAAGTTCCTCTTATCCAACTTTTGGATACACAATCTTGCAATGGATATTTACATACCCTTGTAGTTGATTTTCAAGATTTTCTTTTTGTGATGAAAGAAGTAAGATCACTAGTAGTCCAAACCCAAAAACTATTCTGCTAGGATATGAGGTCAATATGACACGGCAGTGCGCCAAAACCTTCTCTTACATGAAATCTTGCTTTGCACGTTAAGATCCAAACATCGAGAAATAGGTCGGACATCGTATATCATGCAGTCCAATAAAAGTTTTCTCTTAGTTCTTAGAGTAAACCCACTTAAGTTTGTCATACCAAACCTTGTTTTGGTGGACATGTCTAATATGTCTGGTGGTTATCTTTGCAAATCCCCTTTTTTTCGCGTGAGATAGCCTTTTTTAGATTATTCATGTAGCTTTATGGTTGATTCATTAAATGTTTTTCTCTATAATACTTTGTTGCTCTCTTTGAAACTTTAGGTTGCCAAAAACTTGCCAACCAAAGTCTTGACGACTAGTTAAGTGGTTACATGCTATGTCGCTACTTGGAGAAGCACATGAAGATCATACCGAGTTTAACTGGGGTCGTCAGACAGGCGTTGGTGGTCCAAACAAAGATTTCCTCTTATACGGATCTTTTACACATGGCGGTGTGGAGTACTTTCTTTATGATTGTGTATACATGTGGCGTGACAATGAGCTTGACATTGGTAAAATTGTAAAGATATGGGAGACTCCAAGCCACTCAAAGAAGGTGAAGGTTGTATGGTTTTTTCGTCCTATTGAAATACGACAATGGCTTGGAGATGTTGAGCCGCTTTGGAATGAAATATTCTTAGCTTCCGGTGAAGGCAATGGCCTCTGCAATCGTAATCCGTTGGTAATATGAGCTTCTTTTCATTTTTATCTATGTACTTTGATATTATTAAATTATTGATGCTTTATGGGTAGGGGAAGACTCCTTAGATCATCTCTATACTCTAGTAGGCGCTTAAACGTTCATCATTGAAATTGTACTTTGCTATCTCACTTTACATTTTAAAGAGCGAACAGAATGCACTCTAGCATGCCCTTCATATTTTGTTGTCTATTTTCTTTTTTACTTTGTGTTTTTTTCTATTGGAATGTCATTCTTCAACTACACATTCACTAGTTGTTATGTAATATGATTTATTGCTTGAAATATGCCTCCCATATGTTAAATGTTAAGAGAAAAAGTGATTTTGTTGGAGCACCTAAACCCTTACAAAACCTTCAAAGTTTTTGACATATGATGTTGGAAGCATTTGTAGAAGATGCTCTTGGAGAGCTAAGAAGTATGGACACGGATACGGGATATGGATACGATATGGATACGTGATTTTTCCAAAAAGAAGGATATGATATGTTGGGGGATACGTTGAATATAAAAGTAAATAAAAAATATATTATATAAAATTTTTAATTCCTAAAATTTCATTAATGATTAAAGTTTTCCATTACATAAGTTCACCATTTCACATGCCAAGAGAGATATATTCGCATATGGTTATATATATAACAATATCTATGTAGTTATATATATATATATATGTACATACAGACAACGAGAGAGAGACAAGAGGCTTACAAGGTTGTCGAGAGAGAGGATATCGTTGGTGTGTTTCTGGTGTCGATTGGTGGGGGAAAAAGAAAAATATAGTTCTATTTGCAATTTTAATCCATATATTTTAAGTAATTACATATTTACCCTCGCGCGTATCCAAAACATATCCGAGCGTATCCAACACGTATCCGCGTGTATCCAAAATGTATCAGATACGTATCCGGAGTGTATCCGAGAGTATCCATAACATATTGGGATACCCAAAAATAATTCTAAAAGTAGGATGCTTTAAAAAGTGTATCGGATACGTATCCGGAGAGTATCGGTATACGGATACGATACGTGATACAGAGGCCAAAGTAGAGTATCCGTGCTTCATAGTTGGTGAGACATTTGGATTCACCTCTCTAGAGGAAAGAATTTTGTGTTTGTAGTTTTCAGGAAGGGGAATAGTTTTCTCTTGATCTTCATTTACACACACTCTCATGTGGTCCATGTTACATGGGCTTGGGTACGGGTGTTGGGTGCAAAGATGTGTCTAGTTGCCAAATTCACCTAATTTCCATCTCAATTACACAGGTAGAACCCAAAATTTTAAAATTTTCAGTACATCTCTTTTATTTCCTAGCTGGTGTAGTTTACATGCTTTCTCGCGGCAATTCATGCATAATCTAGAAATACTATGCGTACTTGGACAAAGCGAGAGGAGGGCTGGAGAGCGGAGGATCACGGGAGTTCCTCATTTGGTAAAAAGCTAGGAGCTTTTATGGGTAGTTTATAAAAGGCTAAATTTATTTATTTAGTCTTACATAGAACCCAAGCTTGGCAAAATCCACCAATTAATCAATTTCCAATAATAGAAGCTCCTTTTTAGGTGCTCCCTGCAGCTAAGAATGGGAGTCAATTGCAAAGATATTTTTCCTGAATGAAAGATGCTTTTATTAAGTGCTCAAGTAGTAAATGTTTTTCTAGTATCGTGATGACGTGGAATTAATATTTTTCTAGTATGTTACCGTAAGTTCATATTTTCTCTTGCTTGATTGCTCTTTTTTTGATATTCAACATGCTTGAGAGGTTTCATCGTAGTTGGGAGTCTCGATGGGTGAGATTCCTAGGAGGTTCTGACTTGGGAGAGCGGAGGATCATGGAAGTTCCTCGTTTGGTAGAGCTAGAGGAGCTTTTATGAGTAATTTATAAAATGGAAATTTATTTATTTAGTCTTTTACATAGAACCCAAGTTCCGCAAAACCCACCAATTAATCAATTACCAATAATAGCAGCTCCTCTTTTAGGCGATCCTTGTAGCTAAGAATTGGAGTCAATTGCAAATGCTTTTTTCTATATAATGTAAATCCCATGTTTATACTATGTGCTTGAGTAAAAAATTTCTAGTATCATGTCGATTGGGTATGAATATTTTTCTAGTATGTTACCGTAAATTCATATTTTCTCTTGCTTGGTTGCTCTTTTTTTATATTCAACAAGCTCGAGAGGTTTTATGGTAGTTGGCAATGAGCTCTTTCTCGATGGGAGCGAGATTCCTAGCAAGGTTCTGACTTGGGAGCGAGATTTTGAGGTGGATTCTATGCCCTACACATTGGCCAAGTAAATCTCCAAAGAAACACGTTGGAAACAGATCTCACATCCTTATCCGTGTGTTGGATGTCCAACAAGGGTACTTCACACTATTGGAGGAGTTAATGTAACTTAGCAGGTTGCCAATGCATGGCTTTTGTTATTCCTAAGTTTCCCTTAAAAAATAGCCTTGAATTATGATGTTCCAAGTCTTCACTTCTATGGTCTTAGCCATTCTTCTTCCTACCCGATGGTCATGACAATCTACGTCCTGCAATGTGCAGCGACCTCATCGCATTGACTTCCAGCTGGCGAT
Organism: Rhododendron vialii; assembly: GCF_030253575.1. NCBI lineage: Eukaryota > Viridiplantae > Streptophyta > Magnoliopsida > Ericales > Ericaceae > Rhododendron > Rhododendron vialii. The sequence continues at coordinate 32,530,026 of NC_080564.1, read as the reverse complement.
GTGGGATAGTAAGCAACCCATACATGTGTAAAGGTCCACGAACTTAGAGCCTTTACCCTTATCCGGAGCCTCTAGCACATTGACAGGCTTAATTTTAATACCTATTTGTAACTGCCTGGCCTTTTCTAGTACATTATTGTCTGCTGTGCCTGGAACACAAAGACTGCCCACACCCAAGCAAACATGCCTAAACAGCCCTCACACACCTTTTTCTTCTCAAGCTTTCTATGGAAAATTTCTTGAACAGTTGTACAATGAAAATCTAAGTCGCTACTTAATGAGATTCGATATTCTTCTTCCCACTGAATGTAGTATAGGCCATCACAAATTACATTGCTGCTAGAAAATGGTTTCAAAATGTGAGCTGTAGATCATCTGTGGTAATTATGGTTGGTGGGATCACTTGTCCTAAACAAACTCCGTGGCATTATAGCACCTAACTGTCAGTCAGGCTTATCTAAGAGTCCTATAGGCTTTGTTGAGTCGATACTTATCTTAAAAAAGGGCTTTTTTAGACTTTAGCCAGTGACCAGTTGTGGTGCCTAACAATGAGCTTATTATGTGCATGAATTCAGAATAATAAGATTTTGTGTGCATGCTATTTGAATATCAATTGCAGTAGCTTTGAAATAAATCTTAGCGATAACATTTCAGAAAAACAGGAACATTGAGTATTGAAGTGTCAGATGTTCAACATCATGGCCACGAAGAACCAGCATTGAATAGAAGGGCAATGATGAATTGATGGATTTAGTGCACTATTAACTGTAAAGGAATCTAAAGGTGGGGTATAAAACCGTTTCCCTTGGCTGACCTTACCTGTTTCGTTTGTTTTAGGAAGCAATTTGTGGAAAATGCAATGTTGTCTGTACGTCAAAGGACAAGAGAAATCCTCAACCATCGAAAGAAGATTTGAGAATGGCTGATTACATTTTCAATCGTACTTTTGATGTTGCGAGGTGCACAATATCTCCCATCTTTCCGGATGTGATAGCAGAATCCGAAGGTTAGAATTTTTAGCTCTGGCTGATGTTACTGTTTCTAGGAAGTGGAACTTTGCCTGCTTCCTGTTATTAACTATTCTGAAATCCTAACCCTATTTGAATCAGTTATATTTTGAGTGCGTGCATATGATTTTCAAAGTAGGATCAGTACAGATGCACGTTTCTTCTGCCACAGTTTGGGTCTGCCCCCCTCCCCCTCAAGGCCGGCATGTCATATGCAAATTTGTGCATTCACGTAATGAATTTACAAGATATTTTTTTGCAGACTTAGTGAGTATAGGAATTGTGTTTCATCACCCCCAAGTTTGCGTACTGTGTTTTTATTTAGCAAGTCACCACCTCATCCCTAGTCAATATAATCTTTATTGCTGATTTTTCTCCCCCCGCCCCCCTTTTTTTTTTTAAACATTTCTTCAAGTCAGCCAAAGTAAAGGCAAATGAACTTCGAAGTCCTGGGGAACTACAGGCTGATTTTCCTGCCCTGTCTTATGGTATAGGAGAGCTATGTATTTTTCCAGAGAGCTGAATACTTTACAGGGCTGTCATACTCTTCTAATTTATGGTTTGCAGTGAAACATTTCTTTAACAGGGAAAAAGACCCAAAGCTCATTGCATCAGAAGATGGTGCAAACTTGAAAGGGAAGATTGCAAACCCAAGTTCGTTTGTTAAGGTTGAAGGGGTTACAGCTTTGAGGAACCCAGTGAAAGATGGCAAGTTTGACATGAGCCCTAAACCAGCAGCCAAAGGTGATTTTGTGCAAAAATACTTTACGGTTGAGTCAAATTCAACTGATTGAAATTACGTTTTTCTAGTTGCAGATAAAGCTGAGATGAAATGTGTCCACAATCTGTCACCCACCAGTTTATCTGATAAGTCACATAAACGGAGGAGGGTTCATTTTAGTATTGGTAAATCTTTTTGTGACATTTAATATTCCTTTGAACTCGCCATGGAAATAATGCTAAAATCCCTTAAACATTGGCAGTTGATCCTAAAGAAGAACATTCTAATAGAGTTAAGGGCAGCAAATCCGACAACCAACCTCAGGAGATTACAAGAAGGCCGGTTGTGGTAAAGCCCTTAACTTTTAAATGTGACTCCTTTAAATTTCCTATTTAATGAAATTATTGGCTATGGCTGACTAGGGCGGACTTGGTTTGTTACCTAAAGAAGAACTTTTTAATGGGGTTAAGGGCAGCAAATCCGACAACCAACCTCAGGAGATTACAAGAAGGCCGGCTGTGGTAAAGCCCTTAACTTTTAAATGTGACTCCTTAAATTTCTTATTTAATGAAATTATTGGCTATGGCTGACTAGGGCGGACTTGGTTTGTTACCTAAAGAAGAACTTTCTTATGGGGTTAAGGGCAGCAAATCCGACAACCAACCTCAGGAGATTACAAGAAGGCCGGCTGTGGTAAAGTCCTTAACTTTCAAATGTGACTCCTTTAAATTTCTGTTTAATGAAATTATTGACTATGGCAGACTAGGGCGGACTTGGATTGTTAGTTTTGGAAAGGCGCATTGAAATTTGTCTCATAAGTTCTGTGTATATGGGTACTTGAAACCATTTTTGCTATGTTTGAGTTAGTATTCTAGTTGACCATTGACCATACTGGTTCTGCTGTTTTACCCTTACTGATTTAGTGGCTATTATTCCATGTACTAGAGAGCTTCTCTTCTTATCAAATAAATTATCTAACTTTTTCTCTTCTTGCTTGCAGCAAACAAGTAAATGGTTCGATCAACAAGTGAGTTCATTCTTTGATAAATCTAAGTATTATTGTTTATTCTTTTCTTTATTTTGTTGGGATGAAAGCTATGTTTGCTTAGCTTGTTTGTTGCCCTAGATAATAGTGTTGAGTATTTATCGCGTTTATGGGTTAGGAAGTAAACGAAAAAGAAAAACCTTAAAAACAAAAGAAGCAATAATGGGAGAAAGAATAGTTAGCAATGCTATGAAACATTGGAAGAACGATTGGAAATTGTTCGGAAGTCACAGATTCCACGGTGCACGATCTATATTATATTCAAATTTCATAACATTCCTTTTTTTGTTTCTTCTTGACTTGGTTTGTAATGTTCTCAAGTTTCTTATTTACAACCAATGACGTGACATTTTTGCATAACCGAGACGATACAATTTCTAGCATTTCTTGTTTCTCTTTCTTTTTTCGTATTTTTTTAAAGTGTCAATGGATTGGGGGATGGAGGTGGTTGGTTGAGTCATTTCTTTGTACTCAAAGTTCTCATTTTCTTTTTGCTGAAATCATTAATTTCCCATCTTATTAGCTAACTTTTTGTTGTCTTACTTATTATTGTCCATGAACCTGTAATATCCCGTCACAATAATGTTGTCCCTTGTTTAGAATCTTTAGACGTAGTTAATTCAGTTGAAACTAAATGCTGCCAATCAAGTCATTAAATAGACTGCCATACTGGTTCCTTTCTAATAGTTCTCTAATTTCTATATTCTCCAGTCTTGGATGGAAAAGTTGAAGAGTGCTTATGAAAGAGGCACTCTTGTCTTACTAGAAAACTTGGATCCGTCGTATACATCTTCAGAAGTAGAGGTATGCCAAACTCCTGCTTGTGATCTTCATTCAATTTGAGACGGCACAATTTTTATGCTCTTGCATGGTGTATGGAAGTTTCAAGGTACCTACCTTAAAGGAAGGAAAGAATCTTTCAAGGTCTTAATTTGTTTGACTATTGTAGAAAACAATATTGAAAGTGTGCAAGTATGCTTTTTGAGTCTCAAACCTAGAATAAGGTGTCAGAATTGTCAGGTTCCAGAAAGTTGGACCAATTCCTTCAATGGGAAGGGGTTAATTCAGAATCAAATATTCAAAAGGGTCGAGCAAAGATAATTGTCTCCCTAGGGAATAATCCCAAAACCCCGTAGAGTTGGTAATCCGAAAAATCAATTTTTCACCATTTCATTCAGATATACACATGTGATGGTAGCGTTATGGTGTTCATTCATATCTCTTAGATTTTTGGGATTAACCAATAATTATGTTAATGCTATGTATTTGGAAAGCAATACAGTCAGTCAGGTGAATATGATTCTAAAGATGCCAAAGCAACATACAATTCCAGCAACTATGAACTGTTGTTTCATCGGGATTTCTTTTCCAAGTATTTGTTATCGCCATCAATTGTAGTCGGAATGCCTAATAGCTGAACCCTTTGTGAAAGTTGATTATACGTCGTTTAAATTCTTTGCCTTGTTACTACTCAGGATATTGTTTGGAGTGCCTTGAAGGAAATGGGTGAAGCTAAGATGGTACCGCGTTGCACATTGTCCAGTCCTGACCATGGTATAACATTTTCTTTTCGCCTTCTGTTTTCAACCTTTCATGCATGAATTTGTTCTTCTACAGGTGATGGTTGTATAAATTTCGTTTGATTGACATGCTGTTACTCACCGTAACATATAATTGTTCTGTTAACAGGACAAGCTTTTTTCATATTCAAATCAGTGGATGCAGCAGAACGTGCAATTTCTGAGTTAAAGGAGAAATGCCTAATGCTATCAAATGGAAGGTACTTTGATGATTTGCTTATTGTCATGTTCCAGTGTTTTTTTAATTCGATTGGTAAGATTTGGTAAGAGCATCTCCAATCCTACTCTTTACTTTACCCAGCAAATGTACGAAATAAGGACAATCTTTACTTTACCTATTCATTTTTTCATCTATGCATTCCAACCCCACTCGGCCACTCCCTACTTTGCTATCTATTCAAACTAACTTAACCAATTTTGAGTAAAATATTTATTGTATACATGGTAACAACATAGTAATGACGTGGTGATGATGTGGCATCTTACAACAGTCATATCGATGGTAGATATGTATGTATGCAATCGTTTTCAGGTCCGGACGTCTTACGGTCCGGACCATCCGGACCTCCCATTTTCCGATTGAATTTCGATGATCCGAGCCGCTCAATGTGATCAAAACATGATTTTAAGCGTACCCGTGAGAAATCAGCATGAAAAATGATCGGGAAGGGCTTGATCCGAGCAGTTTTTTATTGAACCGTTCAATAAAAAACTGCTCGGATCAAGCCGTTTCTGGTTATTTTTTTTGCTTATTTCTCGCGGGTACCCTTAAAATCACGTTCCGAACACATTGAGCGGCTCGGATCATCGCAAATCGATCGGGAAATGAGTGGTGTGGACGGTGTGGATCGTAAGAGGTGTGGACTTGAACATTTGTGTGTGTGTATGTATGTATATATGTGTACTCACTTCTATCGAGTGCCTTGTATTTTGTCAATGGAGGAAACGGATTCATGTAGCCGACCCCAAGTGATTGGGATGTAAGGCTCGGTTTGGTTTGGTTATTGGTCGCAGGACTTCTCACAAGGTTTTGTTTTGGTTGCGCTTGATTCTGCAGACCTCTTCTTGGTCGCAAAGGATGTCTAGTAGAGCCAAACAACGCTTCTACTAGTTTTGTTGGCCATATGGTCATTAACAACCTCAAATTGCAGAAGCAAAAAGCAGAATGGGTAACTTTCCCTCATCTATGTACCATCAATCTTGCTTACAGCGGACTTTTCTTGAAGAATGTACCCATATTATACTATATTCTGTTTTAAACAGAAAATTGCTGTATCTACATCCCACTACTCCCAGCCCAACACGATCGAATACGATATGGCCTTGGAATGGCTTGTGTTACAAGAGAGATCAAAACTACGGTGGGATGCTTTGAATAAGGTAAGCAAGAAACCCCTACAACTTCTTCTTGTTTTCAATGAATCTCTCTTTCTAGCACACATGCTGTTATAGATATACATACCCTTTTGTGGGTCTGATGCCGTTATTCTGACAAACTTGAGTTGCGAGTTTTTACCCCTTTCATCTATGCAGCAACAGGCGGAGGAGATAGAACAACTTAGAAGCCAACTAAAGACCCATCACAACGCGTAAATTTGCCTTCTGAACGCACTTTTTTTAAAAATCACATGTGAAGCTTTTTAGGAGGAACTGATAAAGGTTTTTGTTACCTTTCTTTTTGATGGGTCACCTTAGTGCATTTTTTTCCACCACGGTTCTTCTGCAGAGAGATGACATACACAGGTAGGATTTTTGTTTAGCGGTACAAAAAAGAGTAGGCATACAAGGGTTTATCCCCATGGTTTGATGGCATACAGGGGTTGTGCCCAAGCTCATATCTGTATAGATGGTTTAATCCTCATCGGTATATGCAGTATGGTTTGTTTCTTCAAGAATTCTTGCAGTTCCCATGTTGGAGATTGTGTGCTTCGTGAATATGAATCGTGGGATATGGCATTTCTGTTGAAACATCATTTTTTTGGAGGACAGATGATTGTATAATTGCGTGAGATGTCAAATGGGCATTTAGTTCCGTGTCAAACGTGCTTTGCGTCATGCCTAACCCGGCTTACTTATTAGTCGTGTCATGCCGTGCCGGTCCATTTTAGATTATTAGATGGTTTAATCCTCATCGGTATATGCAGTATAGTTTGTTTCTTCAAGAATTCTTGCAGTTCCCATGGTTGGGGATTGTGTGCTTCGTGAATGTGAATCGTGGGATATGGCTTGGTACAAACACTAAGTAGGTTAGGATCGCAATAATGGAAACAAGAGGGGAGATATTATAGAACACTGGTACTGGTATTCATTTACTTGGACTAGCCTGGATTACATTACGGGGATGTCCTCCTTTTTATAGGGAGGAAAAGGTTGCTTACATCATCTATTGCATCATACAAACAGTAACTACTCATAATTAGATATTACTGTACACGGTGCATATTATTGCTCCTACTATTCTAGCCTAGACTATTGTACTGGACTTAACTTCCTGTGCTGAATCCCATTCCCAGTTTCTCACCAAATGCTCCAACCCACTTTGGAAAAATCCAGACTTCTTCATTTCTCTTTCTTTTAAGAAAAATGAAGACATCAACCCTACCAAAGCTATCCATGATTTTCTGTTGAGACATCATTTTTTTGGAGGATAGACGATTGTATAATTGCGTGTGAGATGTCAAATGGGCATTTAGTTCTGTGTCAAACGTGTTTTGTGTCATGCCTAACCCGGCTTACTTATTAGTCGTGTTATGCCGTGCCGGTCCATTTTAGATTATGCTTGGCCAAGCTCACGGGTAAGCCACACTTCGTGCCGTGCCTGTGCCTCCAATTGGACTATTTTCTTACTCGGGCATTGTAAAGACAAAAATCTTTTATGAAAAATTGCTCACATTTTTTAAATAATTGACAAGTATTAAATAGTTTTAATTAAAATTAAACAATAAATTAAAAATGTTGAACATTTTATTGAGAGTTACAATTGTGATACAATGGATGTAAATTGGGTAGGAGTTGCATCATTACGCCTTTGAGTACAACCCAACTACCTATACTCGATTATCAATCTTTTGCGACAAGCATGCTATATGCATATATGTTTTTGCACATATCTTACACATACATTTTTGTGGGGCCTATATCTGGGTTTTACAAAATGATCCGAACTGTTTATTTTTTTTTAATATTTTTTTTGGAGGGTTTCTGTAAAAAATCAGCTCTAACGGATATTGGCAAAGGCTTTCTTAGAATTTGTAGGGCAAAGCAGAATGATTCGTCCTACGGTTTCTAAGAAAGCCCTTACTGGTATCCGTTGGAGTTAATTTTTTACAAAAATCCTCCAAAAAATATTTTAAAAAAGATAAGCGATTCGGATCATTTTGTATGTACAAGATATGTGCAAAAACATATGTGTGAGAATCATTACTACTTTTGCAATTCTTCAACTTTATAAGCACAAAAAAATAAAATATAAAATATGGTAGGAGTACTTCTTTGTCTGCAATTATGAACATTATGACTCATTCTTAATTAGATTCATTGTTTACAACTATGCTGGAAATTTTGAGTAATATTATCCACATTTGAATATTGAAGACCAAGCAGTGCGTCGTCCAACGGTTACTTACAGAAGATATCGTAATACAAAAACTTGACAATGGGCAAAAACAGTGTACTAGCTAGTTTGGCAAAAACAATTAGTTAAATCTTTTAACAACAAGGGCTACGATTGGAACCGTTATATTTTTAAATCTTGTAATATTAATGTCGATCGATGCTATTCGAAAAACATTTACATTTGAGAAAATGAAAATATATGTTCACACAATTGAAATCCTTTCAACTCGAGAGTTAAGATACGCGTCTCATGATCACAAATTAATTGGTATCCAACGATCGTTACTTTTAGCATGGTTCATGATATGGATCAACGAAATAACCCGGGGAATGGGGATGTCTTACAAGCAATAACTCCACAATCACAAACATTTATGCATGGGTGAATTTGGATTGAAAAGTGAAATAGTAACTTATTTTTCTTTATTTGAAAAAAATTTGCATTTTTTAATTTTGAGTCAAAATTTTGTGACTTATTGATTTGTCTCGGCAAAAGAAATTGGAAAAGTATAAAATTTTGATCGAAACTCATACTTTTAAAAAAAAAGATAAATAAGTAAAAAAAAAAAAAAGAAATTGTTTTTTTTGACTTATTTTCGTTTTTATTCAAAAATTGTGATTTTCGATCGTAATTTTTTATTTTTTCAATTCCTCTCGTCGAGACGAATTAATAAGTCATATCATAAAAATTTTGACGCAAAACAAATAAATGCAAAAAAAATTCAAATAAAGAAAAAAAAAAATAAGCTGCATAACTTTTCAATCCAAACTACTGTTTCACATTGCCCCACGCGCACTGTGGGTGTGCAATTCGCGTCCGCTTCACACTTGTACGAAAGAATTTGTGTGTACAAATGGGCAAACAGAAGAACACTGCCTGGAAATATCTCTTCGACTTCAACCCTCCGTCGTCGTTTTCAGTCAACTTCTAACCCCTAGAAAAAGTGCACCAAAAGCAAAAAGCGAAACTGGGAACAAAAAAAATTAATTTAAAAAACCCTTTGCTAGATTGCCACGTACTCAGCCTTATCCGTTTCACGACTCCCCATATACCATCTCCGTTAAAACTTCCTGGCTTCCACTCTCTCTTCCCTCTCTCTCTAATCCATGGCGACACCATTTACAGCATTCCGGCCGTCCCCAATCCTCTGCTCCTCCGCCTCCTCCAACCGCCGCAAACCGCCGTCCGCCTCCTCTTCCGCTAACTGGTGGACCCTACTCTTCGGCTGGCCCACCGATCCCGACTACATCACCAGCAATAACAAGGAACCGGTGGAGCGAACCCCTCGCTCGTCCGACTCGGATCCGGGCCGGGCCGGGCCCCGGTTCGGGGTGGGTTGCTTCACCGAAGAGAAGGCGAGGGAGCTGCGGCGGAAGACGGCGGAGATAACCACGTTCCACGACGTCATGTACCACTCGGCGATTGCGTCTCGGCTCGCTTCCGGTACGACGTCGGAGAATTAAGTTATTTATTAGGCGAGGCCGGAGATCCGGTAAAGCCGCTCGCCGGTGGTATTATTTCCGGCGAGTTATGGTTTGGGCTCGGATCTGGTGTTGTGGCGTTTCCTTTGAAATCTGTAGACTTGAAAGTTTGGTTTTTTTTTGTGTGTGTGTGTGTGTTCTGTTTTTAGTCAATTGTCGTCTTTGAGTTCTTTTCGTTTTGTGTTTTAGTTTATCCACCCTCTGATCTTTGATTGTAGGTGGTGGTTTATCCATGTATACTCCATATAAATGCTGCTTCGTGCCGTGCCTGTGCCGCCAATTGGACTATTTTCTTACTCGGGCATTGTAAAGATGAAAAAAATTCTTTTATTAAAAAATTGGTCATATATTTTTAAATAATTGACATAAATCATTATCAAAGAGTTATAACTAAAATTGAACAATAAATTAAAAAAATAAACATTTTTTTGAGAATTGCAATCATGAAACAATGGACAAAATATAAAGGATGCAAATAGGTATGAGTTGCATCATTACATTTTGACTTACAACCCAAACACCTACTCAATTATCAATCTTTTGCAATTCTTAAACTTTATAAGCAGAGATAAAAAACTATGATACTTCTTTATCCGTAATTATGAACATTGTGACTCATTCTTAATTAATTAGATTCATTGTTTACAACTAATGCTAGAAATATTGAGTAATATTATCCACTTTTGAACATTGAAGACCAAGCAGTGCATCGTCCAACACTCGCTTACAGAAGATTTCGTACAAAAACTTGACAATGGGCAAAAAACAGTGTAGTGGCTAGTTTTGCAAAAAATAATTAGTTAAATCTTTTAACAGTAAGGGCTAAAGAGTTTTGAGCCTATTTTGATGATTGGAACCGTTATATTTTTAAATCTTGTAATATTAACGTCGTCGATGCTATTTCGAAAAACATTTACATTTGAGAAAACATACGTTCACACAATTGAAATCCTTCGTGATACGCGTCTCTTGATCACAAATTAATTGATATCCAATGACCGTAACTTTTAGCATGGTTCATGATCTGGATCAACGAAATAACACAGGGAATGGGAACGTCTTACGAATAACAAGCGCACAACCACAAACACTTACGCATTAACTTTTTCACATTGCCCCACGCGCACTCTGGGTGTGCAATGTGTGTCCGCTTCACACTTAGTACGAAAGAGTTTGTGTGTTTATATGTGCAAGTGTTTATTGTTGTAGTAGTAAAACTCGCCAAGGGCAAAATGGGCAAAAAGAACAACTGGAAATATCTTCAACCCTCCGTCAAAAGTCTCCCTCCGTCGTCGTTTTCAGTCAACTTCTAACCCCTAGAAAAAGTGCACCAACCTTGAAAGCAAAAGCGAAACTGAAAAAAGAAAAAGAAAAAAAGAAATTTAATTAAAAAACCCTTGCTAGATTGCCACGTACTCAGCCTTATCCGTTTCACTACGCCCCATATACCATCTCCGTTGAACGCTCTCGAAACCACCGTCTCTCTCTCTCTCTCACTCTCTCTCTAATCCATGGCGACACCATTTACCGCATTCCGCCCGTCCACAATCCTCTGCTCCTCCGCCTCCTCCAACCGCCGCAAACCACCGTCCTCCTCCTCCTCTTCCGCGAACTGGTGGAACCCACTCTTCGGCTGGCCCACCGATCCCGACTACATCACCAGCGATAACAAGGAACCGGTGGAGCGAACCCCTCGCTCGTCCGACTCGGATCCGGGCCGGGCCGGGCCCCGTTTCAGGGTGGGTTGCTTCACCGAAGAGAAGGCGAGGGAGCTGCGGCGGAAGACGGCGGAGATAACCACGTTCCACGACGTCATGTACCACTCGGCGATCGCGTCTCGGCTCGCTTCCGGTACGACGTCGGAGAAATAAGTTATTTATTAGGCGACGCCGCCGACCCGGTAAAGCCGCTCGCCGGTGGTATTATTTCCGGCGAGTTATGGTTTTGGCTCGGATCTGGTGTTGTGGCGTTTCCTTTGCAATCTGTCGACTTGAAAGTTTGGTTGTGGTTTTTGTGTGTGTGTTCTGTTTTTAGTCAATTGTCAGTCTTTGATTTCTTTTCGTTTCGTTTTGTTTTTTAGTTTTGTTTATTAGTTTATCCACCGTCTGATCTTTGATTGTGGGTGGTGGTTTATCCATGTACTCCATATAAAATGCTGCTCCCTCTGTCCAAGTATTACACTTTCGGGATTATATGCTATTTTTAAATTGTATATATCTTTTTATTCATAATGTAATAGTAAGTTTGTCAATAGACCGGATCTGATCTGAAAAATCCGATCCGAATCCGATAACGTCGATCCGACAATCAGAATTCGGTAATTTAAATACGGATCGGATTGGATTAAATCCGTTATCAATTCGATCTGAACTTTATTTTTAATTTTTTTTAAAAACTATAAAATTTTTATTTTGAAAAAAAAAATGTTTAAGAAGTTGTATGTTTATTTTAATTTTAAAAAAATTCAAAAAAAAATTGTATTTTTTTGAAAAAAATAATTTTTTTGCTAAATTTTTTAAAGTGCAAAAGTTTTCGGATTCGGATTCAAGTCTTGTCGAATTTGAATCAAATCAGGCCCATTGACAGACCTATGTACGAGTATGTGATTTTCATAATTTTGTATTAAACAAGATTCAAATTATTTGTAAAAAATATTACGAATTAAAAAATATAGACAATTTTTTTTTATTGAGTAGGAATAATGAAAGTGTGGAGGTTATCGGGTACCCCCGTTTTGATTGTCAGAAAAAACCAGCATGAATCGCTGGAGTTGTGAAAGAAACGAACTAGAAGTATTTAACCTCAATTGATTTGCCAAGTAAGCATGAGAAATCAATAAGCGTTTGCATGGGATCGAGGGTTTGCTTGGTCCTTAATTTTAGGGTCGGAGGCCTGAATAGTCTAGGTGTGCACGTGAGATGAATCAGACATCTGATTAACAGAAAAAAAAAAGTGTGAAATAAATCATTTATTTATTCATAAGCAACTTAGGAATTTTGGACTAAATCTATGGAAAAATTGGTTAAGAGGTCATTGTACCTCGAGAATCCACATAGAAAGTGAACCCGAGTTTTGAAAATGTCGAATACACATGTGAGAGAGCAATACAAAAGCGTAGAGGTGTAATATGGGCCGTGTCGGCACGGGCACGGCACGGCACGGCACGTTTGAAGGCGGCACGGCACGGGCACGGGCACGGAATAATCCTGGCACGGCACGGGAACGGCACGGTCTTAGTGGGCATGCGGCACGGCACGGGCACGGAAGTGAGCAGGAACGACACGGGCACGGCACGGAAGTTGATTTGGCACGGCACGGCACGGCACGGTCTTAGACGGGCACGACACTGGCACGGCACAGAAGTGGGATGGGGCACGAGTCACGACATGGCACGACACGGTTCTAGCACGGCACGGCACGGCACGGCACGGGCACGCGACACGGCACGGACACGGAAAGTTGACTTGGCACGGCACGGCACAGCACGACACGGGCACGCGACATGGCACGGGCACGGAAAGTTGACTTGGCACGGCACGGCACGGCACGGCACGGGCATGCGACACGGCACGGGCATGGAAAGTTTGACTTGGCAGGGCACGGCACGGCACGATCTTAGACAGGCACGACACTAGCACGACACGGAAGTGGAATGGGGCACGAGTCACGACACGGCACGACACGGTTCTAGCCAGACACGGGGCACGGCACGGGCACGCGGCACGGTTTGGGCACGGAAGTGAGGGAAAACGACACGGGCACGATACGAAAGTTGGCTTGGCACGGGACGGCACGACACGGGCACGAGCACGCAGGGCCGATCTTGAGATTTTCGAGGCATAAAGCGAATTTAAAAAATGAGGCTCTATATTTTTAACAAAAAAAATCAATGTATGTCAGTATGTGTCTAATATGAGGAAATGAGGTTAAGAGATTAAACTTTTAGCTTCATAATTTAACTAAAATAAAATTTTAAAACGATTTATACCATTAGAAAAAAAAATGAATCAAACGTATCAGTATCGCTCGATTATGTTTTTTTTTTTACTAATGAACTTTAATTGTAAGAATGTTATTTTTAATAATAAGAGAATTAATTGTTTTAAACAACTTTTATCAAATTTTGTTGAGTTCGAAGTAAATATTATGCTTTTATTAGTTTTATATAGTCAAAAGTATTTTTTTTTCCCTGTGATGTGAACTACATATTAAAAGTTAAAAATTAAATTAAAAAGAAAACTTATCCAAACAATTATATTAATATTATATAATTCTATTTTTAAAAAATGGCCTCTTGTACGCTAGGTCGCTAGCCACATGATTGCAATACAAGTATGACGATCCATACCGTTCATTTCGTTGCTTTTGGTGGTTTAATCGCTCTCGCACATTTTCGGGTCTATCGGGTTTTTGAAACCCTTTTATCGGGACATAGATTTATTGATAGGGGATTTTTTTTTATGTGCGATCGAGTATATAACGATAACCAATTTTTTTTTTTTTTTGCACAAATGATATAAATAGTCCCACATAAAAGGTAGACAGTTCCGATTTTCAAAAAACAACTCGGGCGGGCCTAAAGTGGTGCATTATAGGACTTTTACGTCGTTGGAAGCACCGAATATGTTCTGATCACATGTTCTCCGATATCCAATTATCTCCTATTTTGGGGAGGATGATAAATCTGATAAGATCTTAAATCGTAACGGTTTAGATCGAATATTTGAAATAATGAGTCTGCAGCTACCGTTTAAATCTATACATCTAACTTATCTAGTTCTAAACTAATGTATTCCGCTATAGTCCAATGTACGCTAGCCACACGATTGCGACACAAGTATGATGATCCATACCGTTCATTTCGTTGTTATTGGTGTTTTAATCACTTTGGCAAAAATTCGGGTCTATCGGGTTTTGGACACCCTTTCATCGAAACATAGATTCATTAATAGGAATTTTTTGTCATGTGCGATGTAACATATAACGATAGCCAATTTGCTTCATTTTTTGCATGAATGATATAGTCACTCTCACATAAAAGGTAGACGGTTCGGATTTTCAATAACCAGCTCAAGATGCCCTCGAGTGATGCATTATAGGACTCTACGAGAATTTTCGATAAGTTGGTGCACATGCATTATGGTGTATCGTATGCACATGATCACACACATCATATAAAAGGAATGAGATGCTGCCCTAGCAGACATCTCATTCAGTCATTCTCCGATCTCACTCTCTCAGACTTCTGTTCTGTCACTCCTCTCAACTCTCAAGTTCTCAACGTCTCTCTGTCTCTCTCCAGTCTCAACGTCTCTCTGTGAGCAACGTTCGGATTCTGGGCCTCTTGCATTCTTTGGATCCATTCACCGAGTGATTCACCTCTCTCTGTCTCTCACTCTCTCAGAGACTCGGACTCACATACACAGATACACTCTCTGTCTCTCTCTCTCTCTCTCTCTCTCTCTCTCTCTCTCTCTCTCTCTCTCTCGCTGCTCCTCTCTCTGTCTCGCTGCTCACGGTCAGACTCTCTCATCACCTCAGGCTCAGCCGCTCAGGTACTGAGCAGTGAGCTCACCGACTCACTCACGTGACTCACCAGTCACCGTATCTCTCTGAGCACAGTTGCACAGGTACCTCTCTCACTTCCCTCTTCAGTTTCCCCTTATCTACTGTAAATAGGGTTTCTGAAAATAGGGTTTTAACCTGGTTTCCCCTTATCTATTGACGAAGTTTCACTTTTGTTACGAAATTAGGGTTTTTGTTTCTAATTTCTCAAATTTGTAACAACAAATTAGGGCTTTTCAATTTTGTTACTAATTTCTGAAATTAGGGTTACGGAATTAGGATTTTTGTTGCTAATTTCTGAAATTAGGGTTACGTAATTAGGGTTTTTGTTGCTAATTTCTGAAATTAGTAACAAGAAATTAGGGCTTTTGTTACTAACTTGAGTGATTTCGTATATTAGTATATTTTCGACAAATTTGTCGAAACTGATTTTGTACACACACGACACGGGACACACCTGCACTAATTTCGTATATTAGTACACACATGCACAGATGCACTGTTGATATTTTGTATATTCTAGAAATGACCAGATCTGTGGATTTTGTTATAGATATGCACTGTTGTCTGTTGATACTTCATACTTGATATGGATTAGTTTATTTTTGCATTACTTGAATATTGCATTTGGGGTTACAAAATTAGGGCTTTCGTGTTTCCCACTAACCCCTGTTATATTGTTTTTTTTGTAGATGGATGCTGGAAATGGGGAGGATCGTGACCCCCACTCAGGTTCTGAAGAACTACCACGAAACCCTATTGGACCACAGCGTGTGGGTTCTATAGGTGAGGAGGCTGCTTCAAACATTGTTGGTGGTGGAAGTGGTCCAAGTGGAACAGGCCTTCTAGGTTCCACTGGTACTCCGACAGATTCTACTCATGCAGCTGCAAATTCAGGCCTTAGTGGTTCAAAAAGGTCACGACGCCACTCATGGGTATGGAATCATTTCTCTATAAATGAAAACTTCAAAAATGAAAATGGTGTTGACATAGGAGCTAGGGCAGTATGCCATTATTGTGACACATATTATAAATGCAAAAGTAATAACGGTGTAGGGCCACATGGTAGACATCTAAGGAGTAAACATGCTGATAAAATTGGTGATGCATCTGATAGTAGTAATTTTGTTTATTCAAAAGAAAAAATGAGACATGGACTGGCCCTTTATGTAGCTGCAGCAGAACAACCATTTACTTTTGGTGATGATATTAGATTTGAATATTTTGTCAAAAATTGTCTGAATCCTTCATTTGCTAAAGTTTCTAGAAATTCAACCCGTAATGATACGAAGAAAGCTTATAGTGAAGTTAAAAAAGATTTGATTAGTGAACTTGCAACTGTTGGTGCTATAGGTTTTACTTCTGATATGTGGTCTGGTATAAATAATCGTGGTTATATTTGTGTGACTGCTCATTATATAGACTCTAGTTGGACTTTGCAAAAAAAAATTATTGCTTTCCGTTTAGTGGAGTTTCCTCATGATGCTGAACAGATTTATGAAAGTATTATGGGTGTTTTTAGGGATTTTGAAGTTGTTGATAGAGTTTATAGCATTACTTTTGACAACCATAGTGCTAATAGTGCTACACTTCCATTGTTTATAAGAAATTTGATGACTCCTTATTTTGGTGAATTATTGCATTTGCGATGTGTATGTCATGTCATTAATTTAGTTGTGCAAGATGGTTTAAAACATATAGCACCACAGATTAAAAAAATTAGAGATGCTGTTCTTTTTATTGCTACTTCCCCATCTAGGCAACAAGAATTTGATAAATTGTGCACATCACTTTACAGTCTTAAACCCAAAAATATGAACTCTGATGTTCAAAATCGTTGGAATTCGACCTACCTTATGTTAAAGTCTTGTCAAAAATATAGTGATGCAATATCTGCTTATGTTAATCAGAGGTATCGACCGTGTCGTGGTAATCCTTTAACTATAGCTGATTGGGAAATTGGTTTTGAGTTCATGAAATTTTTGAAAGTGTTTTATGCTGCTACCGTAGCTTGTTCGGGTGTTCGTTATCCTACTTCTTGTATTGTGCTTCATCATCTTTTCAATATCAGTGTCAATTTTCGTAAACATAGGGAACATCCAAATTTTGCACATGCTTGTATAGATATGGAAGGAAAATTCAGAAAATATTATGAGGAAATGCCACCAATATTTATGTTAGCTGCAATAATGGACCCTAGGATGAAGTTACAAGGTGTTAGCTTGCTCTTAAGAGAGATTGGTACGAATTTGGGGATTACCGCTTTACCTTCTTCTGCTAATGTGAATGATTTACTGAATATCATGTATGCCAAATATGAATCTAAGTTTCGTTCTAATGCTTCATGTACTACTGCTCCTTTAACATCTTCTACAAGTACCAATGATGAATTTTGGGATTTTGTTAGTTCAAATTTAGGAATAGGAAGTAGCACTGGAACTTCACGCATTGAACTCGAGAAATATTTGGACCTAGAATCTATTAACGTGAATGACAGGCGTGATTTTGATGTCTTAGCTTGGTGGAAAAAAAATGAAGATAAATATCCTGTTCTTTCAATCATGGCACGTGATCTACTTACCCCTCCTGTGTCTACAGTAGCATCCGAATCTGCTTTTAGTGCAGGTAAAAGAGTGTTGGATGAGAGGAGGAGCAGACTTGCTCCAGACATTTTGGATTGTCTCATATGTTTGAAAGATTGGGAGGATGCACGCCTTGGAATTCAAAAAAGATCGGCTAAAGATGAATTCAGAGGCTATTTTGCAGATTCTGATATAGACAGTGATTAGGGGGACCTGCTGTCATTTGGTTTGAATCTATTATTCATTTTTTCTGTTGGGGTTGTGTCTGTGGCTTATTCATTTCAGCATTGTGTATGGCTTATTCATTTCAGTAAGTGGGCTGAAGTGGATATTGTGGCAACTTATGAAGGCCTTAAATGGTAACATGATGTTGCCCCCGCTTCAATTTTTGGCTATGATGTATTTTGTTAACTAACATGCTGAGCCTAAGGCCCTAAGTTATGCTACATGTCTTGTGGTCTGTTTAGCTTCACTTAACTGAAGTGGATGTTGCCTGCATGCGTTGTGGTGTGTGTGGACAGTGTGGCAGTGTGGGGTGTGTGTGTGTCTCCTTTTAGTCTGAAATGAATAAGCCACAGACATAACCCCAGTTTTTGGCAAAGCGAAGTGTGATTGTGTTGCAACTTATGAAGGCCTTTAAGGCAACTTAACGTTGCCGCATCCATTTCAGTTTCTGGCTATGATGATAAAAAAAACACTTATGTCTGAGCCGTAGTTGTGTTGTTATGAACTATGAAGTGGTGTTGCAACTTATGAAGGCCATAATGGCAACTTAACGTTGCATCCATTTCAATTTTCTGCTATGATGATAAAAGGAACTAATATCTGAGCAGAATTCAATTTTCTTATTCAATTTCCTTGTTCATTTGGCTTTTATATACCTGTTTTCTGCTGCTGCTGCTGCTGGTTCTTGTTTTGTAGGACCAATGTAGACCATAGACGCCAAGAACCAAACCACGTGAAGGCTGGAGCAAATTAATACCAACAAAATGTTGAAGGTGGATTTTCTTACTTATTTTTGTATCTATAGTTGTTTTATGATTCCCTCAATTAAAGTAAATGGTGCTTACTGCTTAGTCTGCTTATGTGTTGGAAATAGTGCATACAACATATGCAGTTTGATCTGTTTGAATACCAAAAGTAAATACGTTAAATAGTAAGGATTGGAGCATTTTCAATCTCTAGACTCTAGTAGTTATGTGTTAGTATCTCATATTTAGCTTGGTGGATACCTCTAACCTGTTTTTATGCTAACCTGAGGTGTAACGAAGCCATGCTTAATATTGAGTTGTTTTTAGTTAGTATAGTTACTTTTATTTGATTGCATTTCTTAGCCGAGGTGGTGGCATAACCCCTCGCATATCCATTCAACTTGGCCTGCCAACTATGGCCTGTTTAAAGGGAGAAATCAAACAAGCATAGAGTGTTTGTTCACCCTTCCATATTTCTCTTGTTTTGGGCACACAACTCCACAGCTTATTGGTACCAATGCTGCTATCCATTAGTTATCGGAAGCCCTAGAAAACAAACTAAGGAATGCAGGAATTAACATCTCATGCCTTGCACTATTATAGGACTTCATTTCTTCAAACTTATTTACATACTATACGCAGTTTGACAAAAAGAAGAGAGTGACACTTACACAATATGGATCTAACGTCCCTGCAGCGCGGGGAAAGCACTGCAACTTCCAGTGCTCCGAAACGGCACCGTCCAAAGGAAGTACTCCGTATAATTCATTGCTTTTATTTGTGAAGGCCATTGGAAGTACTCCGTATAATCCACTGCTTTTATTTTGTGAAGGCCAAATGGCCAATCATCCAAGTTTGTCCGGTCAATTAAAAGTCAAGTAATTGATTGCAATATTTTTCAGTCAATATATTTTTACTTTTCTTTTATTAGTATTGTTGAGACAAATATCAAAATTCTTTATTATTTTCATCTCATCACATAGGTAATTCCGGTAAAATATGATCACATATTGGTTGTTATGCCATTTGGATACAATTATTTGAACAAAATAACTATAAATTTACTAATAGGAAAATAGATGATCAACAAGTGATTTTTTTTTTTTAACATCAAGGTGCACAAGCTTGTCCAAGTAACTACGGAGTAGTTATGCCGAGCAAAAAAAAAAAAACTACGGAGTAGTTATCAAATAATATACATACTTTATGATAGTTACTTTATCCCAAATGCTATGATTATTTCGATGTGATTGTGCTTAATTGCAACTCATATTTTACGGTCACAAATAATTAGTGTTCCGCTATGTTAAATTCCTAGACTTGCCACTGAATACGCCGGATGATGGATCCCATGTAGACAAATTTTGCATCCATATTTATTGCACACACACAACCTTCTCCCCCCCCCCCCACCCACCCACACACACACACACACACACACACAAAAAACAAAAAAACAAACTTATTGCACAAAAAATCTCACCGAGATCTAGTATTAAACAATATTCAAATTGCGCAAAAAATTATTTCGATAAGTACCTTATCTTTCAGTTTGAAAAATGCACCTAGTTTCATAAGGGACTAACTTTATTGGATGGATGGAATAGTTATTTTGTGTAGATAAATGTATGTCCTACTAACATAACTATCAATGTGTGATCATATTTTGCTGGAATTACCTATGTGATGAGATGAAAATAATAACAATTTTTGATATTTGTCTCGATAATACAAATAAAAGAAAGTAAAAAATAAGGAATTAATTTTTACACTTCTTTATTTTTTTGATAATCACACTCCTTTTTTGGATTTTAGTATTAAAAGTGTGTGTGTATGTGTGTGTGTGTGTGTGTGTGTGTGTGTGTATATATATTGTGCTAAAAGACAAAAAAAAGAAGTGTGAATATCAAAAAAATAGAGTGTAGAAAACAATTTCCAAATATATTGACTGAAAAATATTCCAATCAATTGACTTTTCAATTGACCGGACAAACTTGGATATTGACCATTTGACTTTCACAAATAAAAGCAGTGGATTATACTTCCTTTGGACGGTGCCGTTTCGGAGCACTGCAAGTTGCAGTGCTTTCCCAGCGCTGCAGGGACGCGAAATCCACACAATATGGCCATTGTACCGTTCGATTTCCAACTGGTTAACTACTTTGGCAGGTAGCACCATAGTTATGAATAACATTCCGTACTGGCCGGTACGTACCGTTTTGACAAATAACCGGTACCCTAACCCCCCAATTCCGTTCCGGACCCAATACCGCTCGGTACCGACCGTTTCGGGAAATACCGGCCGAGATA
The DNA here is from genome assembly GCF_030253575.1 of Rhododendron vialii. Classification (NCBI taxonomy): domain Eukaryota; kingdom Viridiplantae; phylum Streptophyta; class Magnoliopsida; order Ericales; family Ericaceae; genus Rhododendron; species Rhododendron vialii. The sequence goes on along the minus strand of NC_080564.1, from coordinate 32,509,148 downwards.
CACATATAGAACTGTTTCAGTTGGTTATACCCCACAATCCATCATACCCTTCCACCAAATTGAAGCACAATAAAGCCAAATGACCCAGATTCACAATCATTTTAGCATTCTGGCCATAAATATGTTCCAGTAATGCGTATGCTTATGGTGCTTTAAATTTAGCTAAGAATTTCACTTTGGCCTGTAAGAGCAAGTTACCAATACTATTTATTTTACCTAACACCAATTAAAATATATATTTTTTCACTTTTTTCCTGTTATTTTTTTCCCCCAAGGAGGGAGGAGAGAGAGAAAAAAACAATAAAAAAAGAAAGAAGTGTGAATAATGCTTAGGTAAGAATGGCTAAGCCCTATTCATAAATGTATTTTACCTACCATTTTACCTAATCTAGTGCAGGGCTATTTTTTGAGTTTCTCCTCTCCAAAATAACTAAAAAAGATATTTTACCAATACTAGTGTACATGCTCTTAAATCATTATCAACCTCGTACCAATCTTCACTATTATACTTTTTTGTCCTTATAAAATATACTAAAAGAGAAAGACAGAGAGAGGGGTAGAGAGAGAATGAGGGAGTGATAGAGAGGAGAGAGAGGAAGAATAATATTTGTTTATTTATATATGGCTACAGTTGTTCGGTATTTTTGCAGAACCAAAACACCAAAATGTATTTTACCTTGAGATTTTGCTACTCTGGTGTAGCATGGTTTTCCAAGGTTTGCATAGCTATTTTACCGAAATCTTCTCTTTACCTCTGCTGATGTTGTTGCTCTAAAACTTAATCTACAGCCACAGGAGCAGAACAAGATTCATTTTTCGTACGAGTTTTCTCTCTTCCATTTCGGGTTCAGCAGCCCATGCCAAGAACTCTGTGATGTCTTTTGCCATCTGTTGTCACAGATGGCAAAGCTTTATGAACTTAGCTACAAACGAAAGTACGAAAGATAGGCCAAGAAATACTGCCTGCGACTCAAATGGAGGGGTACCATCTTCACATTCAACCGCACCATACTGCAGCATTTTAGGCATAGAGATCGCTCCACCGGGGAAGTAAGGATTGTAGTACAGACCTTCTCAAAGCTGCAATGTTATTCAGGAATCACAAAATGGATCACAGTCCTTTGTTCTTAAAGAATGTACGGCCAAATAATATTGAAATCTTAGCACTATGACAATGACACTGTTTTTTCAGTTTATGTAAAAACAATTTGGGGAGTTCATGGTGTGTGCTATAAATGATTTGACATATAAGAAGACTATCGGTCCCCATTAAGACATGAACCAAAAACAAAACATTATTCAAATTATGAGGCAGCACATATTAGATACAGCCGTGACCATGGTCAAACAACACAGATATGACCGAGAAAATGTCAGGTTCCAAAGACAGTCGAATTTCAGGACATTTAACAAAATGCATCAATAAATAGCCAATTATTTTCCTTGTTTCCTTTCTTCACGCTAATTGAAGGCAAGTAGTCTGGGAGCAGAAATTACCGAAACACCAGCTGGAGGATCACGGTATCCAGTCAAAAGAGAAAATACATAGTCATGACCTTTATGACGTGCCTGAAAGGTAAAAGAGTTACGACGTATAACAATGAATATCTTCATTTTCTCTAAACCAGTATTGGTTAGGTGAAATGATTTTTTGAAGGAACAGAATTGCTGGTGAATGATGACTCGAAGTGTAATGCAAATTTTCTCTTTTTCTTTATCAAAAAACAAAATATTAGAACGAGTATTGCAAGAGAACGACCATTCCCTTTCCAGCTTCATTGCAGTCTAGCAAACACTGCCTAACTGATTTCAGAATGACAAGATTACCTTTGCAATGAGAGTTAGATCAGGAGGATATGCCCCACCATTGGCAAACCTAGCAGCTTGTTCATTCGGGTAAGGCTGAGGGAAACGGTCACTGAGCTTGCCAGGGCGGGTGAACATCTCTCCCTCGTCATTAGGTCCATCAACCACGTCAACCTCCGCTGCCAAAGCCTTTTGCTTCTTCTTCTGTGTAAGCAACACCAACAAGATTGCGGAAAGAAATCAGTGACATGGAATGGCACGATGCACAAACTTGCTGGTAGACCTGGTGGCCGCGACGTATCCTGCACACATAAAGATTGGCACATGGTCTATCAAGACGAGCTTAAAAAGTACGCGTAGTCAATACCTGTTAATGAGTTCCTGCAAAGGGGGAAAAACTAATTTTTGCATTAAATGCACAAAGTGGCTATCCCTAAACTCAGAACCCACAACCTAGAGGCTATTAGGCCCAATTTCTGACCCCCAGTGGTCACCCTTTGATCAGGTTGAACTCATGGATCTTCAAATCTAAGTTTTGGAAGCCAGGCATGAAGGTTGCCTATGAAAGAACTCAAAATACAGCAATAAGCCAAAACTGGATAACTAAAAATAGAAAAAAAGAAACAGAAAAAGAAAGGGAAAGGATTGTATGTCTAGTTTGGGCAATTGATTATTACATGTATCCTAAGAACACATTGTAACACCATACTTCAGCATTGTCTTTGTCTGTTTTTAAAAAAACGCTACACTTACGAAGGATGGTCATATGCACTGAGAACGCCTTTGTGAGGCCAGGGATAGCTAGGGGGCTCCAAGCCATGTTCTGCCTCATCAGAATAAGCTATTGTCGTGCAGCTCAAAAGCTCAGAAACCCCTGCCCCAAGAAGCGCGAGCGCTGTTAAAGGCTTTGTCCCAGCAGATCCGTGACTTGGAATAAGGAAAGGCGATTGAGTGGCCTGAAATTTATGAAAATACATGAGTTATCAGAATAAATTTTGAACAAAATTGAGAAGAACCTCTTATTGAAAGTTGAAACATAGGATTGTATTTCAAGTGGAAATTTTTTGGAGAACTCGGTGTTAGAACTTCAAGTGTTAATCTTGGAGTACGCTATGCTTGCACAGTTGCATGCATGAGTTGAACTCATTTGACAGCTTGATATACATTGCTGGTCTCTATTCCTAACCGTTTAAGCTTTTGGAACAATTGGTAAATTAAAGCTTTGGTTTGGTTTGGTTTGGTAGAGGTGTTGGGTTAAGTCTCCATCTACATTTGTTCTCGTTTGAATTCTGCTTATCCCCTCCTCCCCTTTGCATTTTGTTTCCCTCCATCTAATGAATATTCTACTTCTCCATCAGTTTATCGCTCATTTTAAGTTCTGCTTCTCCCCTTTGCATTCTTTTTCCCTCTATCTAAATGATGCGCAAAACCACATCCCATGTGTGGGAGGGTGTTAATTAACTTCATATACTTTGAACCCCAAGGGGTTGGCCTGATGGTCAAGGTCTGAGAAGGGTTTGCTTTCTCCTAAGGTCTCAGGTTCTAAACCTCATAGGTGCTATCGACTCCTTTGAGGCCAGCCCATTCAGACCAATTGCTTCGGCATTAATTGGGCTCTCCGCATGTGGACAATGGGATTGGGCCCCAAAATTAATCGAGGTGCGCGTAAGCTGACCCGGACGGCCAAGTTATCAAAAAAAAGTTTCATATACTTTGACCGTTTCCTTAAGTTTTTGGGACAATTGGTAGCAGAATAGACCTTAAAAGAGATCACATACATTGGAAAGCTTGGGCGAGTCTCTTGGAAAAGTGAGCCTTGAGACGAAACGGTTGATCTTTCCAAACCCTGAAACAGAAATTGATTTCTTTAAAGTTAGAAACTTGAACGAGTAGGCTTCAACCCGTTGATTAGCTGATCATGTTCAACAGACAAATTAAAGAAACTGCACCCAAAAAGAGTTTTGGAAGAGATTCACAGAGAGCTTACTCATGATTCTTTAACCAGATAGAGAGAGAGAGAGAGAGAGAGAGAGAGAGAGAGAGAGAGAGAGGTGGCGAGTGGCGGGATGGCCATGTCATCGTGGAAACAAAAACAGTTTCAAAAACCGAATGGATGTCTCTCCACCGTCAATGGGAAAAGAGCTTATTATTGCTCCTTCAAAATGTTCTCTATTGTGCTCCAACCCTCAACTCTCGCACCGTGCACGCTCTTAATTCTCGCTCTCAAAAATTTTTCATACTCGAGCTTGCGCGCTCTCTCCTGCTCACACTGTGACTTAAAAGGACTGAACTATGATGTTAGGAATGTTTGGGAGCCCTTTTTTTTCTTTAAAATTCCTGTAATGAGAGATTTTGTGCTACAACTACAGTACATTTGTTTTGTTTGGTTCCCATCTTTAAAAAATTCATTTTCCTAAGAAATACAGAATCGCCACCCTTTTCCCAGTGTATTTTTTTTTTGTTGATACGCAGTGGGATTTTTAGTTTGTCATACTAAAAAGTAAAAACTGACATAAATTAGCTAAGCAAGTAAAGAAACCAAAACTGTGTGATTTTCCGTCCCTTTTTTTTTTTTATTTTAATTGTAGGATTTTAGGATTGGAGAATTTGAGACTTGTGGGGGCTCAATACATTTGTGTTTTGTAGGAATAAATGATACATCTACTTAATACTTCCTCCGTCTCTTTTTAAGTGTCCACTACGGTTCTGCGTGTCATTTTCAATAGCTTATATCTTTCGACGTATGTTACGTTTTATGTTTTTAAAATCATTGTCTTATAGAAAATAATTGAAATCTATCAAACAAGATTCATATTGTATATTTTTAGTAATATATATTAAGACATACAAGCAATTGAAAACGATATGCAGAACCGTATAAGATATTTAAAAACGGACAGAGGGAGTACTAATAGATGATAGTATATCAATTATTCTCCAACAATAAAATCCACATTAATTTGATAAGGGAGGGAGACCTACGAGCCTTGATTAAGCACTAAGAGCATCTCCAACGCCCCGCCAAAGAGGGTCTCATACGTATCCATTTTTTTGGCTCCCCTCCCATTTTCACCCCCTCCAATGGGGAGCCATTTCACCTACCAAATTTGGGTCGAGACATTTTTCTGGCCCAATTTAACTGAAAAATGGCTCATGCCACGTCAGCTTTCCCTCCCATTTTCAACTACCAAACCCAACAAAATAGCGGATCAAAAAAAAAAAAAAAACCCAACAAAATAAATAAAAATCACAAGATCCATACCCATTTTTTGGCAAACAAAAAGATTAACCGAAAATGAACCTAAAAAATTATTATTTTTACCTTCCTAGAAATTAATAAATTGGAAACAAGAACCATAGCCAGATTGTTGCTCTATTCATTGAACCTCCGATCGCTGGACCGTCACTTCCCTTCCTAAAAGTCGCTGAAGAACGCAAGTGATAAGAGACAAATTGGGTGTGTGTGTGTGTGTGGTGGGTGGGGGGGGTTGTTTTCTTCATTGGATGTTGATGACTTAGTCTAACCAAGGAGGGTTAATTATCCATTGTGGTTGCAAATTGCCAGAGAGTGACTGTACAAATTTAATTGATAAAAAATTAAGAACGAACATGAGGTATACAAAAAAGTAGGTAGGAGAGGTAGATAAATAAATAAAAAAGACTTAAAACCAATAAAATTAGGAAGGTGAGGTAGATAAAAAATTAGGTAAAACCCTGAAATCGTGGTTAGGTGGTTAAACAATAATTAAAGTATATAAAAAAAATTAATTGATATTTCAAAAGTTTGTTGAAAAAAAGGGTTGTTGGATGATAGTTACGGAAATGTGCCAAATTTTGGCTCCCCCTCCAATGGAGCACTTTGGCCAAATTAGAATGCCAAAAAAACACTGTAGCATGCCAAATTTGACTTTGGCCCCCGTAAAAAATGGCACCCACCATTCGAGATGCTCTAAAGAATAAAAACTGAAGTTGGATTGATTTCGTTCCTTGGCGCTCTAATGGCGCAGAATTTTTTTCAGAAACTTGTTCTACGCCAAATGGATAACCAGCTTTCGCTTTGAGGATATAACCCCATCCTTTAAATAGTGAGTAATGGCATTTAGCCAACTTTAGCCTCTACTAATGACAATTATGCAGTACTAATAGTGGCTGTTTTTCAAAAAGTCAAAACACAATTCCGGACAAGACTGCTCAATGCCGGTGAATTTATGTTAATTCATACAGTATTTGTATCAAACAGCTATGGACGCATTAATGCCTGGAGTTCGTGTTTTGAAGTTGTAACCCGGACATTGCTTCTTTTGGCGGCCGAAAATGCCGCAAAACAAAAGTCTCTGGTCCAAATGAGACTCATTTTAGGCCCTGAAAAGAGAGAACATAAAAGAATAAAAAAAAAAGGCAGCACCACACTCAAATTTCTATCCACCCCACCATGAGCTTGTACACTTGATCAAAAACAAAAACCATGAGTTTGTACACTGTATGGCTTGGAACTCCGGCATTCAAAGATTGGCCCGAGGACTACCTCCCCACTTTGATGCGAGTTATGCTCTATCTCAAATTTGTAGTTATGCTCTATCTCAAATTTGTAGTTATCGCCAACCCTATTAAGGAAGCCTGTTAAAAAGTTCCTCCATAAAACAGTACCAGGTTCTGTTCTACCTAGCCCGCAACATGTCCACACCCTGCAATGTTCCTTCGGGAAGTGCACTAGCATTAAGAATCCAACAACCAAAAACACGGAAATGGATTGTCACCAGTTTCGCTAAGAATTGCACCCAACAAACAGTTCAGCGTTTTCGGACCCCTGACGGATCTAATTCAATAATTGATTCCATTAATATTGCACATCACATTGAGACACTTAGTTGTTGTTTAAAATCATGTTAATTGGATCCTTAATACAAAATAACTCGGAACTGATTTTTGCTGGGTTCCGACCCAGTGTGTTCAGAAACCCAATTTTTATTTGTTTTTGTATTCCATTCACAAACTAAATGGTATCAAATTGACATTATTTCAAACCATACTCATGGTGTTCGACAAGATTGAATTAGGTCTGGCAAGTGGCTGGACAACACTGAACTGCAGTTCTAGGCAAGACTGCCGACAAGCCGTCTCAGACAATATAGAACATATATAGCTGTACACTGGTTTGATTTCAAGAGGTTTGAAATTAGGATGCAAGATGTCAAGAGGTGAAATAACTTACAATGGATCTCTTCAGTTGGAACTTCGTGTCGATTGCTTAAGTTTAGTTAATTCACTCAATGCATCTTTGAGGGGTTGTGTCACCTTGTTTTTCTTACCCTGAAAGAACATATGTTTCAAAACAAGCAGCTTCCAAAAGTTGAAGAATGAAAAATAAAAATAAAAATTATCATATACTTGATCAAGAATAATAATATGTACAGATATCTCCCGATGAATGAGAAGCAACACTTCCAATTCATACTTGCAGGCCCCCGCAATGATTTACCACTTTATCTACCTTATAATTGACCCCGCATTTGTTGGTCGGAGGCTAATACGCAGGGAACAGGCTAAACTGGTGTAGCACTGGTATTTGAAGTAAAACTTCAAAAACATCAGATAGAAGCACTCTGGTCACAAAAGTTCATCTCGACAAGAAAGAGATATCTGCCCCAGCAGCTGAAATTGACACTTTTAACTATTGCTGACAATGAGAAACACTAAGCCCCTATGAAGCACAGATACAGATTGGAGTCGTATCCATATCGCGGTATCTAATTCCAATACTCGCGAATACGTACCCCAGAAGTATCCACCATATGAAAATTATTACTCCCTCCGTTACAGTCCACCTTCCCATGTTAGGATGTTCCAAAATAAATGTCCAATTTCAAAAGTCAAAACAAAAAGTGATCCAACTTTCCATGTTTGCCCTTCTTTAAATTGTTCATTATGGTTTCCTTTTAGATTGAATTCTGAATTCCTTCTGAGACTACTGAATAGCCCAGCCAATTTTACCTCCAATTGGAACCAATACCTCTGGTTTGGAGCCAAGCTTGCCACCTAAATTTTCAGGATTTGGGAATTTTATTAGGAAACAAGCGGTACCAATTTAAATTGGTACACAAGTTATTCCATGAAGGGTAAAATTCTGTACATGTAATAATTAAGCTCCCTTAAAAAGTTGGATTCCCAAAGCAGGACTACCAAATTGGAACGGAGGAGTATTTAATTTTTGAAGTATTGGATACTTTAAGACACACATCCAAACTTCTACGAAATTAAGATTGTGACATTTCTTGCATAGTAGTAGAGTAACATTGTTAGGAATAATGGAATGATAGATTTGTAGCACTTGCTTTGTTAAGAGATAGTGAGATTCTGAGAATAGAGAAGTAGCTGCTTTGTTAATAGTTATTTGAACATTTTTTACTGTGTCAATTGTCATACATGTGTTCGAATAAAAATTATACTTCGATAATTAATCAAGTAACCAAGTAAACTTAATGACTTATAGACAACAATAATGCATATGGAAAATATAACAGTTTTATCACTATGCTTGTTATTAGGGGTAATAAGAAGCTAAATAGCTAGTATAAAAATGCCTCTTAAATCTAACGTATCCTAGTCATACCCGTATCCATTTTTTTAGATTTTTGCGTATCGCCGTATCCGTATCGTATTGTCCGTTTCCTGTATCAGTATCCATGCTTCATAGCTGAGTCCCCATTTTTGCTTGTCCATCAAGAATAGTTCCACAAGCACATAAGCATTATGCAGAAGATTTATGAGACCACAAGCTAACCTCAGACGTGTCATACCTTCAAGGATGGGATTAGGGCAAAAACTTCATCCAAAGACTCTGGACATATATTGGCAATCATGCATATCTGTAGACAAACACCGAATCAAAACATCACCCAGTTATCATCAAATTAGGTCAGTAACTCAGGCTGAGATAGATACCTCGCTGTCAGAAACGCCATGTGCTTTGAGAGGCCTGATATTTGAGTTAATGGCTCAACAACAGATTGGTCAAAATCATAATTGGGATAAACCTCGTGAATGATGACAGATACTCTCCCACATAATAAGATTAACAATAATTAATAACAAGGCAAACAACAATAACATCGTTTTCCAATAAGTAAAAGGATACTCAAGCACTTGTCGAACAGATTCAGGGTCTGTATAGCGGCTACCATTCTTAGCATACTGGAGGCCCCTATCAAATGGTCTGCAAAGAAACGTGTTAGGGCTTCTCAATGAGATGAACCAAATCCTTATACCTACAGCAGTTTCCTTAATCAAGAAGATAAAACTTTAAACAATGTTCCTCACATTGGGATTTTAATTGTTGGATCTTCAGATAGTACAACCATTTGCTCCTGGATTCCTTGTACAATATCTGCTGCCTCACAGTCCATCAGACATTTGGCGTTCTTTGGAAGTTCTGCCCAATACCAACAAATGATGTGAAAAACAATTTCTACTTCATACATTCATAGTGTATTTAGCTAAACCAAACCAAACCAGACCAGACCAAGCAAAGCCTTAAGCCCATTTATTTTGGGTGGTCGGATACATGAATCTGTTTCTCCATTAAGCTATGTCGAGGGCATAGACAACTAACCTAATACCTGTCAAGCTCAGCCACATCTACCACCCATACCAGAGGCCAAACATTTTCAACAGACACCAACAATCCAATACTGTTCAGGTTGTATTCATCTTGACCTAATCTACTACAAAAAAAGGTTCAAGGGTGTTGCCATTCTAATGTCAAGATGGTAACAAAATACTTTCCAAGGAGGTAAGCAAAAATCACCAAAGTAGATGAAACAAATAACACACAAAAAAAAAAAAAACAGAAGAAAAACGAGGAAGGTCCTTTTAAGGCTTTAGCTCAAAACATACCATTTTCATGCACTGTTAGGTTCTGAAGAACTCTTTCCCAAGTGACAAATAAATGGATCTTTAACTCATTCACAGGAAATTCCAATCAAAGATTCTTTTTTTGTTTTTTTTCCAAATGCTCCTCTAAGCAATTAATTTTGTGAAGCCACTTTAGAGTTTAATGTCACTTTTTGCACTAAGAGTTTATTTAATTCTGCAATTATCCAACATGGTATCACCATTTTCGCAGCAATTCTATAAATGTAGTGACACTAGTATGACCTATTAAATAGAAAGAACAAAACAAAATTAACGTCATGTCTTTCAAAGGACCATATATATTGTGTCCAGGAAAAGCAAGCACTAACCCTGCTCATTTTTTTGCCTGGATGTGGAAGATCCTTTTGGCATTGAGCTCTTGCCACCATTTGCAACCTTGTCTCCTTTCCCCCCTTTTCCCCAATCACCTAGAAATATGTACATCAGTCACATATCAGTACACATAAGTATCAACAAAACAAGAAATCACACATAGGAAGTATCTCTGGTAAGCATAGAACAACTTTTTACCTTTACCATGTTAGACTTGTCCCACATCACTCATTTAAGCCACCCAAGCTTTGTTAATCTATTCTAGAGGCTACTCCACCTATTGCCAATTGGTTTTAGATTGGAACCCTCTAGGAAATCTAACATGGTATCAGAGCTAGGCTTGGGTGGCTTCACCCTTCATGGGAAAGTCTGTGTCATCTCTGTCACCCGAGTCAATCGCTCAGCTCCTGGTCTGTCATGCATGTGAGGGGGAGTGATAGACTTGTCCCACATCGCTCATTTAAGCCACCCAAACTTGGTTAATCTATTCTAGAGGCTACTCCACCTATTGCCAATTGGTTTTAAGTTGGAACCCTCTAAGAAATCTAACATACCAAAAGGAGTATCACCCTTCCCACCAGCTTTTGATGACTGGTTGATGTCGGATTCTAGTGAATCTATAGCATCAAGAGTAACATTTGAAAATGGTGAGACGGGATTAGAATTCAGAGTCCCATGCATCTTTGGACCAGCTGAGGATACTAACTAAGGACTTTTGCGAGAGAAGAACAAAGAATGAATAGGTTTACACCTTCAGAATCAAACTGAACTTTTCGCCCACTCTTTGACTTTGCTGGGCTATCATCCTTCCCTTTCAAATGAGCTAGGCAAAGAAATTTGAATGAGAAAAGGAGATGGTTAAGACAAATAGCATCACTAAATCTTTCTTTCGAGGATACCTTCACCAAGTAAATAACAAGAAGAAGAAAAATAACAACAAACAAAACCTACACATATAATGCACCCACCAAAAGGAAAGGGCCTATCAAAAGATCAATTTTGTTGCTTAGCACACATTTCTACATTCTCAAGTAAGAACAGATCATTGCCTGTTATAAGCATATGTGTGTCACGCAACGAAAAGACTGCCATCATTCGATGTGCTGCTCAACAGAAATTTGTTTTATTGCCCGTTATAACCATATGTGTGTCACGCAACAAAAAGACTGCCATCATTCGATGCGCTTCTCAACTGAAATTTGTTCCGGGTATCTTGAAATTATGTTTTTTCTTACTAGCAGAAATGGGGTACTGCATATCTTAACATGTGCTGATTTGGGGTTTTTACCAAGATGTACAAACATTTAACTGCATGCTTGGTCGGAAGTTAGAAAGGAAAATTTGGGATATATATATGTATAAAGGCATGCATACCGGGAGATTTGAGAGAAGACTTGGGCAGGGAGAACCCTTTTCCTCCTTTCTCTGCCATATACTGCTACTAGCGCTAGAAAACCCAAAAACCAGATTCCTGATTAAAAAAAAAAAAACAAAAATCCAGAAACCAGTTTGCTGATCTAAAAAACAGAAAACAGGTTTCTGATCAAAAAACCATATACACAGAAACCAGATTTGAAGGTATTTTTAAAATTTAATGCTCAACCCACTTCAACCCACCAGAATGCCATTTCACAAGAAAAAGAAATCAGAAAACTAACCGGTTTTGGCAAAAATACAAGGGGAAACAATACTCTTCCTTACCTAGCAATAAAATCCTTCTTTGGCAGACCTAGGATACTGAAAGAGATGGAAAACAAAGACGAATTACCTTTATCATAAAAAATTGAAATCGAAGAGAAATTGGGGTCGTGGTTTTGAGAATGTGAATTGGGAGATTTTGTTATTTTGCGCAGAGTAAAGTAGGAGTAGTATAGTGTTTGTTAAACCCTTGTTGATAACTCTCTCCCAGAGAGGGGAATACGCCGAAACATAGCTGTGAGATTAGATTCTGCCTTGAAATAAATGTGAAGAATAATTTTGCAGTTTCGGTAGTTTTTTTTAGTAATGAGTCTTGCTTATGAGAATAATGCCTTTTTTTTAAGTTTCTGGATATACTTAATTTTGACCCATCCCATAACCCTTTTACATTATATGTACCTCATTCTGGGTTCCTCTCATTCATGACAGTGGTTCCTGATATTAGTCAAAATATACATAATTTAATTCGGATGCCTGAATTTTTTTTAAAAAATAATTTAGAGAAAAATATTTTTTTTAGAACCCACAACTCTAACAATTACTCGAGATGATTTACTTCCTTAAATCGTTATATCTATCAATTTGACTAGTCCTCATGTAGTCTCGTCTATAAGTGAAGGAAAAAAGAAAAGGAGAATGATTATACACTCCTCTTGTATCTATTGACACTCCTTTTTTTTATTTTAGTTATGTTAAATTATTAAATTATTCTTATAATTATTTCCGGAAAAAAAGAGAAAAAAAATGAAATGTTATTAATGAATAAAAGGGGCCAAGGGGGTATTTCTCAAAAGGAAACTAATGTAAACTACACGACTGCACATCATTAATACTAGCATGCCACAATTTAAGAGCAAATCGAAAGCAGATTCAGTTTAATCCTTTATGATTCGGTCCAATTTTGGGTCATTTGTGGGCTCTTTCCGAATTCACAATAATGATCGGAGCTATTCGCTTTGTAAAGCTTGTCGCGAACATTAACTACGTTAAGAATCATGTTTGAGCTTCATATAATTGGATTACATGGATTGATATGATTTCGAAATGGATTAAAGTTGAAAAGAAAACAAGCGTGCAACATCCTTTTCCCACGTGCAGTTTCATCTCCCGTGGTGCTAGTGCTACGGTCACTTCCCAGTTCCCACCGTTACCCCACCAAGACTTTCGCAATTACAAGTATTTGCAAATTAATCTTAATTTTCTTTTCTAATACATTTTTCTACTTTTACCTGAACAAAAAATTTTAGAGAGAGAGGAACTACAGGGAGTGAGGGAGAGAGAGAGAGAGAGAAGCATCCGTCCAGTTTCGGAAAACAGGGGGCGGACCTAAGATCAGAACACAAAAACCCTAGCGGTGTCAAAAAAACCATGTGGAGAAGACTCTCTACGCCGCTCCGAACCCTAGCCACCGCAACCCGATCTTCCACCCTCAACCGATCCGCGCATCGCCCCGCCGTCGCCGCCTTCTACCGCCACTTCGCTTCTGATTCAGGTCGTCCCTCATTTCTTTACTTTGGCGCTCTAATTTTGGGGTTTTGCGGTGATTTGAATCGGTTTTGTTATTTTGTGTAGCAGAAAATGTGGTTTCGAAGAAGAGGGTCGAAGATGTAATGCCGATTGCGACCGGGCACGAGCGCGAGGAGCTTGAAGCCGAGCTCGAAGTGAGTTTTATCTTATGCGTTTTGTGTGATTGGTTGTAACTGTTCGTGTGGAGTAATTGTGGTTTTTGGTGGTTTGATTTGGTTAGGGACGGAAGCTTGATGATATCGACCATCCGGCTGGTCCTTTCGGTACAAAGGTCTGTATGAGTTATAGATATCGTTACTTAGTTTTGATGGTTATTAACGTAATTAGATAGATTCAGATTTGAAATGAGAAAAGGTTACTGTTCCTTCGTGTTCGATTGAGAGTGAGAGGTTATTCAGTGCCCCTGCAGCACTGCCATGTGGTGCCACAGGCCCCTCTTCCACCACACATTGACATGGGACCGACGCACTTTGTCTTGGGCCACACCAATGTGTGGTAGAAAACGGGCCAGGCGCACCACAAGACCCCACTTTTGGTCACTACGTGCTAATGCTAGTTTGTTTGTGTCACATTAAGTTGTAGTGACGAATTTCGGAATTACCAAAAAAAAAATTTTTAAGTTGTAGTGACCATTGCCCAACAGGAAATGAAATGGGTCAATTGAATGATGTATTGATTCCTGTTTTGTAATGTGAAGTTTCACTGTATAACATTAATCTGATTGACTCATCATTCGAATGTAAGGCGTGTTGAGGAATTTAAGTGATGTTAACTGAATTTTTGAGATGTGTTTAATTTAACAGCTGTCTAGTATTAACTCTATATTAACCTGTCAATAATGAGAGTAGGACAACAAGAGATTTGAATAAGTTCTTCAAGTTGACTAGAATGGAAATTGAAGTTATTGTGCTTGCATTGTTAGAGATTGTGTGCGCCCATATATTACTAGGGGTTAACCGTAGGTATCTGAACCTTATATATAGGAAAAGCCTGGCAATTTTTAGTATGCTTTGAACCTTGCGTAATCTCTACGGGCGTTTGAGCATACCTTGTTGTGCCTTCTGATTTCTCTAATTGCAGTATAACCTGACATCGGTATTACTACTGCCTACTGGTATCGATGTATTTTTCATGAAATTTTTGTATGACCTGCATCATATGATACGTTTGTTCCTTGCTTATGGTGGTATTGAAAAGAACATAAAATCTCCCTGTGATAGCTGGTAGGTTTCCTATATTTCTCGTTATGATTGCATGTATTAACCACCAAGATGTTCCACTCATGGTATATTTCTTTTAGTTGTAACTTGTAAGTACTTTTGCTATCTAAAGCAATTCTAAACTTGTTGCACTTTCTCTACGTTTGAAGTTCTACTAAATACTACCACTTAGAATTGTTTTCCCTCCCGAATTTTTTGGTTACGGGTAATTAGTGAAGTCAGATGAATTTTTCCAGTGTCAAGTCCATTAATTCATCAAATTTTGGAATTTCTGCCTATTGAAGTTGCAGAAATTATGCTGTTTGGGCACCACTAGTTGGCAGCTTGATCTGTATTTCCGGCCACCTTAAAGTTCAAGTCCCTGTTCCAACACCGTTTGGATGTCTTACTTTGGGCATTTTGTGGGACTTTCCTTTGTTTAAGAAAGCATTGAACAGTCCCATTTCTGCAAAAGTGGCATCTATTATGGGTGAAGTAGAAGTGCTGATAAGTTTTCATGATTTGGTTTTTAATTTTCGAGTTATAGATGATTTTCTTGGTTGAGGAATTTAAAGCCTGTGATAATATATGTGTGTGCTCGTGCATGCATGCTCATGAGCGTAACCAAATTGTTGAACAAAAGGGTGATCAAATTTGTCTCATTGATTAATCAAGCAAGGAGTTATTGTTGGTACTTGGGTTGATAAAGAATATTAGTTGAGCTCAAATCCGCCACCATTAAGATGGCTGCCGTCGTCTTCATTAATTTGACATCCCTTGAAGCAGCTACATAACTTTATCCTTAGCACCCTTTTCGCTGAATTTTAACTCAACTAAGGAAGCAATTTCTGTTTTACTTCTCTACTTGTTTCTGAGGTCTTATGCATCACTAAACCTTTTAGTAAGTTACATGGAATGGTTTTGGTTAACTGATGATTTCCAGAATGTATGGGGATAAAAGTTACGTACCATATCGTTCCTGAGGATAATTTGGGGAGCGTGGGATTTTAGTTGAAAGCTAAAACTGCAGTACAATAGCTTATGATAACTAGAGGTTCCAAGCTTCGAAATCGTATTCTGTTGGAAGCTTTTGGCTGCATGTCTTCCAAGTAATATCACAATTCCAAGTTTGAGTACTGGCCCAAAGTCCAAACCAATGCTGTCCATACTGCACTGTCAGTGATTAGCGGTATTTATCACTGGTATTCACCGGAACATGTCAATAATTTGACCAGAATGAAACCCATTTCCACATTTACAATGTTTCCCCGAACTGGTGCATATTGAGCTGTACCAGCCGGTACCAAACTACCCATACATGTCAATTTGTTGCCTACTCATGTAAAACTTAATGATTCAGGGAGAAATTTAGAATTTCTTTTCCATTAGTATCAGCGGTGATACCTGAAGCATGATATCATCTAAAAATAGTTTCCTAATTTGTTTGCCTGTAGGAAGCACCTGCAGTCATCAAATCAACCTATGACAAAAGAATTGTTGGATGCCCTGGAGGTGAAGGGGGTAAGTCCTATTTATGTTTTCTACTTGCCAAGCTATAATGTATCGCCCTAATCTTAATTTCTCCGTGACAGAGTAAGCATTACTTTAGTGCATTCGTGGAATTAGCTTCTTAATTTTAGCTATTCAACACAATTTTTTCCTGTTTTAAGCAGAAGATGAGCATGATGTTGTTTGGTTCTGGCTAGAGAAAGGCAAGCCACATGAATGTCCAGTGTGCTCGCAGTACTTTGTGGTAAGTGAAGTATAATCCTTGAACATGGGTTCGGATATGAAGGCTTTCTGTGGGTCATTCCTTTTTTTTTTTGATCAGTTCTGTGGGTCATTCTTGGAATTCATAATTTATTATGCTACTTTATTCAAATTCATCTATCAATGTAGAAAAACTTGTGTACTTTCCAGTGGGAATTGATTGGGGTTACAATTTGAACTGAGAGCAGTTATAAAACAATTTGCAACTTAAAATGCTTTTTGGCCACTGAATAAATTCCATTTATGCTGGTACTGGATATGAAGCTTGGATAGGATTAAGGTGAAGGTCATATAGCTTGCTTTCCATGTATTTAAGTGCTTTGTAGTCAAATCTGGTACTTTAACATATAATACTGCTGAACAAACATGAAACTTCATTTTACCAAATGTGTCTTACATTAAGTGAGAATTCAGTTCCCGTTTACGCAAAATGAATACCTATTTTCAGTTATTTTTTGCATTGAACTGGTAAGTTGATTGTGTTATCAAGCACCCTTATTGGCCAAAACATTGAGTGCTTCAGTTTGAAACACTAATTAATTGCATTATTAAACAGGCCTTAGTTCCTGTTGAGCCAGAACTTTCTAAACGTTTGATGTGTGTTTTGCAGCTGGATGTGATTGGCCCAGGAGGACCACCAGATGGACATGGTGATGACGAGCATCATTAATTCCTGATTAAAGTGTTTCTGCCGGAATAAAATCTGGTGAGAGAATGCGACAGTGTTAGTATATTTTGCAGCTTCAGAACTCAAAGGCTCTGTGTTTTCTTTCATTTTTACGAGTCCGTAGTGGTCAATGGTTGTTGCCATGGTGGTTGCCCTGGCAACAGTTGATCTGATATTTTTCCCCCTTCAGATGTTAGACGCGGGTTAGTCATCTGGTGCAGTTATGGATTCCTCTCAGTTTTCTTCAATGCTATACAAATAAATGATGGCTACGGTTTTATTCTTTTGGCTGACTAATGGTCGTTTTGGCTGATCTTCAAATCTAGTTTGTTGTGGGTTACTTTCGAAATGAATTCGGGCTGCATATATCCTTTTCCATTCACTTCCTGTTAGAAGCATTGTCGAAACATGATTGTGAATTTTTGGCACCTGTTGCGTCTTTCAGAGCTCTAATTGTGAAATTTCATCAGGGAGATTCAAGGTTTTCTTCTGTAGCTTTTATGACTATTGGCTGGATATTAGTTTTCGAAAATGACAGGGTACATTCCAGAAAGTTGCAAGCTGGCTTGTGCTGAAAACTCGTTTTGGGACAATGTGATGGGAATCATCTTGTAATTTATTTGAAACTGTGCCCATCACAGTCTTTCCAATAATGAGAAAGGAACATTATGTGCGCTTTTGTTCCGATTCCCATGGAATAATGGGGTGAGGAAATTGCGCGGAGAAAAATTTGGACATATGGCCTCTATTATTCCTTCTGGGTGAATCAATTGTTTTCCGAGTTCGAAGTCCTATCAAATGTTAAAAAAAAAAAAACTTTATTGCTTGCTTTTCATTGGAGAGATTCTGTGAAAAAAGCTTTCTAATAGTTCATTATTCTTCTATATTATCTTATGGGAACCTTCCTTCGTAGAAACTCGGGGTTCCATGGCCAATTTTATTGAGAATGCAAATCTTGTTTTCGTACGGGTAATTTTCAAATTGTTCAGTCATGAACATCAGTTGTTGAAAGGAAATATCTTGATGAATTTGGCTTCTCTCTAGTATGTGTTTAGACTGCATAGAGCTCTCTGTGAAATCCCAGCTGTTCAAAAGAATTTCAATGGGTAGATTTTGTTGAAAGACTTCCTGGGGAGAGTAGTTTATTTCTGGAAAGATTTTTTTAAAATTTAGATTATTGATTGTTGAGATGAACGACTCTGTGGTCCTCATTGCCGAATTGCCGAGAAGTTAGATCGTATTTTAACTCTGACAGCAAAGTAGTGGCAGCAGAATATGTTGTTTTCTGTTGAAATAAAAAAAGCCCACAAGTGAAAGCATCAACCGTTTTCCATTAACCTGGAATTGTTCTTTTTTAGGTCGAGGCTTTAAATAAGGAGTTGACAAACGAAAGTTTCCCCCTAAAGGACGGACAAGGAGCACACACAAAAGTTTATGTTTAGAATGGAAAATATCAACGGTGCTACACCCATCGTTTTGATTTACCACTCAATAGTCACCGTTTAATATTTCACTGTCTGTCTTGGAAATCAATGGTCCCGTCTTGGTAAAGTTTTTTAAAAATTCGGGCCATCCAAAATACTTTTTAAAAGCAGTGGGGGAGCTGTAAAAGGTAAGCGATGGCTGGCGTAGACTTTTCAAATGGAAAATGAGATGCCACAGATTAGACAAAATTTTAGGAAGTTTATTGATGATGGAACCATCTATTTGTGCACGAAAGTAACTTGTTCATATAGAAAACTGAGATTGGATTAAATTTATTACTAGTAACAATGAATGATTTCCTCAACAAACTTTACAAATATGCAAAACTTTACAAATACGAACCATCTATTTGTGTAAGTCTTAAATGAGCTCACAAATATGCAAAACTGGATGTAACTCAACCCTAAAAAGGATCTGATGCCATTGTAGCATTGACGGTTAAATAATGCGCGTGTATGGGCACGAACAATAATCCGGAAATTGAGTACGGGAGGCGGGATCTCAACATAGGATAAGTGACCTAACTCCAGACACAAACTCTGCAATGTACGTTGTTTTCAGTGGAGAAATATCATCAAGCAGCGAACAAAATCAGATTTTGGACTTTGCTTTCTGCTTCTCATGAATACAAACAGACAAGATTCATAATGAATGCCAGACTTGAGCTCCAAATAATGGCTGGCAAACACGAAAAGAGACAGAAGGAGAGAAAAAGTTCCTATGCTTTTTACTGCCCGTGTATTCAAGGTTGGTGATTCTAATATCTAATTATCTATAGATAGATATATAACTGCCAGCAAGAACATAAACCCCGTTCTTAAACCCCACAAGTTCTTGATTTTTTCGATCAAAACATAAGTTCTTCTTGATTATTCCCTTACTTTACCAGATTTTGAGATTGGACAGGCTGAACTTCACTTTCCAGTTAGTGGGTATCAATCAAATCATCCAAAATAGATATATAAACGATGGGAAGAAGGACAATTTTTCCTTTTACGAAATTGGGATTATTCTTTCTTGGATTTTAGCTTTAAGTAATACTCTGGAGTTTCATTTTTGAACTGAGTTTATTTATGGCCGCTGCTTGTCACCACCATAGATTCCCTATGTCCACTGTAATTTAGATTCCTTGTGTTGCTCATAGAAAGATTGCCAGCTTTTTTTTTTCCGCACTCTTTCTCCTTTTCTTGGATGCTCTCCTTTTGGTTTTTTAGGGTTCTTTAATCACAAGCCGTGTACATAAACGTAGTGGTATAGGTTCACACAGATATCTTTATTTCCAATTTCAACCTACCCATTTGGTTATAAATAGAGAATACCATCTGGGTTATCTTCATTGTATTACCTCTTCTCACCACATTAGGCCTGTTCTCACTCACTAGTCACACATTAGGTGGTCTAATTGCTTCCCTCCCTCTAGACAGGACAATGAGTCGTTCAAGCAGTTCAATGAGTTCCGGTAAGTTTCAGTTCTTCTCCATTTTAGTTTCGCCCCATCTTGGCAGTAGTTATGATTAGAGTAGTCATGTTATCATCTTATACATTGAGCTGTTCAACTGGGTTTTTGGTTCTACAGAAAATTTGGGTCAGTTATTGTTGGAAGAGCATTTTTCGGCCTTGTAATTTTGTTTATTTGCTCAAACTCTTATGATTTTGGAGCAATGAATTTGTTACTATAAATATCAGGTAGTAGAACGAATAGAAGGACACTGGAATTTGGAAGGACATATGTGGTGAAGCCAAAAGGTAGGCACCAGGCGACAATAGTGTGGTTGCATGGCCTTGGTGATAATGGCTCTAGGTATAATTTCTACCTTTTCATATCCATTTGTGTTATGGCTATTAGCATTATTGTGATCAAAAGTTAACTGTCTACATTCATTCTACTTATTTGAATCTTTCATGATCCTTCTTTTCACTTTGATAATGGGAATAATAGCATATTTTCGGCAAATTAAACAAACTCTGCTGGCCAATACCCGAGTCTGAAATTTGAAAACGTCTCTCTGCCTAGAAATACGATAACCTAGATTCATTTCATACACAACCAGCCTGTTGCTTGCTTATAATAGCAGTTGGAGATCAGATGGTGGAGTTCCAGACTTTTTCCCTTCTTAATTTACTGTTTATCTCTGAATTCCGCATCAACAATTGTGGAAATTCTATATTTTTCCTTTTATGATAGGTATATGCTATGTAAATAAATTGGTGGATTTTGTTTGTTCGAAAACCAAAGAAAGATGAGGCCATTTCAAGAATGTCAATATCTTCATATGTTTATGTTCTTTCTAGAGGTG
The DNA here is from genome assembly GCF_030253575.1 of Rhododendron vialii. Taxonomy (NCBI): domain Eukaryota; kingdom Viridiplantae; phylum Streptophyta; class Magnoliopsida; order Ericales; family Ericaceae; genus Rhododendron; species Rhododendron vialii. The sequence continues at coordinate 32,488,455 of NC_080564.1, read as the reverse complement.
TGTTTGATGTTAAACATTTTTAGTGCTGAGCTACTTTCTCACTTTTCAACGTGATTCCAATTTTGGGTGACATGACGGAGAAAGCAGCCGCAGCTTGAAGTTATAAAACTCAATGCTTTCCGCGTTCATACCTTTTCTCATTCAATTTTTCCTTAGATTTGAGAAGGAATTGATGCCCGATTCTCACTTGGGGCCCTTAGTTCACTAACTTGGTTTCGAACAGATAGAAGTAAACTGGAAGTCCATCTACTCTTTTTCTTAAGTCCCCACAGCAGCACGAGGGACACACATCCCTAATCCAAGGGAAACCTGGCTGTTATCTTGCAACTTTCTGCAGTTTCTTAATGATTCCTACACTTGGGATTCTTCTTTCACTTAATCATTGTGGTCCCAATACTAATATTGTAAGCAAGTGGTAAGCATGATGAAGTGTCTAAATTTTTTGGTTTGTTGAAGTAACATTGTTAAGATGCGTGGAAAATACATTGGACTCCTGAATTCTGATTATCATCCTTCAATTAACGAAACTATATTGTATTAAGCTGGTCAACAATTAGAATTATGAACAAAGAGACACGGCTACTCATCTGTACAAGTTTTGTTATTGCAGCTGGTCCCAAGTCTTGGAATCGCTTCCTCTTCCGAATGTAAGGAACCTGTCCTTGGAATACTTTTGGACTTTGCATGCTTGTATGCTTTCTTTATTAGCCTCTTAACCACACATCAAACGTTATTTTGCGCACCCATAGTTGGAGATTGGCACTTTCTTTTCCCCTTGAGTTCTGCGATTCTTGGTTGATGAGAATCATTGGTTCCACCTTTGCGCTGATATTCTATCATGCAGATCAAATGGATATGCCCAACTGCTCCTACTCGTCCAGTGGCTATGCTTGGTGGATTCCCTAGCACGGCATGTAAGTTTAAAGCCAGATTTTCTGATTTTAGTAGTACGGATTAAATTTGTCTAATATCTCTTTGTGGTTCGTGTCAGGGTGTGACGTTGGAGAAATTTCTGAAGATAGTCCAGATGATTTTGAAGGTTTAGATGCTTCGGCAGCACATATTGCAAACTTCTTGTCGACAGAGCCTGCTGCAAGTTAGTTGCTCTCTTGTCGCTTCATCAACTATAGTTTATAATTGCCATGTGTATCAATTATAGTCCAGATGATGTTGTTTAGGCCATTCTAGCTGACTCTGGTTGGTGTATTGCACAATTGGATTAGTATCATCTATTAATTTTCAGCTTGTTGACAGTAAAACTTGGTATTGGGGGCTTCAGTATGGGCGCTGCAACGGCCCTTTACTCTGCAACTTGTTTCGCCCAAGGAAAATTTGGAAACGGAATCCCTTACCCAGTTAACTTAAGGGCTATTGTTGGTCTAAGTGGTTGGCTTCCAGGTTCAAGGTATGATCTGATATTTCCTTCTAAATTGAACCCTCTTGCCTCTTCTTCGATCCTCTCATACATGAATTGATCTTTTTGCCAATGGAACTAATACATGGAGGAGGGTGAACTTTTATTAGCTTCTGCCTCAAGAGAAGCCTCATGTGAGGTGTTTTTTAAATATCTCATCTGATGGTTCCCTACGGCTATGATTGGAATAGTTTCCAGTATAAGTGCACGTTCTTAGGTGGATGAAATAACTTGCATGCCGTTACTTATAAAGATTAGTGATTTTTATAGTGAACGCCCGTGGTTAATAATTCAGATCTGGTTTATGCAGGACGTTGAGGAACAAGATAGAAGGATCACACGACGCTGCAAGGCGCGCTGCCACTTTGCCCATTTTGATCTGTCATGGAAACAGTGAGTATTTTCCATTTTAGCCACTCCTTTTTCAGTTTGCCTAGGGATGGGAAGTTCTTTTCTCCTTTTGTTCTTCAATTGAATGCATGTAGCTTCAATCCCAGGAGAAGAAACCTAACATTTTGCTTTGTCATATACCTACTGCAGGTGATGATGTAGTTGAGTATAACTATGGAGAGAAGTCCGCAAGCATCTTGAGTTCAGCAGGATTCAGATACCTCACATTCAAAACCTACAACGGGTATTTTACCGATCATCTTGTTATTAGGAACTATTAGGTAACTCGGTAAGCTTCATGTAGTTTCTGAATCGTTGTTTCGATTGTGCAGGCTTGGTCATTACACAGTCCCTAATGAAATGGATGAAGTCTGCAATTGGCTACATGTGAGGCTTGGGCTTGATGGGTAGCGCTCTTAATCACCGGATGAGATTTCATTTTGTAATTGCGGATAGTAAGGGGTCAAGAAAGGGGAAAGAAATAAGAGAAGTGAAAAGCACATTATTCGTTGATTGGGTTGAGTGAGCACGGTATATGGTATAGGTAGATTGAAAGTTTGAAACCTTTGTAATATTGTAATTGGTATATGGTACGGTATGGTTTTGTGTTCTCACCTGTCCTATAATAAGTAATTGGTAGAATATGGTATGGTATGGTTTTGAAATTCTACTACTATTTGTAAGCACTTTGTGTTGGTTTTCCAGAATGACTAATCAATTTATAGGTTATGGCCTCTCTCTCTCTCTCTCTGGGCTTGGTTGAGAATTGGCTGGTACTTTCTATTTTGCTTTAAATTTGGGAGTTTGATGCAAGTGCTTGGTTTGCTGATAGCCAATGGTTTCTTATTTTTAGTATTGGATGCCAATTCTTAGAAAATTGAATATCATGAATGGATACGAACAAGTCATTTAAATCTCTGTTTTAAACAAACAACCAACCTTTATTACAAACCCTTGTTATTTTCGGATTAAGAATAAATTCTATCCGGACTACCTGGACACCTCCATTATCCGGATAGTCAATGCCCATCTGCAACGTTTCTTGTTCCGGGTCCCACCCCCCCCCCCCCCCCCTTCCTTTTTCTCGCATGTCCTCCTCTCTCTCTTGCCGTTTATACTGTACTATATAAGTGTGAACGGAATAGGTCATATTTAATTTTTGACTTTAAGGCTTTCTTGCGTTCACAATTGATATATATAATATACAGTTATTTCCAAATAAGGAGGTTTTTATTTTAGTTAAAATAAGGACCTCTCCATTCCTCCCATTTTCCGTTTGAATTTCGATGATCCAAGCAGCTCAATGTGTTCAGAACGTGATTTTAGGAGTACTCGCGAGGAATCAGAAAAAAAAATGACCGGAAAGAGCTTCATCCGAGCAGTTTTTATTTGAACCGTTCGATAAAAAAACAAACAAAAAACTGCTCGGATGAAGCATTTCCGATCATTTTTTTTGCTAATTTCTCGCGAACTCTCTTAAAATCACGTTCTGAACACATTGAGCGGCTTGGATCATAAAAATTCTATCGGAAAAGGGAGATCCTTATTTTATTAAGTTAAGGTGGTCCTTAGGAGAAGAGGACAAAATATATATATATATATATATATATATATAAATATATATATATACATACATACATACATACATACAGTAGGACAGAGAGGAGGACATGCAAGAGAAAGGAGTGGGGGGGGCCAGAACAAACGTGGCAGATGGGCATTGGCTATGCGGACAATGAGAGTGTCCGGGTAGTCCGGATAGAATTTATTCTCTTTTGGGTACTGAAAAGTTATACACGCACGAACAGGTAATTCTTTAGGTTTTCTTTTGTGAAAAATACTAAAAGAGTTGGAGAATCAGAAAGCTAGTCATAATTTTTGGAAAATATTTTGAAATATTTTAGCAGTGGCGGAATTATTGAATTTAGTTGGAAATCTATAAATTTCCACGATAATAGATAGGGGGTGTTTCCCTTTTTCAAAAAAGTTTTTTTTTTTGAAAAAGAAGGTAATTTCAAGCTCAAAAATCACATGTTTACGTAAATAATTTTTCTATCAATATGGATCTTATTTGATAGATTTCATTAAGATATTTTTCATTATATTTGAAATTACCTTCTTTTTCAAAAAAGAACTTTTTTGAAAAAGAGAAACACCCCCTAATAGTAGAAGTTTTTGGAATCATTGCGGTGGCGGTCACACCCGCTTGCGGCTTGCCACTTCTAACTCCATCCAATAGTTGCTCTTGCCAATGTAAATAAGAAATAAGTAAGTATTTAATTTTTAAATAAGTATTTATCTTTTGAATTAAATGTGATCTATTATGAGAGAATAATCTATCTTGTAAAATAAAAAATATAAGCACTTAATATTAACTGAACTGAACGAAGCCTAATTTGAGATGTTTCGAGAGGTCACTTTTAAGTCTTTAACGCTTGTGCATCCGCTAGCGCTCACACATGCAAAATTTATGCGACTAAACTTTGCAGCTAGCTCCCTCGCTTACCTAAAAAATAAAAATATTAGCGCAACGGAGACATAATTTGAGATGTTTTAGGGGGGCGCTTTGACGCTTGTGCAACCTCTAGCGCTAACGAATGCGAATTTTATGTGACTTTAACTTTGCGGCTAGCTCCCGCGCTAGGGTTTAACGATACATCGTCATCAAAGCTTGCTTTAGGGTTTTAGTTTACAACTATCCTTCCAACCATGAACTTCAGATTCCAAAACCTCCTCGGCGCCCCCTACCGCGGCGGCAACGCCCTCATCACCAACAACCACCTCCTCGTATCCCCCGTCGGCAACCGCATCTCCGTCACCGACCTCCTCAACTCCTCCACCACCACCCTCCCCTTCCACTCCTCCTCCAACCTCCACCGCCTCGCTGCCTCCCCCGACGGCCTCTTCCTCCTCGCCGTCGACGACAACTCCCGCGCCCTCTTCGTCAACCTCCCCCGCCGCGTCATCCTCCACCGCATCACATTCAAGTCCCCCGTCGCCGCCGCCAAATTCAGCCCCAACGGCGTCTACATCGCCGTCGCTGTCGGGAAGCTCGTCCAGGTCTGGAAATCGCCCGGTTTTAAAAAGGAGTTCTTTCCGTTTGAGCTGGTGAGGACGTTTGCGGACTGTGCCGATAAGGTCACGGCGTTGGAGTGGAGTCCAGATTCGGAGTATTTGCTCGCCGGGTCGAAGGATTTGACGGTTAGGTTGTTTTGTTTGAAGAAATTGAGTGCGTATAATAAGCCTTTCTTGTTTTTAGGGCATAGGGATACAATTGTTGGTTGTTTCTTTGGTGTTGATAAGAAGACTAAAAGGGTTTCTAGGGCTTATACTGTGTCGCGAGATGGCGGGATTTTTAGTTGGAGTTATACTTCTAGTGGTAATGAGAATAAATTTGATGAATTAGAAGGTGAAAAGTCAGAGCCACCTTCTCCGGGTACTCCTGACCAGAGGCCTATTGAGAGTGATGTTGGTGATGGTGATGATGATGGTGATTGTAATGCTAATGCCAAGAAAAGGAAGAATTATGATGAGAGAGATGTTGATTTGGGTGATGAGAGTGGGTATTTGTTGCATACAGGGAAATGGGAATTGGTTAAAAAGGACTACTTTATGCAGGCTCCAGCAAAATTGACTGCTTGTGATTATCACCGGGATCTTGATCTTGTGGTTGTTGGGTTCTCAAATGGGGTGTTTGGGCTGTATCAGATGCCGAACTTTATCTGCATTCACTTGTTGTCGATATCGAGGGAGAAGATCACAACTGCTGTTTTCAATGATCTGGGGAATTGGTTAACGTTCGGATGTGCAAAACTAGGGCAGTTGCTCGTATGGGAATGGAAGTCGGAAAGTTACATCTTGAAACAGCAGGGGCATTACTTTGATGTGAATTGTCTTGCGTTTTCTCCCGACTCACAGCTCTTGGCTACAGGAGCGGATGATAACAAAATCAAGGTGAATGAAAATAGAGCATGTTAATGTGGTTTCTGCATGAATTAGTGATTAGTTACAGGATTGTTTACGGAAGCATTGATATGATTATCTATTCATAACTAGGATAAGCTAATTTTAGGCAGTGGCATATGCATGATTTGTGTCTAGCAGGGGCCGACTCAAGTGCATTTTCATATTGATAATCGAAAATATATTTTGTAAGTATCTATTGCTACTTTCGAGGTCCGAAGAAGAGATTATATTATGTGTATGTGAGCAGCCATCATTCCATGTTATACATACAACCTAAAAAATGATTGATAACTTGAAATTTTAGGAATTTTTACACCACACAGAATTTTTAAGAATTTTTTTTCACTCAAGTCAAGGGACTTGTAGGGGCCAATCCCATAGAATTTTTTCCTAATTAACCTAAAAATTAGTAGTATACTTCGTCAGAGTATTTGGAGTTGGGTGGGGGCCTGATTCCCCCCTTGCACCCCCTTGGGACTGCCCCTGATTTTAGGTCTTGGTTATGTGCAAAAGGAATGCATGCTTGTTTGTTGTGAGCTCTTTCTGAATTGAGAAAAGTGAAGCTGGGTTCATTGCTTTTGCGACTGATTTGCGCATAGATCCTTCCTGCATATGATGGGTTTTGCTTTCCCTAGTCTATCTTCTGATTGAATTCCTTTAATCGCTAGATCCTTCATGCATATAATAATCAGTTTCGTGTGGCCTATTGTAAATTTTGAATGGATTGCATATAATAGATTATTAGTAATTGGGTTTTGCATCTTACTTTTCAATTGCATATAACTATTGATTGACTAGCATAGTAGCATGGCCTATTCTGACCTTTGATTGGATTTCCATTTTTTTTGATAAATGGTTGACTGAGGTTTCACTATGTAAGTTTTTCTACCTTCTGAACTAGGTGTGTCTTGTGCTTGTTTTGAGTCATTTTCTCAATTTATTAATGTCATAAGCTCATGGAGATCCAGCTCTTCCTTGTTATAGGTGTGGACTGTTTCCTCAGGCTTCTGTTTTGTGACGTTTTCCGAGCACACTAATGCAGTCACTGCGCTACATTTTATGCCCGGCAACCACTGTCTCTTGAGTGCGTCTCTTGATGGGACTGTTCGTGCATGGGATCTTTTCCGCTATCGAAATTTTAGGACCTTCACTACTCCTTCTTCGAAACAATTTGTTTCTTTAGCATCAGATCAAAGTGGTGAAGTGATTTGTGCTGGAACTCTAGATTCGTTTGAGGTATGTGTCTATCTCTGGATTCATTTTGACAACGCTCTTCTACAATCCTCGATTTTGGCTGATTTGGTGGCACTGCATGTTTGTATATCAGATATTTGTCTGGTCAATGAAGACAGGGCGGCTGTTGGACGTTCTTAGCGGTCACGAGGGTCCTGTTCATGGGCTAATGTTTTCTCCTACAACTGTGAGTCCTCTTGTGTTTCATATGTATATAGATTAGTACTTCTTCATGTATTTGTACTCCTAATATGTGTCAGACTGAGTTCTACTCTTCATTCTTTAATACAAACATTGGTTGCCAGAACATATCACCTCCTCTCCCCTATTTTGGGCATTTTAGATGTACTTCTTTATGATATCGTAACTATCGTTACTCTACTTCTATGTGGAGTTAATGACTAATGTTTTCATATCCTTTTTGCTTCATATGGGGCTTAATGCAGCAATTTCTTTGATGTTTAGGCAATCTTAGCTTCATCTTCATGGGACAAAACTGTTCGCTTGTGGGATGTTTTTGAAGGAAAAGGTGCAGTTGAAACATTTCCCCACACACATGATGTTCTTGCAGTTGTTTATCGACCAGATGGAAGGCAATTGGCCTGCAGCACCTTAGATGGGCAAATCCATTTCTGGGATCCTATTGATGGCTTGTTAATGCACACAATTGATGGCCGTAGAGATATTGCTGGTGGTCGTCTTATGACTGATCGTAGATCAGCCGCTAACTCCAGTTCTGGAAAATGCTTCACGAGCTTATGTTACTCTGCTGATGGGAGTTACATTTTGGCTGGGGGAAGTAGTAAATACATTTGTATGTATGACATTGCTGATCAGGTTTGTTTGATAAAATTGCATCTTACAGATATTGACTTATTGGTCTTCCTCTTTTTCAAACCCTCTTTCTTTTCCACCGTCTTATATTACATTTTCTTTTGACTTGGTATTATCACGTTTCTGACATTGCCAATAAATCCATCAGGTTTGGGCTATATGCTGTATAGTATTTTCTACATTATTCGAGTCTAAGGTGTTGTGCGTTTTGATAGTGAACTGGCTCCATCTTTGTCCGTTTTGAACTTTCAGGTACTTCTCCGGAGGTTTCAAATAACTCACAATCTTTCTCTGGATGGAGTTCTTGACTTCTTGAACTCAAAGAAAATGACTGAAGCTGGTCCAATGGACTTGATTGATGATGATAATAGTGATGCAGAAGAAGGAGTTGATAAACAAACCCGGGGGAATTTAGGTTATAATTTACCAGGGTCCATGCCTAATCGTGGAAGACCCATTATTCGGACAAGATGCCTGAGAATTGCACCAACTGGCAGGAGTTGGGCAGCTGCAACAACAGAGGGGGTTCTAATTTATTCAATAGATGAATCCTTTATCTTTGATCCAACCGATCTTGACATAGATGTCACACCAGAGGTATGTCATTGTAATGTTGTTGGGTTTGGTTGTGACCAATTTGAGTTGTTATTTTTGCTACTCTGTCCATCACCTACTGCTAGTCCTCTATTCCATTTTGGACTGTCCCATGAGGATAATCCTCTTTGAAAAGTCAAAAGTTTTAGATTCCAAAATTAGCTGTCATGAAAGATTGGAAGTAGTTTTAATAGTGATGATTAAGGGGCAATGTTGGATATTAAGGAGCAAGGTTCTAAAAGTTGCTAGGCGCTAGTCGGGCAGCTGGGCACCGCCTAGCGCCTAGGCCGATTAATTGGCGCCTAGACATTAGGCGCATTTTCCTTTTTCTAATATATTCTTCTACGGTTCTACCTCCTCCCCAAGTTATGAGAGCAAATACAACAACATAAGTAGAATAATACATTAAATAACATGGAAATTAAGATAATGTGAAGGTCAGTGTTAAAAGTTCAAACCAAATACTATAAGTAGTACCAACTAACTAGTTAATTACAAAGTTCAAAATCAAATGAAACTAAATAGTACTAAATTACTAGTCAACTGGGTAGACTGGAAATTGTTGATTAGTGTAAGTGCTACTGGAGTTTTGATATTTAGGGCTTTTTAAATTTTTGATTGTGAAGAGAACTTGGCAGACTGAAAATGTGTGTATATCATAGTAAAACTACACCAAAGCCCCTTATATTATATTAGCACGACACTAAAACCCTTAATTTTCTAAAAACACATTGCCTACCCACCTATTCGTCGACCTAGCCGCGTAATCCTGCCTAATTCGCCTAGCCCACCTAGCCGATTAATCCTGCCTTGCGGCTGATTAACTGGCCAGGCACCTAGACAACTGCCTAGGCGCCGATTAATCGGCCGTCTAGGCTGATTTTTAGAACACTGTTAAGGAGGCATGAACTCGATGCATGTCCCCTTAGATGTTGGAAGTCAAATGGACCAACGAAAAGGGACAGTGGGTGTATTATTCTTTATGATTTCTGCTTTCTCGGGAAAGCTTGCTATTTGTGACACAAATGTTTTCTGTGCCTTTTGTTTAACCTTGTTGCACAGGCAGTTGATGCAGCACTAAATGAAGATCAACCAAGCAGGGCTTTGATCCTCAGTCTTCGATTAAACGAAGATAGTCTGATAAAAAAGTGCATTGTTGCTGTTAGTCCGGAAGCTATACCAGTTGTTGCTTCAGCAGTCCCTTTCAGATATTTGCAAAGGTTAATTGAAGCATTTGCAGAACTTCTGGAAAGCTGTCCACACTTGGAGTTCATTCTTCGATGGTCTCAGGTTTGTCTCATAACTTTACGCTTTCATCTTACTTGAATGATAGAATCTCATGTTTGTTTTTATTGTCTTCTGTTGCAGGAACTCTGCAAAGCTCATGGTCATTCTATCCAACAGAACTCCAGGAATTTGCTTCCTGCTCTAAAATCATTGCAGAAAGCAATTACCAGAGTACATCAAGATTTGGCCGAAACATGTTCTACCAACGAATATTTGCTTCGATATTTATGCTCTACAGGAACCAAGAAATGATGTTCGTGTTTTCAATTGGCTAATTTTGGTAAGGTTGTGGAAAGGAAAATAATATATGACATCTGGTTGTTAAGAAAAACCTGCACCGTCATTTCAGTTTATTCTAGTGCCACAAGCTGATAGGAGATGTGGCGGTTTGCTTACCAGTTTTGAGCAATTGAATTTGCTTATTCTGCATATTGCATCTTCGTTGTGTCATAGGTAGGTTTTATAGGAAATTTGAACTTGCGGATTCTTGATTAATCTCTCAAGAGTCAATGTTAATCTGTATGTTCCAGAAACCATGTGAAAGATGTAGTGCTCATAAAATAGGGCAGAAACAACAGCCTCCCAATACCATACTATCATTCTTTGCGTTTCATTAATCGACCCATTTCTGATATGGGATTTGCTTATACAGGCTATGGTATTGACAGATGGCTCATTACAATTGGAGGATGAAAATTTGATTCCAAGCTGAACCTACTATCTCTACTGCAAGTTTCTTGGCTTGGATACAATTTAGATATGTTGGCCCAGGGGCGATACACAGTAATAATTCTTACATGGGCTAGAGGTATTGTTGTGCACTCAATATTGCAAATTACCAGATGAAGCATAAATTTAGTTGACAAGACTTCATTTATATGCCTCTCATTGTTTGAAGATGATTCTGTCATCTTCTGGTTGAAGAGTGGAAGACAATTTTTGCTCAATGCAACTGTTGGATCATAGGCTCGTAGCGCTTCGTGTTGCTGTTTACATTATAAGGTTGGGAGATTGCCACTTTTGCCCTCTCTTTTTTTCTGGTCTGTTGTTATCAAGAGAGGCTTGGCAATGTCAAATTTTGCCTACAGGTCTATAATTTTGTGACCATATGGGATATAGATTTCGCTGGATAAAATATCCCCTGCTAATGTGATTGAAATATTAAGTTGGCAAGTTCCTCATCCTTCTGTCCCCATTATTATATGAGCACACAGGTAATCTAATTTTAACTCTCCAGGCAAACTGGGAACCATGATTCTATGATTCTAGAAGAGTAGTTGTTCTCTCTCTCTCTCTCTCTCTCTCTCTCTCTCTCTCTCTGTGTGACGTAGCATGAAGTGAAAAGTATTGGGGTTCGCTTAAATACAGTCTTTTCATGTCTTATTTAAAATGTCTGATAAATTTGCATCACTTTTTTTAGTTTTGGATCAAGATATATATCGGGTTCACGGATGTTTGTGAAAAATGGACTCGACTATTCATTTTCTTTCATGGACACTTTTATATGGACTGAGTTTCATGTATCTATTCTTATCATTTTTTTTGTCCATTGAGCTGTCTTTCCCTCATGGGATTCATCTGCAGTAAAAGTGTACTGGAAATATCCAAACCTTTCTCTTCTCGAAAGAATCCCTCACATTCACGTCTACATACGAAGTGGGTGACTGTCAAAAACAACGGGTCGGGTTATGCCGCCCACGGACCTCTGAATATGCTTCCCGCCTCATTTCCACCCTGGACCTTCTTCTATTTTTTTTTTATAATCAGATATTCGGACTAATTTGCAACCTTCTTTTATTTTTTTTATAACCTAATATCCTCTGGACGTCTGAACCAGTTTGCGACCTATTTTCATTAGACCACACATGTAAATTAAAACCAATATACATAATTTCAAAAAAAAAAAATGAAAGATAACAAAGATTTGAATTACATGGAAAAACAACAACAATAAACAACTGTAGAACTACATCTCAGACTCCCAAAACATATTATTTTTGATATGTCAGAAATGTAACTCCAAAAACAATTGCATAACTATATTTACTACATCTCAAACCCCTGGCACATAGAACCACCCAACAAAATCACTAAACCATAGTTAAAAAACGTGAAACTACACCTTACAATCACTAAACCATAGTTAAAAAACGTGAAACTACACCTTACAATCATCTTACAATCAAGTATCAACAATAATCCGATAGTTAATTTAACCTCTCTAATAATAGGACGTTTTATAAAAGGTCGTAAATAATTTTTGTTTCTAGGGCTCTGATTTAGAATCCTGTGAGGTAGATATTTAATTATTAAAGTCCTAGAGACAAAATTAAATTAGAACCCTTTAGAATAATATGATAATAATAAAATTTTCGCATCGGTTCAAGAGGATTGAAAATTGAAACAATTTATCAAAAAAGAAACGTGAAAATCACTACCCTACTCCTCGGAAAAATTTTCAGTCTTGTCACATTTCGTGATTAGCAAGGTGTCTCCGTTTTGGAACCGGAGGTGTTGTAGTGCACCTTGGTGCAGTGCACGTGTAATGCGGAACATGAACCATTGATCTCGTCAATTAACGGTTGCGATGCGTTTTTAATCTTTAACTGGTAATAAATATATTTTACCTGTAAAAGATTATTTTAAATCTGGACTGTTGATTGATGTGATTGACGGCTGTGTGCCGCCCTATACGTGCAGTACACAGGATTCATTGCAGCACCCCGGATAAGTAATACCCGACCCGTGAATCATACATTGTCGTAGGTTATACGGGTCGAACAAATGGGTCCTAATAATTTCCCAATTCCATAAACCCAAAACCCTTCTTCTGACCCCTTCGGCCGTTCCTCGTCTCTCCGCAGCCTCTCTCTCTCTCTCTCTCTCTCTCTCTCTCTCACCTGATTTTTCAGGCATGGCGAGACAGAAACTCAAATCCCTTATCACATGTTTCACTCCCGACGGCGACTATTTCGCCGTTTTATCCCCTAGCGGTGTCGTCAAAGTAAGTACTCTCTCTCTCTCTCTCTCTCTCTCTCTCTCTCTCTCTCCATGTATATACATCCATATATATACTACTTTTAGGTGTATTCATTTGCATATAGGCAGCAGATGCTCTTGTAAAGCTAGTGGTTTTTACATGAACTTGCCGGAGAGAATTCGTGGAAGGCTTCGGTTATTGTTTTCGGAATCAATTTGTCGTATGCCTTTTCGAAAATTTGTTGGGTTGGTGGATTGCGGTACTTAGTTTAGATGAATATTTTCAAGAACCAATTCCTACGGAAGTGCCATTTTTTTTTACGGAAAAAGAACTATTTTTCGACAAAGAAAAAACTTAGGAATTGTTTCCGCTCAGGAATGAGTACGAATGATATGCTTATGTTTCAAAGAAAACTATTTTTGAAAACTAAATGTATTTGGGCTTTGAATTTGGGACATAGGAGCTAAAATCATAGCGATGATATTCTGTTTATGACATGTGTTTTCCGTAGCAGTACTCTCATGGTTTTTTCGTGCTATTGCATCTATGTGTCGGTTGATGTGATGCCTTTAGTTCTTTTTCTCGATATGATGATTCCGTATATAGAAGAGTTCATGGAAATGCTAGGGGAAAGGTAAAACGTGCAATTCTGTGTTAAAAGAGGATATGAAACAGAGGAAGTGGTAGAAAAAAGATTAATGTAACCGATTCTAATTGAATGGGATAGAAGACTTATTGATTCTTTTACTTTGTCTGTTTGTCACAAGTCGGGAAACAAGGAATTTAGTGCAAGTAAAAACTTAAGGAAATAATGCCTAGTGGTTGGAGCCATCAAAACCATGAGAAAAAGGGCATGCATAATTGTTAAAATGGGATCATATTTTGAACTATTTTGTGGGGGAAAGTGATCTTTCATGTGACAATATGCCAGAAAAAGACATTTTGTATATTTTGGAGCAATAATGTAACCAATAGGACAACAATGCTAAAACAGCATTGTATAGTGCCTGATGAAAAGTATGGGACAACATTCTCCACAAACTTGTATAGGTTCCAAGCCCGACAAGGTTGTTTAATGTATTTCCATCTAACATAAGCATAAGCCAAAAAGTAGACAAATCCTTGAAGGGTTGTGTTTCTTTGTTTGATAGTTGGACCAATTAGGTCTCGAACATGTTTTTCCTATGGTTCATTTGTGTGTTTTAATTATTATTTTATTTGATGTTTTTGCTTGTATATCCTATTGGTTGCACTGATCTTCTACACCTATCTTGTTTGGAAGTGTAATTGCATGGACTCCCTTTTTATTCTTTTTTTCGAAATGGTATTCTGTGTTTCAGTTGTCCAGCTATATATATCTTGTAGTTGCAATGTGACGGCGGGTCTTTTCTCCGTTTGTGTATTTTCCTACCTGTATTTCACTTCGTACTTAATATCCCCAAAGACTTAAACTTCATATGATATTGTACATGGAATGCAACGATATGCATCTTCGTTTATACTTGGTTATGCTGTTCTTCCAATGGAACGAAACACTTGATGCATGATTTGCAGATTTGGAACACAAAAAGTGGAAGTCTAGTGGCAGAGTGGAAGCAAACAGATGCCCCTTCTGAGCCTAGTATCTCTTGTATGGCTTGTAGTTTCATTGGGAAGAAGGTGATCTCACGCTCTCTTGGCAATCCTTAAAAATCTTTTAATCTGTTTAGTTTCCGTTGCTTTGAAGACTGATATCTTGAATGTGCAATATTTGAGTTGTTCTATCATTTTGAACCTTTAGCGCAGAAAAGAGCATGGTACTTGCTTATTAGCTGTTGGCTCAAATGCTGGGGAAGTTTTTGCTGTTGATGTTTTCACTGGTGAGGAGAAGTGGAAATCATCTGGATGTCATGCCGAGTAAGTTACTCAACGTTGATCACTAGTTACTAGTAAATGAACAGTTCGTTTACTTATTTAAAAACTGGAAACACTGGCCTGGACTTTGGAGGATTTGTGGAATTTCATATGCCTAAAAGGGCAGTAGTGCCAACAAAAGAGCATTAAAGCCATGATCTTGCTATATATCAGTATCTAATTTCAAGAAATTTGTCGGACCGTTTTTCCACCATCTCTCCTAAAACCAATTGGTGTTAGAGAGTGCTTCAATTAAGTCTTTTATGGCATTCGACACTACACCCGCAAGTCTGTTTTTAGAGCGGTCGCAGGGAGTGACATTGTGTAACCAAATCCATGTGGGCATTCCGGGCCCAACAAAATTATCTCACGAATTATCTTGTGGAATGGAATCTTGTTGTATTGCTGTTTTTTTTTTTGCACTGTAGACACTAGTATATAGCTTGATGAATGATTCTGCTTTTTGCTGTTTTCTATATAGTGGTATTGTTGGTCTTTCTTTTACGAATAGAGGCCGCATACTTCACACAGTTGGCAATGATGGAATAGCATCTGAGATGAACTCAGAAAGTGGAGAAGTTGTAAGGACATTCAAAGTTTCAAAGACACATATCTCTTCCTCAGCTTCGTGTGGTGTGTAACTAAGGCATTGTTGTCTTCTGCATTATTAACCAAGTTTTTGTTTTTAAACTCTCTCTCTCTCTTCATTTTTTTGTGGCAGATGAGCAACTCTTAGCCATAGCCAGTGGTAAGATACGAATTTTTAGATGGGAATCTGGGAAAGAGCTTCTGAAGTTTTCTGCTGATGGGGCAAGTTAGCTTAGTACTACCACATTCATTGGACAGCACATAACAAAGATGGAGAACTGAATTTTTTTTATTGTCTATTATCACAGGGTCTGGTGCAACGTGTTTCCATTACTCATGAAGCCAAGGCCATAGTTACGTCCGGCTCTGACGAGAAACATCTTCAAGTCTGGAAATGTGATTTGAGTAGTGGAACTGTAAGCAAAGGACCTGTTCTTTCCATGAGACATCCTTCTTTGGCATTTGAATGTAATAATGGAGCTAATGGAGAAGATGGTTTAGTTGTCCTCTCGGTTTCAGAATCAGGTGTAGCTGATATGTGGAATTTGAAAGCCATCACTGAGGAGGAGGTAACTCCAACTAAAGTGACAGTTAGAGCTAGCAAAGGTGATATGGACTTGCAGAATAGTGGAATTGCAAGTCGCTTGTTAATAATGGCTGCCAGATTGCATCATTTAGATACTGAGGGGCGCGTGACAGCCCTAATTGTTTATGGTTCCCCAGATAATCCACGGTTTTCTTTAGTGGATGTCAGTAATCCTGGTGAGGACATTGTTATTACTGCTGATGATGAAACAAAGAAAACTAGTGAGATTGTTCAAGGAAATGGTAAGCTTTTTGGGGGGTTTAGCTAACCTAATTCTGTGATGTTGTATGCATGTTTGGTGGGGAACCACATTTAAAGTTTAATTTTTTTCTTTTTTTGCATTTCGCCTTTTTTAGGTTCTACATTGCTGAATTAGTTGATTCCTCAGGTGTCTTATGTTTTCTTAAATACAATTTCAAGTTTAAAAGTTGCTTCAATTATACCAGAAGAAATGTTAGTTTTTGTTATTATGATTGATTCATTTCTATTCGCAATTAGTAGCTGAGAATTCAAGTGGTACCATTTGTTTCCAAAATCCTTGTTACAGATCCACTTTTCTTTTTGAGGAGTTAGGTAGGTGTGAAGTAGATGTATTCCGTATGTTGTGGAATCCTTGTTGAAGTGTGATGTATATGAATTTCAATTCATACTCTGGTTTTTTGGTAATGGTTAAGTACAGCTGCATAAAATTTTCTCACAGGGCTCCATGAAAGGGTTTTAGAAGAAGTAGCTGTACCAAACCAAAATAAAATACCCAATAAGAAACGTGCAGCATCTGACCTGGATCTTGCAGACACGGAGAACTTGGTTGATTATGGTGAGTGTGTCATTTTCTAGATTGTTGCTTAACCTTAATTATCTGGTCAGATCTTGATTGAGTCAATCTGCATGTTGAATATTTGCTTAAGAATAGCATTGATCTTTTATACAGTAAGTTGTTGATTTAGGATAAGTTTGCGTTCTAAAAGTTACAAGAAAGCCTAACCGTGCAAGTTAAAGCATTTTAAAATCAAGTCATCAACTTTATTAATCAACCGACTTGAGCTTGCTCACATTCACAATACGCAGCTATCAGTTTCACAGTTCGCCCTATAGCTATGGGACAAGCTTTGAACAACAGCTGTTCAATTTCTCTGTTGTTCTTTCTCCCATCTACCTCTTTGATGACACTTCCAGAAGTGCTGGAAGCGTTTTTTAAAAAGGCCAGGAGATTCTTGTGTACAAGCTTCTTTTAAAGAAGTTCCTTATCCCTCTCTATTGTGGTGCTATAACAAAAGATTAGTTGTGTCGACTTTGCTATTGGTAGGAGTAGTTTTCCATGGACTGTTGAGATGTTACAAACTCATAGTGTGCTAGTTTTGCAAAAGGTCTTCAAATGTTATACAACCCTGCTGCCACCGTTACGAATTTCATGCCAACAATACAGTATCATCATTGTTTTTAAGGGGGTTAAAACCAAGACCTTTTTTGATTCTGTAGTCCAGTTAAATATTTGCTTGATTTCCTGGTGATCCATGACTCATCATTATATTGCAATGTCGGACCGAGACTCTTTTTGCTCTTCATAGTTTGATTTTTAGGATATGTTAATAAGAAGACTACTAGAATTCATAGTTTGATTTTTAGGATATGTTAATAAGAAGACTACTAGAATGCAATTTCAGATTTGTCTCACAAATAACCTCATTTGCTTCTAGATATAAGTCGTGGAGAACCATTGGATGGAAGCCAAACAGACGATGATTTAGATGAGCCAACCATGGGTGAGAAACTGGCATCTTTAAATTTACTAGAGAATAAGGAGGTTAAAAGCCTTGAGGAAAAAGAGTCTTCTCAGCTCGCAAAGCCTCCAAGTGCGGACTCTGTTCATGTTTTGCTTAAGCAAGCTCTACACGCTGATGATCGAGCACTTATCATAAATTGCTTATTTACCCAAAACCAGAAGGTTCTTCCTTATTCACTTTTTCTCTTGTTACATCTATAATTATTGTGAATGTCTCTCCTAATACTAGGCTCTTGATATTTCTGGCAGGTGATTGCGAACTCTGTCTCAATGTTAAATCCAGCTGACGTTCTCAAACTTTTAGATTCACTAATATCCATAATCCAGTCTAGGTAGAACACTTTTTCCTTAACTTGTCTCATATAGTATTACCTGTATGTGATGTGTTATTTTACAAATTTCGTTGTAGCTACTTTCCAACTAATTTTTTCTGTATGGTCAATAATGAATCAACTATTGGTAACTTTATAATTTTGTGGTGTGTTTTATGAAATGATTGTTTTGATCAGAAGTACACAATCTTGACAGGGGTACAGTGCTGGCTTGTGCCATTCCATGGCTGAGGAGTTTACTTCTTCAGCAGGCAAGCGTAATAATGTCCCAGGAATCTTCTTTAGTTGCCCTCAACTCTCTATATCAGGTGAGAAACCGTGTTTTGCATGGGAAATAGAAGATTGATTAGTCCAGAGATGGGGACATGCAGTTGAGGTTGAGAATAACTACTACATACAAATTATAGCCTGATTTCACGTCAAAAAAGGATTGACCATCCCGTGTGATTCTTTCCTATTGCTATGTCCTCATACATGGATTTTCATGGTTCTGATATTTTTGCTTCTTAATCTCAGTAATTTATTTTAAACTTTGTGACTTCAGTATGTTCTCTTTTTAGAAATCTGGATACACAACTCTATTGTTTACCATGAAGCATGGGAACTTCAGAAAACATGTCGTTCCCGTACCCGTACCCGTGCCGGGTATCTATTTGGGTGCCGGTATTTGACATGATATTTGTATGTGGGTACCGGGTACACGAAATACATACCGAATTTTTTCCCCCATAATTTTTTCTTACCCCAAAATACCAAGTATATACCAGAGCTGTACCACTCGGAATAATACATCCTTTTATACGATTTAGCTTGGTGAGACTTCTAGTTATCCTTATCATATTTATAGAATAAGCTTTGTTGTGTAATTTTCTTTGTGCAATGAGATTGAATTCTTATTCGTGCTTCACTTTTTAGTTTTAAACGGTTGTTTGCATGCTAGATACTTATTCGATTAGGCAATTGAAGTTATTTTTTTTAATTTAGTTTTCTAATTGTTATCTATTATGCATCTCTTTGAAGTAAGAGTATAATTTTTTTTTTTTGACTCCCCGTTCCAGAAACCTTCTTAAAAAATAAGCAGCTTATTTCACATTTTCAAACTCAAAAATAAAGTAAATGCAAAATAATTTTTCAAATTTTTTTGCATCGTATAAAAGATCTCATCGAGATCTTCCAAACAAGATCCATATTGCATATTTTTAGATTTCAATAAGCTCATAATTTTTGAGCTTGAAATTGCCTTCTTAAAAAATAAGTACTTATTTTTGGTTCTGGAACGGAGAGCCGTATGCATGCCCTATTTCTTTTAGTTTTTTCCGTATCGACATGCTCATATCGCACCAGTATCCATATGTATTATGTATCGTACGCTTCAAATATGCTTCCTAGATTTGTTTACAATGCCACAAAATAGCTCAATTAATGGAAGATATACATTCACCTCTCTCATTGTTTAGTCATCCTTTATTGGATCCATTGGCTTGTCTGCAGCTCATAGAATCTAGAGTTTCAACGTTCCAACCAGCTCTTCAACTGTCTTGTTGCTTGGACTTGCTTTACGCTGCGGTGAGTAAATTTCTAAACTCAGGAAGAGGGACATGAAAGTGCGAACTAATGCAAGTGATTTTGTTAGCAGAATGCTGATGATGGTTTTGACGAGAATGGCACGACTACACCGGCTGGTTTGGAGGACACAGATGAAAGTGAAGAAGAGGATGAAGCGGAGGATGCCATGGAAACAGATCAAGAAGGCAGCGACCATCGCGAACCATTTAACGATGTTAGTGACATCGAGGGAAGTGATGATGACCTGGGTTTTGATTGATAAAGGCTGCAGTTTATTATAACATCTACAAAAACGATTTATCGTCAACTGCTTGGCAGTGGATAGGATCCAAGCATTCGGAGTTGTTAAACCTCGGGAGATTGACGGATGGCCGCCGAAGCTCGAATCGTTTCCATGGGGAAGAGTTTTTGCTATGGGGACAGTCCGAATTTGCTGTGCATTTTCCACCACTGCGGTGGTGAACTTGTTTGTCTCCGGTGTATTAGAAATTAGCTGTTGGCGTTTGCCTGTAGTCTTTGATATGGCGTCGTCTCTGAACGTGTTTTTCAGTATCAAATGGACCCTTGCGAAAGCTTTTCCTTGTATGAGTTGAATAACATTCTCGAATCTATGTAAGATTTCTAGATTATGATTATTTTTGTTTTTAAAGACACTTTAAAAACGTTCATATGTTTGAGTCTAAAGAAACGAACTGAACGGTCCATAAAAATGTCCACGAAAAGAAACGAATGGTTCTTATTCATTGATAGGTCCGGAGTCATAGTGAATTTATGTCCACGAAAAGAAACGAATGGTTCTGATTCATTAACAGGTCCAAAGTCGGTACAGGTCCAAAGTCGGTGAATCTGACCGTTCATTTCTTTTATTGTGATTCTGGATAGTTCATTTCCTTTTGGACAGTTCTTTTTCTTCTGTGAATATTTTCATGTTTCGAATGTCATAAATTTTAACATTTTTTATTTGGTAATTTTATTTTGTATATATACACAAATTTTAATTTCTCTAATTCGAGGACCAGGCTTCTTCTCCACCCCACTACACGTTTTTTTACTACACGTCTTTTTAAGTATATGTTCTTTAAGTACTAAGGTTTCATTCCAGAAATCTTTTTAAAAAAAAAAGCATCTTATTTTATATTTTTAAATTCAAAAATAATCTAAATAAAAAATAATTTTTTAATTTTTTTTTGCATCATATAAAAGATCTTTCAAATAAGATCCATAGTGCATATTTTTAAATTTTAATAAGCCCTTCATTTTTGAACTTGAAATTGCCTTCTTAAATTTTAATAAGCCCTTCATTTTTTAACTTGAAATTGCCTTCTTAAAAAATAAAGACTTTTTTTGAGTTCTGGAATCCACCCTAAGTACACCCCACTACACATTTTTTAAAGTATCTGTTCTTAAGTACTACACATTTTTTAAAGTATCTGTTCTTAAGTACGTATTCGAGGTTCAATAAGAATACAAAATACATCTTTGTGAAACCGAAATAATTACTCATGATGCACATTCCAAACACATCAAATCATTTTTTCCTCTTCTTTTTCTAAATCTTTGTGAAACCCGAATAATTACTCGTGATGCACATTCCAAACACATCGAATAATTTTTTTCCTTTTCTTTTTCTAAACGGCCATCAATTCAGTTTCTTTTTTTTTAAAGAGCGAATTTTTTATTTCTTAATTTTTAAAAATGATTACGAAGACTAACTGATTTGAACCATTTTCAAATCAGTTTCTTAAAACACATCAAATGGAAACAACAAAGATAAAAAAGGAACTGCATGTACTGTTTGTTTTATTTAACACCAAAGGGACACTTTGAACAAACAAACTACAACTACAAACCAAACCCGTTTACGATAACACACGCATGCAACTACGAACAACCAAACACGTATCATACAAATTCAATGTCTAGACGTCCCGACGAGTGGTGTCGTCCCGGGCGGTGCCCCGGTTCGGATCGTCCCGACTAGCAGGGTTGTCCCGATTAGCCTCGTCGCCAGCCATGCCGAAGGTATGCTTGACTGCCTCCTTGGCGGATCCGGCCATGCTCTTCACTTGCTCGCTCGTTTTCTGCAGTATGCCGCTGGTTTTCTCCTTCCCGGCTTCGGTAGTCTCCGACGCCTTCTCCCTGGTTGCCTGGGCCGTTCCGGAGGCCTTCTCCTTGGCGGATTGGGCCGTCTCTCTTGTCTTCTCTTTGGCCTCCTCTGCCTTCTGCCTCATGGTTTCTGTCATCTGACCCGTCTTCTCCTGCCCAATCAAACAAAACCCATCGAACTTATTAACCATAGTCCATAGATAGATTAGGAAAAAAAACAGTACTATTCAATTTCCACCATTTCGACAAAGTGATACTATTTTAGTCATAACTTTTCAGAATTTTTTTTCTACCCGAACATTTCAAGTTGTTAATTTGTTAACTATCCAAACCAAGCTCGTTAAACATCTACGTCAAATTACTCGAAGTTATTAGTATAAGCTAGATAAATAAAGTCGTCTAATTGCTCGATATTAAAACCCGTTTGAGATTGACTCAACCAATAAACGAAACATATGTGCTATGCATGGTTACCTCAGCCCGCCCCTTGGTTTCACCAGCTTGGTAGCTCTGATCACGAGATGCCATTTTCGGTGCTTGGTTACAACTCTTCTGCTGCTGCTGCTGCTCTGAAATGAGGAAATGGACAAGACTTTGGCTGTGTCAAAATTCTGAGAGATTTTCGAGTTGGGGTGAATGAAAGGGCTGCACATTCGTGCATGCATGTATATAGGGGATTTCCCAAAGGGTCCCTGGTGACATGTGGCCTCCTGTCCGACACGTGTACACTCACGTGTCCGTCAGCTGCTGCGGTGTTTTTTGGCTTGTTTGACAGAAAGAAAAGAGAAATTTTTCGGCGCCAGGTGGGTATATCTCACGTGGTACCCGCTTGGAACATTCAGGTCGTTCAATACACTTTTGAACGACTTGAATTGAAACCCTTTTCCTCCTTTCATCCCAACACTTTTTCTTTCCTTTTTCTCTCTCCTCATTTGAGCTGTCCATAAATACAATGAATGGTTTTAATGCGCCGAGCGGATACCACGTGGTACCCACCAAACACCTGAAATTTTTCCGAAAGGAAGAGAGGATCAAGATTCAAGACTAGTCCTCTGGTTCGGCCTCATATTGTGGTGGGCCATTTGAAAACGGGCTTTTGTTAGGGACTTTTGGGCCTCGATATCAGGAAACTTGGACTTGGTTAAGGCTCAGGCTTAGGTCTCTAAAACCCCTTAGAGCAAGTACACTAGAGAATCTAAAATGCCGAAAAAACTATTTTACCGAAGAAAAAGAGAAAAAACAAGTTGCAGCAGGTGAGCTAGAAGGGAAGCTAAAATACATCCTGGTGAAATGGTTCTGTATTAGTACCGATGCCCTGTTCATGAGCAAAGCTATAAACAATTTGTTTCTCTCTCCCTCTCTCTCTCTTTCTTTCTCTCTCATTTAAAAAGAGTGAAAAATGTATATTTTAATAGGTGTTAGATAAAATAGATAGTGTTGATGTAGTTGTGAAAGAAAAAGTTGATAGGTAAAATAGAATTGTGTACTATTCACAAGGTAGTTTAGCTAACTATTGGTGTACTTGCTCTTATTGAGACCAAACATATTTTTAATACCGTCCACGTCCTTAACTTCGGTTCCGACATAAGTGCGGTGGAATTCTACACGAATGATAGTGTGATATGATGGGACAATAGTCTTTGGAGGAAGTGACGATGTACTATACTCGCAATTCCATTTTATGTACCAATATTTAAAAAAAAAAAAACATAAGCTACGACACCAAAATGGGTTCACGGCCGGGTCGGGCATGACTTAACTGGACTAATTCTAAAATTGATAAGGTGCAACAAAAGTTGAAAAAGAGAGGACCCAAACCAAACAGGAGATAGGTACATTAATAAGTCAATTACAAGGAAACAAAAAATGAACGGGTAAAAAATAATTTCATAATTTTATACTACTAATTAATTTCTGTTTAGTTGGGTTCAATTGTCATGCATAGCACGGGTTTCGTGCTAGTGAAGCTGATAAAAGCCGACCAATCATCCGATCGGGACGGGGTTTTTCACCCTCTTCGATCTCTGCCTTTAACTGAGCAACATATTTGAAGCATTCCAATATCCGATTCCTCCGTTAAAGGACCATCCATATATGAGGAGTAATTCACGTACGCAGCCTGCCTGCCATGTGTAATCCAATGCATGAGTTGAGGGTGCATTGTTAGAGCATTCTCTCTCCTATAAATTTCTCCATGTGATCTCTCAAATTTCACTCAACTTTCTTAATTACCCGATTAATAATTATTAGCAGCTAGCTGGAGAATCATTAACCAAGGAATTAAAGAAATCTATCTATAGCAATGGAAAACAAAGGTCGGGATATGAGCTATGACTCTGCTGAGATGGGCGATGAAGGCCGTAATGTGAACTACAGGGCTGCCGCTGGTGATCAAATTACCGGTCAACCTCAGGTACTCTCTCTCTCTCTCTCTCTCTCTCTCTCTCTCTCTCTCTCTGTAAATCGAATTAAATACTAACTGAAACTCCACGTAAATTCGAATGTAAAATCTCAAGTTACAACTGATCTTGAGGATGTTCTACGTCAAGAAAAAACGTGCGATGGCTTCATTTATATTGTTACTAAAGATGTATTTTTGTTTTGCTTGGCGAAAATCAGCATTGTTAGATGAGATTAGTGAAGTTTAAACCCATGTCAAATGCATGAGAGTACATGGTGCCTATCATTTGACTATCAGTACTCTACTTGCTGATTAAAGACATCTTGGGGGTACTATGAGGTTAAGGATCTTGGATTTGTGACAATTTTGATGTTTATACTCTTTCGCGAAATTTCAAAGTGTGGATAGGGTGATCCCACTTGTACCAAAGTGGCTCTGTCCTTCGCGTAATTGAGAATGTGACCTACTTTTCGATTGTTGAATTGGTTGTTGGAACCACACATGCATGTGAGAAAAACCAGTGAATAGGTCGATTGCTACAATTTGATTCTTTCTTTGTTGTTTTTCTTGGTAAAAAAAAACAAAAGAAGCAATTTTCAGAAAAATAGGAAAGGTAAAAGAAAGCATATTTAGCTTTTCAAGTGCTTGTCTTGTGTCATGCAATTGCAATCTCAAGACACCATAATCTTTTTCTCTATCATATTGTTACAGTTGTTCAAAGATGACTTGACAAACCAGGGCACTAACTACCATCAACAGGTGATACAATTCTAATAAACTGTGCCTTAGTCTTTTTCTATTTTTCTTTGCATTCTAAATGCCTCTCTCTCTCTCTCTCTCTCTCTCTCTCTCTCTCTCTCTCTCTCTCTCTCTCTCTCTCTCTCTCTCTCAGACAAGGAGTGATGGATACATAGACCAAGGATACAAAGCCTCTGGCAATGATGGATATAAGAACCAGTCTGGCAACGATGGATATATGAATCAAGGGTACAAAAACTCTACCAATGATGGATACATGAATCAATCTGGCAATGATGGATATGCAAACCAGGGCTACCAAAACTCTGCCAACGATAATTACATGAATCAAGGATACAAAACCTCTGGCAATGACGGATACATGAACCGGTCTGGCAATGATGATAACATGAACCAAGGATACAAAACCTCTGGCAATGACGGATACATGAACCGGTCTGGCAATGATGATTACATGAACCAAGAATACAAAACCTCGGGCAATGACGAATACATGAACCGGTCTGGCAATGATGATTACATGAATCAAGGATACAGAAACTCTGGCCAAGACAACAGTGTCCTTCAACAGGTAATCCTAAATGATTTCATAAAAGGGAGATATTTACAATAACTAATGAAACAGACCTTCGAATACAAAGATTTTGCTTTAAAATATGCATTATGTGGATTATAGTACTATAAGCTGTTTATTTGTTACAGCTTTAACATACAAACTAAGTTGTAGCCAAAGCCAGTGGAAGATATCGACATCGGTTTTTAAATCATTTAGAGTAAAAAAATCAGTTGTAAAAGGCATAGACAATTTTTTCATCATCAGAACAATATTTAGAATTGTTGGCAAACCCTCCAAAATTACATTCTGTAGAAGCTATAATCCAAAACCACTTTCCAATTTTTTGACAAACAGAGATCACCTGAAAATCAAGGCACCACACGAAGCATTTTTATCAGCCATCATCAATAAAATCAATCTCCTCACTAGCACATGATAACGAAACAACATGCACATTAATTGTTGGCTACAGACAGGAGGAGGTGTCATGAACATGGCGCAGGGAGCAGTGCAAGGAGCGGCAAGCGTGGCAAAAGAAGCGGCAATGGGTGCAGCAAACATAGCACAGGGAGCAGCCACCGCCGTGAAGAACACTCTTGGGATGAACACTGACATGACCAGCTCCACCCCCGGCACAGCCGACACCACCACCCCCACATATCACCCAAACAACCCAAACTCTAGGGTTTGAAAGTTTTAGTGCTCTTCCGCTTTGAGTTGGTCTTCCGTTTGTCTTTGTCACAGATTGTTGTGGCTGGCTGTTTACATGCATGCCTTTCTTGTGAGGGTGCAATAATATTGTCTTCGTCTTTGAAAAGTACTCATCTTTTCTTTAATTGTCATCTTATTATTAATTGCAATAATCTATGGAGATATTTATCTTCCTTTATTTCAAGAGTGTTGTTTCTGGATACGTGTATGAGGTCGAGATTCAAGAAGCTAAGACCTTAATTATTTCCGACAAGTCTTTCTTTATTTTACAGCAAAAAGCAATCCATTCAGAAAGAAAGCTTTCTTTCTCTTTATGGATAACTAATCCACTGCCAAAAATAGTTGGGAGACTTTACCTAAGAAAAGGGTATTAAAAAAAGAAGAAGGGAAGATCTGAACATCATGAGAATGTGGACTATCTATTCAGTCCAAGAGATTTGAATGCCTAAGGCTAAATTATGGAATGGTTGTTCTACGTATTTTTAGAATTAAACAACAATGATACAAATGTTTCTTTATATTACTACTTTAGACTTTATAACGCATGTTAACTGCTTTGTTACCGACAGCAAAAGTGGTTGACTTGAATTCTACTTGACTTGGTTTTGAAACAAGAAAAAACTGCCCTCAAGATTTGAACTCAGACACTTTGACACGGACTAAAATCAACTTGCCGTGGAGCTAGCAAAGACATTTGTGTTATAATGCGAACAAAAAAAATATATTAATTTACAGATAATATTGGAATACCCCTAAATTTTAAAATTTTTTTGATGTCCAAAGCCTAGGCCTCTTGAGCCTTGGGCTTGGGCCAACCCTGTATTCAGTTGTTGTGCCTTTTGATATTGCATACCTATACAAGGGTTCAATTTTTTGTCGATGACGCTTGGGTCAAGTCTTGTCGCTGCGAATGGTGCAAAGTTTTACGAACATGCTTTGCTCTTATGTGGGTCGTTGCTTAAGAGTACTTAAAAATCAAAACCTCTCCTATCTCTTTTAGGCATTGGATGTTGAACCTTTTCAGATCGATCGAAACCGTTCATTTATACAACTCGTCAATAATGTCTATCAAGGCAAGAATCATGATGATCAAACACGATTAATGCAATTTCAAAACTCACTCATGTATACAAAATATAGATTGACACAGAAGATCGAAATTCATTTATCTCACGATAAATGTTCTGCCATCATGTAGATCTTGTTCGTTTGGAGAACTCAAAATCCTTAGATACGGTTTCTAATAAATTCTTTCGATCTCTCTCTATCGTTATAGACTTAACGTCCACAGTTTAGAAAAGTAAAATGATTCCGATCAGAGAGTGGGGTCTGGAAAGGGCCCACAAGTAAGTCCAAGCACGGAGCTGGACCCATAACCCAGCAAAACAGATTGGGCCTTAGTAACAAGTAGGGCCCAATTTTATCTGTACACCTTCTTCCTGTCACTTTTTCTTTCCCACTCCCCTGGAAGTGCAGGGGTTCCTATGGCTGCATGTGAGTCCTCTCTCTCTCTCTCTCTCTCTCTCTCTCTCTCTCTATCTTCCTATACATGAATACTTATGTATATCCTTCCACAAAGATGTGATCATGTAAGTATGTCTCTGGATTGAAGCTGCCTGGTTTCTTCTTGAACTGCTTCTCAATTTTGCTTCCACGAGCACTTTCTCGACCCATATTCATATCGAATTTGAATTGGGTTTCTGTTTTCTCGATCGATTAAGTCTATGTTTAATCGAATTTGGTCTCTTGGTATCGTAATTCAGGTACTCTTGGAGGCTCAAGTGTAAAAGCTTCGAACTTGAACTTGGGATTTGGGAGAATCAAATTCGGCACATTGCAAGCAATTCATGGCCTGAGAAGTCGTGTTCAGTATCCCAGCCTGACGTTATCTAAGCGATTGGGGAATGCATTGATTGAGTGCAGATGCTCGTCTGAATCCGAACGTAAGTGGTTTCGCTCTTGATATTTTCGCAAGACCCAAGTCACGTTTACGCAATTGCTTACACAATTGGGTACACAATAAGGCATTGATTATTAGTTTTTTGTTTGGTAAGGAATTGATTATTAGTTCAAAAAAAAGAAAAAGGAATTGATTATTAGTTCTCATGTATAGAAGTGTTACGTTGGTAGTTTATTTCTTTGCCGTTAGGGGTGCAAACGAGCAGAGCCGAGCTTTGTAGTGTTCAAGCTCGGCTTCTTTGTAAATGAGCCGAGCCTGGCTAATTTACTTAACAACCGTCTTTAAACTAGCCGAGCCAAGCTCTTGAGTGCTGAGCTTGGCTCGTCGTTTAATAAACAAGCCTAAAACTTGAGCTCGAGCTCGGCTCGATAACTAAACGAGCCGAGTCGAGCCTGAGCAGCTGGGTTCGTTTGCAGCCTTGTTTGCCGTTTGGCTTGATTTAGTTGTTACGGACCTTATATAAATGATGTAGTCTCCTGTTATTGGAATTCTTTGAATACCGCTTGGCATCAAACCAAAGAAGAAGAAGAAGAAGAAGAAGCAGCGCTAGCAGACCCTTTCTTATTTATATTACTAGTAAGATAGGAAAAAGGCATTTCTATACTTGTAATATAATAAGGGGTGGATGAGGTCAACTCTTCTATTTTTCAATTCCCTTCTTCACTTCATAACTTACAAAATAACTGCCGGACTGTGTCCCTCTTTAGCATCCCAATCGGCATAGCCGCAGTTGCCTGTCGTTGGAGTTAAGTTACATGCTTACGCAATTGTATACACACACATGCTTGTGCACAAGCAAGCTTGTGACTGTGTGATGCCGGAAGACAACTAGTATGATATATATCATATAAGTGTATATATATATGCCAAACTGTTTTTCACATGCAGTTTATATTTGAATTCAAAAGTTTAAAGATATGATCTCATCATGATCCTCACATAACTACCAACTTTGGAACGCTCATACCACTCCTTGTCATTTATAAGGGATAATTTTGGAACTCTACTGAGTTTAGTTTACACTTTGATTTTTTGAAAGGGGAGTAACACTTTGAAACATCGTAAAATGAAAAAATGGACCTGTGGGATCGACTCAATTGGTGTGCACCGTCTAGACGGAGATCACGGGTGTCTGGACGCTCGTATGGTATTTTGACTCTGAAGCCTCAGTAGTTTCGTCCAGCCTGTGGTCAAGTCCATCCGGACGGTTGATGCATATTTTGGCCGATTTTGGACTTCCCAAAGATATATTTTGGAGGTTTCCTTGTTGGTTTAGGACTTGGGGTGCAAGGAAATCACTTTAGGCGAGAAGTATCTTTGGGAAGGTTTCTTTTGCTATGCCTATACATATAGCTTGACTCTCTCAATTAAGGTTGGACTTGTTAGTTCCTTGGGAGAATCCTCATGGGGGTTCTTGGTAGAACCTTAGGGTTCTTTGTTAGATCTTCAAGGTTCTTTGGTTTCCCCTTTTTGGTGGGCTTGGAAGATTTTTATTTTGGTGTGGCCTCCGGTCACTTGGTGGAACTTCGTTCTTTGGTGATCTCATTGAGATCTGTGTTCCCTCTTGGTTGAAACCCTAGTGTCGTGAGTCTTGATGAGAGAGAGTTTTGGTGACAGATTCCATTTAGGTTTTGGTGCGAAAACTTGTATTTTGGGGTTGGTGAGTTTGTCTCTTGTGAGAGTTTGCTTTTGTCACCATTGTATCTCTTCAGGGCATTGTTCTCTTCACATTAGTGGAATGTTTCTCTATCTTCTATGTTTTGTTCGTGATTTGGTTGTGGCCTTAACTTTTAAACTCTACTTTGACAAGAGTGCAGCCGTTGCAAATTCGGATGATGATTCTGAAGAGGCAAAGTGCACAACTAGCCAACTCATTCCAAACTCATATGAGGTTAGTAGCTTGCTTGTTTTTTACATGGTAGGATATATAGATTCAGACCTTCTTGTGCCCCGTCGTTCCTGCTATTCTATTTTGCAAAATGAAAGGTTTCAACTTTGAACAACTATTTTTAACCCTAAGAACAGACTCTAGAAGGGCATCCCGGGCGCAATGGTAAGATTGTCCCGATTTGACTTGGTGGTCACGGGTTTGAGTCATGGAAACAACCTCTCCGCTGGTGGGGTTAAGACTGTGTACATCCAACCCTTCCCCTACAGTAGCGGGAGCCCGTGCAGTAGGTAGCCCTTAGAACATAGTCTCTACATGTGCAAACATGCTGATTCCCTAAAAACACTCGACGCATGCAAAGTGGTGCTAATATTATTGCTTGCCTGAGATTTTCCTAGAACATCTTCTATGCCAACACCATATAACTAAATTCTTGATCTTGCTCTTGACTGTGAGGATTATAAAAATGCAGAGGTTGAAGTGGGGGAAGGTGCCATGTATTTGATTTTGAACCATAAAGAAACTCCATTTGGTTATTGACTACAATGCCTGTAATATTTCGTTGTGTGATTGCACATTTTGGATGCATATCTGCATTTGCTTGACATAGGACATATTATTTGTATTTTTATATTTATGGACGTCCCATTGGATCTAGTCAGGATGATGCAATTCAATGTCTCTGCTATAGGTTTGGCTCCTTTCTTGTTACAGTAAGATGATAACAATGATGCAACATATCGGAATTGCATTGCATCTTGTCTCCTGAGTAGATTGAATATAGGCATGGTGTCATGATGAAACGCCCAACATCTTGAGTCTTGACTATGCAAGAGAGAGTACCTTAGTTCTATTTGGTAGGATATTGTGAATTGGCCAAGACAGGCATGCTCACCTACATCTTTACACATCTGAGAACCTTATATCACTTGATGTTGTTTGCAGGTGGAATGTCTTCTCAATCAAATATGTGATACCTCATCCATTGCAGAGTTTGAACTAAAGGTGAGCAACTCTAACTTGTAAACTCAGGTCTTCTTTGAGTTGCACCTTTTTTGAAATTTAAACACATGATTCTCATCATTTTGGATTGGAGTTAGTGGATGAAGATGCTTCATCTTCTGTGGATGCTTTCCTTCTGTCTTCTGTCCTTCACACTTCATCTTTCTCTTCTTACTGTTAGCTCGGTGGGTTTCGGCTATATGTATTAAGGGACTTGACAGGAAAAAGTAAACCTGAATCGCCACCAATATCTGCTCCAGTCAACACGAGTTCAACTGTCGAGGCACCTGATCAAAATGGATATGTCTCTTCACCCTCTTTAGCCATCTCCAAGCCGATGCCTTCTTCCAATGGGGTTCAATCATTGCTTGATAGAGCTGTGGATGAAGGCTTGGCGATTCTTAAGGCTCCAAGGGTTAGAGTTAATTATACTCTTCTATTATTTTAATTTTTTTACAAAAGAAATTCTGGTTGCTAACCTCGTGCTACGCAGGTTGGATATTTTAGGACATCTCGAACTGTAAAGGGGAAGCGTTTACCTCCATTGTGTCAAGAGGTACACTACTTTCACTTGTTTTTGTGGGGTTTTGATAATTTCCTCTATTTATGGCTTTCTTTGTTTATAGGAACTTAAATAAGGAACAATGCGTTAAATTATATGCCGTATTTACTTTTCTGTTCAAATGAGTTCATAATGAATGCCGATTTTTTTTTATGTTCTTTGCTCGTAAAAAATTGCCATGATTTTCCCCTTTCCTACCTAGAGTGATTAATCTCTTTCATTTTACTCCCTTGTGTTTCCTTTACTAGACGTCCACAATAAACTACTAATTTCTATATTCACATGCTTTTGAAACAGATTTGTTCTAGTTGACACCATATTGAAGTATAGTTTAAGTAACTTACTAAGAGTTTATCAAATTTTGTGCAAATGTCTTTATCATATGATCCAGAAGGTTCAAAATTTAAAATTTTATGTTGACAGTTTCACTGTTTTTGTTTATTTTCAACCAGATTTACCCACTCTTATGCTGTGTCTATTGATATTATTTGCACTACGCCTAACAGGGGCAAACAGTGAAAGAGGGCAAAGTGGTTTGCTTCATTGAACAATTTGGTGGTGTGCTCCCAGTTATGGTATGGACCTTGACTTAACTGTAACATGCGTTTGTTTCCTTTTTGTACCTGCCATTCGTGTCTGCGATCTTGGAGAAAAGAATGGAGTTTAGTTCCAGTTACTTCCTTCTGCATTAGCCTTTCTTTTAAAGATATCTAACACTGATGCGAATTGCCCCCACTTATTTTCTGCCAGTGCGACACATCGGGAGAGGTTATCAAGATAGTTCGAGAAGATGGTGGTACGTGTAGCCTAATTTCTTGTCTTTCCATATCGCGTTAATGTTCTGTTAACCCATTGTGTCCTCTTCTTTCTGATTCACTCAACAGAGCCTGTGGGCTATGGCGATGCTCTTATGGCAATCCTTCCATCTTTTCCTGGGATAAAGATGCTTCAATAGATGGTTTTGTTTTGTCATTCTCTCTTCTGCGGGTTTAAACTTCATCTTTTTTTGAGCAGAACTTCTTGACATCTTTGCCCGAACTTGAAGGCGTGATGGCTTGTAGATCTGTATGCAGTTTATTTCTTGTATTTTCTTTTCTGTGAGGTTTGTATCACTAGAATTTCGTGACTAGGGATTTTCTGGTTGGGGTTTGAGAGATTTCATGAAATCCTTGGACAAGATGGTTGAAAACAAGCATTTTCTACGCGTGGTTTGTGTGTAGTCTTTTCTTTTTTTTGATAAGCATTTTTTTTGTGTGTGTGGAGCCTCTTCTTAATCAGAAGATGATAATTATCTTCTACTATAAAAAGATGGGTGTGTTTTCTCAATATTATAGCGGATGTGTTAAGACTTTTAACTTAAGAGGAAGAGGGAATGGAGTCCTAAGTATTGTTGTGTGCAATCTGATGGAAGAACACAAATTCAGCCATTCCAGTTTCTCATCAAATGTGATTACTATTTCGGTGGAAATGTCATTGAGGAAGGAAACGTTTTTCCTTTGTTTCGACTGTAAAGGTGTTCGGGTTAGTTCACGTGCACCTCGACTCTTCCCCTCTCCAGTCCGGTCAAAAGGCAGCGCATCTACGTCGGGATTAGGGGATTCACAAGAGATTCATCTCTTGCGGCTTGGCAGGAAGAGGTTGCTAAGTTTCGAACTGAGGATGTTTAGGTTTACGTTTCATCCATATTGCCACTTGAGCTACCCTTTGGGGTTTGACGTTTTGGAAACCGACACTGCGTTTTTCCTCATTGTTAGCGAAACGTGAACGATAATTTCTTTTTATCAAGCCAGAGCAGATGCGTTGGAAGGGAAGGGAAGGGAAGGAACATGGGGTTCTTGCGTTGGAAGGGAAGGGAAGGGAAGGAACCCGGGGTTCTTGTTGTCCGCAAGGGACAACACGAAAGCCCCAAGAAAAGTTTATTCCTCCTCCTACTTCAATAATGCTTGGAACACTAGTATCTAAATCCAAATTAGGACATATATGTATTTTGAATAGTCTAATGTATATTGGTTGACGCAGAACCACAAATGCACCATAAAAATTTGCATGCATCGAACCACTTCAAACATAACAAAACGACGAAGAATATTTGAGTTTGAATACCTAAAATATTTGGGTAAGTTTAATTATTCCCATTTGGAATAGAATCCTAACTGTTTCCTCCGATCTGCGGCTCCAGATGGTGAGTTTCAGTGAGGCCGTTCTCTCTCCTAGTCCTCCTCTCTCTTTTTTTTGAAGTTGCTTATTTGCAGCGCTCCTTTCATATTGGTGAACTCTACGCATACATATGACCCATCACATGTGAAAGAACATTAGAAATGATACATCCTCAGTCTCAATTTGTTTGTCCAATTATCGAAATTCGTGTTTTTCAAAAATATACTTATATCTTACATTTTATAATATTTTTTATGATTTTTAAGATTTTGTATAATAAAACTAATTGAAATCTACTAAACAATATCTATATTGCATATTAAAACCATTACGAATTAAAAATTATAGACAATTTTTTTAGAGGTCAAATGCTCTTTAAAGAGAGACAAACAAATCGGAACAGAGGGAGTAGTTGCATCCAAAAAAACCTACTATAGGTACCGACAGGCACGCGGGACCTACTCCGGGTCTCTCATAGATGATTCGAGCCGTTTAATAATTTTACCAAAAAATGAGTGGGCCTACAAAAAATCATCTTAATCCGATATGATATGTGTAGGTACTTGATTCAATCTTCAATTTTTTCATTCAGATTACAGAATCTTGAAATCTGAATGAAAAAAAATAAAAATTGAATTGAACACCTAAATATATAATTGAACGGCTCTTATATCCGTGAAGGCCCAAAGTGAGCTCTGCGTGCCCTTTTTACCTTATCGGCATGCACATCGTCTGTCCCTTTAGCTTCTTCGCAAAAAAATTTCCCTCTTGGGTAATATTTCCTGAACCCGACAAAATTCTTTCCGTTTTCGTCTAGGCTCAGGAGATAGTACTACTATTTCCTAGGGTTTCTCTCGTTGCTTGCACATCGAACGCCATTCTTGGCGTTCTGATGTTGATGTTTTGTAAATACAGTCTGTGCCTCTGCAAACTTAACCCCATTCAAGAAAGTTCACATCAGAACACACTTTAATGAAATTTTCTTTTCCCATCTGCTTTAACATCTCGTGATTTCTTGATAGTGATAGCTCGTTCAGATGGTTTTGCGCAAATGGGTTAGTTGAATGCCAATGAAATTCTCAAACCCATCTGGGTTTTCTCTTAAATTCCTCTTGAACAACGTCTAGTTTCAAATTTTCATCTGCATTTTTTTTTTTTGATATTTTCATCGGGGCTTTCTGATTTGCGTACAAATGGATCCAAACTTGACAACCCTAAATCCTGTTACCACAAACCAGATAGCCCATGCTCATTTCCATCCAACTCTTGAATCTGGTGGCAATGCCGTTAATTTCTCGCCCCAATTCTTGACTTGTGACGAACAGTATGCGAATGCCTCCAATGCTGAATATCCATCTTTCAAGAAGCCCAGAACTTCTCAAACACCGGTGAATTCGAGGATTCCCGTGTTGTTTAACAAACCTAACATGGGAATTCCTTTCAAGAATGTACCATGCTTGCAATTTAGTAGGGGTCATTGCACTTATGGGGACAATTGTCAGTATTCCCATGGTATTGTGGATACCACCCAGAAGATTTTACCTCAAAGGGAGGAACTGATGAGCAACGAGACTTGGAATGAGGACCAAATAATTATCTCATCTATGAAGCTGTGTTGGAGGTTTTGTAATGGGGAACAATGCCCTTTTGGTATGAGATGTCATTTCCGTCATGAAGTTCCTGCGAAATTTCGGAAGAATTTTGCTACAAGTACTGGGAGTAATGGGTCTGGAGGGTTTTCCAGAATTGAGAGTGAGCAATTGGAATGTAAGGCTCTTGTGAAACAAAGTTTGGATGCTATTGAAGTGTCTCAGAAGCCGGTGTATTGGAAGACAAGGCTGTGTAACAAGTGGGGGGCGACCGGTAACTGTCCCTATGGCATCAGTTGTGGCTTTGCTCATGGACATGCAGGTATTCTGAATGGCCTTATGCCTAGTCTCCTAAACTATGTCATTACTGTCGACCTTGATTTATCGAACCAGCTGCTGCAATTTTATTCCAATACATCTGCTGAGATAGTTCACGAAACCATTTCGGTTCAAGGAATCTTTCGTGTTAAAAAAACAAAAGGGGAAACTACAATTCAATTCGCGTTTAACCAGTATGGGCTCTTGAGATGGAGCGATTTTGCATTGTCTTGTATTTACTTAGCCATTCACTGTCTTGAAAGTACTTGAACCCAAACTTCCTCTAATTTCTTTGTTAAAGAGGAATATATCTAACTACATTCAGATGCTTTCAATCATGATTAGAAGATTATTTTGGCTGCTGCTGTCCAGCCATTGTTTGTTTGGTTCAGCTTTTATGCTTTTTCCGGTCACTGGCATAACCTGCATCAACTCTTCAAGGAGATTAGATAGTAGCAGGGGTATTTGGATGTGACTGAACGTATCTAGATTTTTACTTTGGGCTAATGGTAATCAACTTTTGTGAGGACGATTAATTGAGAATAGCTAATTATAGTCTTATTTATGGTGCACTAGTTGGCAATTCTGTCGCATTTGATGTCAGATTACAGCCCAGTTCATTACAACTGATGACATCCTTTTGGATCATTTTTCAATTTTGTTTTTGACTTCGCGGTAGCTCCGGAAGCTGATTCGTTTATACATTGTGTTTGTAAATAACTGCAATTTTGGTATCTTGAGTTCTCCTTACCAGCAAGACAGGAATACTTACGCTTCGAGTGGAAGATATCAGTACTTATTTCAGATGTCCTGTGGAAACTAGGAACTTTGGTGGCTTTTGAGTTTTATGAGCATTTGGCTGCACAAATCTACAATCCTTTGTGGGCATATTCATCGAAGAGGGGCCCATAAGAAATTATTTTGCAGACACAGCACAAACAGATTTAAAAGGTTTAAATGGTACTCCTATTTGTTAATGAATGAATTTTCTACTCGTCACCTATACAAATCTTGGTGACTGAGGCATTAGCTGAATGCAAAACCTCATGCAGACACGTCACTCATGCGACACAAATTCCTGTGGTGCCATTCTTGATGCCATAGTAAGTCTAAGCATGGTGGCAAGCGAAAAGACTTCCATCTGTTTGATAATTCTGTTACTTTGATTCACAGAACTGAAGAAGGTGAGGTCTCGGACTGCCATGGAATTTGGGAATGTTTCTACTTCAAATATGACACCAACTGCTGTCCTGCATGCATCATCAACGACAACAGGGAATGGGACTTCTTGTGAGAAGAAAATGCAGGGTAAGAAGTGCTTACTCAAGTGGAAAGCATTTGAGAAGATTAGTCACATCTACGCTGATTGGATTGACGATATGCCTCTTGTGCATACCTCACTGGGAAAAGTGGGGAGCTAGTTTGTATACGATTTGTGTCATCTGTTGTTTCATTGCACCATTTTGCACAGGTTGGGAAAAGTTAGTTGTGTTTAGAATCTTTAGATTACTATGGGTTGAGAGTTTCTGCAACCATCAATCAAGTCATCGATTGAACATGAGTCGGGTGTCTTATACCAAATGTTGCTTCTTACTGTTGTTACCACAAACTTGTCACAAGTGGGTGTTATGAAGTATAAACTGTAGGAATGATGAAAAACAAAGTTCCTTGTGAATGATGCGTTCAAAGAGTTTCCTTCATGCTTATGTTATGTGAGATTATCATCATAGTGCGAGTTCGTTTTATGGCACCGTTTTGTACAGGCTGAGAAAAAGTTTGTCGTGTTTAGATTCCTGTTGTTGCTGGTTCTTAACCACTGATCTGACCACCGATCTGACCACCGATCGAATATCAGTCGCGAGTCTTTTTTACCGAATGAGAGTTCTACCTACTGTTGTCGCAAACTCGTCACCTCTGGGAATTATGAATCATAGACTAACTGAATGTTGAATACCAAAGGTTTGCTTCATGCTTATTTTGGTCTGCCATTATCATCTTAATTGCTTGTACAGGGTGTGAAGTCGCATTAATTCTCAATTATCCAAGCACTTGTTGCTTTTTGCAAACACCAGATATGAAGCGATGAAAAACTACTACGTTTACGTCACTGTGATTCTTTTGTTTGCTCAAGATTTCTTTGTGCCATAATCAGGACACAGATGAAGAACTCACGTTATGTTGCACAACCCATTTTCAGAATATATGAGATCAAAAGAACAAACAATTTTCAGAATATATAGGTCCCTTTTACTAAAATTATGATCAATACAACAGAGAGAATCTATGGACCAGATTACAACTCCAATATACCTAACACAATAGCAATATTATGTGCTACATCAAAACTACAATCTATAACAGATAAACAACCAACTACCTAAAATACTAGAGGAAAGGCTTTGCTAACTATTTAATGATATGGTGAAGGGAGATGATAATGCCAAAACTGTTTTTGTTGGTGCCAAAACTCTGGTGCATAAAAGTCTTGTACATTGCAAATGGTACAAGCCTTTTGTGTACTAGAGTTTTGGCACCAACAAAAACAGTTTTGGCATTATCATATCCCTATGGTGAATTGTATGCATTATATTCTAGGTTTTTCATATACCTTTTTGAGCAGATCGAGTCCACTTAATAGTTGACCTTGCTAAAGCATCCAATGGATCAACACATTTCTTAAGAATTGGATCATCATGAGGCAACAGCTCCCGCATGTTATCCGACGCGAGGATGACAGTATGCACGGCCCTAAGCAGAAGAACTTGTAGCGCGATTCTTAACAGGTTCCGTGCCCCTTCCATATCCCTTCTGTTTAAAGCTTCAACTGCAGGAATTACAGTATGTTCAATAGTTGCTTTGTCAGGCAGCACAACCTCAAAACCCTGCTTGTACAAGAAATCGCAATTATTTCCAGTGAAATTGCAGTAATTTGTACTCCAATAGGAATAGGAGGCTAAGAACATTACAAGGAAATTATTTCACAGATGGTAGAATGTCAACTTAAAGCTAAAAACATAACCAGGAAACTCAAGGGAATTCAAGTGCAATGACAAAGGAAAATCACAACTCCAAACACAATTAATGTGCTATGTAGAGCCAGGCGGATGAATTCCATTCCAGAGTGCAACAAAAACACGATCCCTGATGTAGTCGGAAAATCAAAACGAAACACTTGCAAATCATCTTCAGCATAGACAAGAACGGTTTTACTTGATTACTAACCGAACGCAGTTCCCTGAGAACCTAGAGCACTAGCTTAACTGTGTCATGAACAACAACAATAGGAAAAACTTTGACTTCTAAACGATGAAGCGGGAGAGCTAACTTCAGAAAAGACTTTCCAACTGATAATTCAGACTACAGTATGACTTACTCCCTCCAACATATTTTCTAAGCAGATTACACATTTACTGAAGACTGGAGGTAAGGGAAATGTATTACAAACCGAACGAATGATCTTCACCCCAGGTGTAAAACACGGTGTTCTTTAATCTTCCACACGAAATCGTTCAATTGAACTCTACATAGCATATAAGTATACAAGTAGCTATATGACCATACCAAATAGATAGATATACCTCATTCCGGAGTTTCTCCTGATAAAAATCTGTCTTCAGCACTGCATCAGCGGCAAGTACCCCAATCCGCAGAGGGCTTCCTGTTTCAACTGGCCTCAAATTTGCTTCCTTAAGCTCCCTAGCCACACATTCACCCATGTGAAGGAAAGGAACAGAACATCCCCTTGAAACTTCATCGTGCCACGTGTGCGATACGTGACAAGGCATTACTATACACCTGGCTCCAGACTTCTCAAGAAAAACCCGTTCACGCCTCAGGTTTTCCAATGGAGCGCAATCCGTTTGGAAACCCTCACTTATGCTTGGTGCAGGATTAGAGCAAAGAACAAATGGAGGGCAATCATCTCCTACTTTGGTACTCCAATGAACAAGTTTTTTCAAGAAATTTAGAGTGGAATGAATAGATACGCCTCCGATGATTCCTACTGTATTATCATGATTGAGTAGGGAAGTACCAACAGAATCGCAAGCTGCATTTGAACCAGGTATTTTGTTGGAGTCCAATAAATTTCCACTCTCATCATTTTGTAGGAGAATTGAAGATGGAGGAGGAATGGCTAAAGCTGGATTTGTCCTTGTTGAATACTGGCTAATTCTATTCTTATTCACATAGCCAAATGTATGATAAGGGTAATTCAGAGAGTGGAAAGATATTGTCATGCCTCTATCCCACTATCATGTACCCAAGGAAAACACTATTTTTTTGAACTAAAATGTCTGGACCAGTTTACGTGCACTTCGACTGATCCGAACTAGGTTTTCTGACGAACAGCTCCAACGGTGGAAAAACCCAGAATTTTCTCTCTGGAATGCCTGAAGGAAAAGGGCAGCACCTATGTCAAATTTTATTGGGTAAGGGACTGAATTGAATAGAGACAGTGAAGATTTGATGATATGCAACAATCATTGAGAGATTTCAACTGAATGAAAAAAGGAAGCTTCGTGTTCGTCTTCTATCTCATGTTCTCACTTGCTAAAATGGAATAAATTGGCCAAGAAATAACAGGAGACAAAGAAAAAGCTGACGGTTGCATTTGTTATCTTGTGTGGATCTTCCAACATGGCTAGTGGG
This sequence comes from Rhododendron vialii, assembly GCF_030253575.1. Classification (NCBI taxonomy): domain Eukaryota; kingdom Viridiplantae; phylum Streptophyta; class Magnoliopsida; order Ericales; family Ericaceae; genus Rhododendron; species Rhododendron vialii. Next base: position 32,448,350 of record NC_080564.1, on the reverse strand, counting down.
GGTGGCTCCCCAAGATGCGCCTCAGGCGCACTGATTTGCGCTTCGGGCGCATTAACACTCAGTAATTGGTTAAACTTTGCAGATTCGCTCCGGACACTCCCGAGCTTGGATTTTTGCAAGGTTTGAACCATTAAAAATCTTGTTGAGTGTACTTTCTAACCCAAGTAGTTTGGATTTAAAAGTATTTGTACATAAAATGATATGAACAATTTACTCTCAGTAAGTTAAAAATTCAAATCATTCCAGTAAAATGCTCGCATCTTCTTCATTTTAAATAGGATAAAAACCTATATAATGAAGAGGATTTTAAAGTAAAAGATGGTTGATTCCAATCATAGAAATGATAAAGTTTAGTTTATAAAAAAGGGTAGCAATTAGACCGCTACAAAAATTATCTGAGCACTACTACCCTTCCACTACCAACACTGTCAATGTAAATCAAAATACATTATTTTTATGGTTTGATCTCACCATCTTTTAAGACTCTGAATACCCTCTTTATATATATACAATAGGTTTCGTTTCGGTTTAACGTTAGTTTGATTCAAGAATTTTTCCGAAACAGTTTGTTCTTTGACCTGTTGAGGGTAAAGTTGTCTATATTTTGATGTATAAATAATTTTAGAGCCAAACAAAATTGGTTGGAAAGTAGGCTAGACAAACTTTTCAATGGTTCAAACCACAAGCAAATCGGAGTTCAAGAGTGTCATTGGCAAGGCCGTAAAGTTTGGTCACTTTTGAAATTTCAAGAATGCGCCTAGGGCGCGATGAAATGCGCCTGGGGCGCAGGGCTTTGCGCCTGGGGCGCATTAACACTCAGTAATTGGTCAAACTTTGCGGGTTCGCTCCGGACACTACTGAGTTCCGATTTTTGCAAGGTTTAAGCCGTTAAGAAAGCTTGTTGAGTATACTTTCAAACCCAAGTAGTTTGGATTTAAAATTATTTGTGCATAAAAAGATATGATCAATTTACTCTCGGTAAGTTGAAATATAAATCATTTCGGTAAAACGCTCGCATCTCCTTTATTTTAAATCAGATAAAGACCTATAATATATCGTTGAAAAGGATTTTTAAGGTTCTAAAAGATGGTTGATTCCAACCATAAAAATAATAAAGTTTAGTTTTTCAAAAGGGGGTAGCAATTAGAACGCCAGCAAGACCAGTGTGATTCTTATTTAATTGCCAATTCTTGTTCGGTTCACGATTCTAGTTTGTTAATATTCAAGTACTTTCAACAAAAATCTGAAATCGCAACTTAGTTCATAGGTTAAGATTCAATAGTCCCCACAACCAAACCTCTGCATTTATGAATTCATATCAAAGCTACATGGGGTCCTATTTTTATTTTCGATTGTATTTGATCGGAGGGCCTATAGGGATTAATCTGAGGTACGGTTGTTGCCTAAACACCTTGCATTATTCAGAAAAAGAAAGAAAGTTGGACATCTAAAACCTTGACGCAGGACCAAATCTGAGTCATTGACCTCTTTTACAAATCAAATGACAGAGAGAGGGTAAAAGGAAAAAGAAAGGATCAAAATGGCTAAGAGGTAACAAGATATATATAAGAGGTAGACAGAAATGACCAAAGTTTCAAAATAAGAGATACTTATAGAGAACAATTTATACGATTTGAATTAGTTTGAGAAAAAAAGAATAATTGTTTCGAAAAAAAGAATAATCGTTTCGAAAAAAAAAAAATTAGAACGAATTTGTTCGAGAGAGGAGTGATAGTAGCTCAAGTGTTACCGTTATCCAGAATACCTCATCCCAAAATAAAACGAGAAATAGGGCCTGAATTCACATGTTAAATGTAATCCAGTTACGAGCACAGTTTCTCTCCAATGATCTTTTACTTTCACATCTCTTTTGGTAATTACGAATAATAGAGCATATGAGATTCACCTGTAATTCTTCTTCTTGAATACTGAAGATATAACTTTTTATTTTATTCGATAACCGGCTGTACGGACCAGTTTGCGCAAAAGATAATATTCTATTGATTAGGTGTTAACAAAAGTCTTTTTGCAACAGGGAAAAGAAGTTAATTGGCGCATAGCATACATAGCCATCAAGGCTGTTAGAAATGTGACCTTTCAATGCAAAGATGCCTTTGAGTTTTGTCAGTTTATCCCTGACCTGTCTGAGAATGTCATGTGTCAATCACCACATGGTATGATGTTTGTTGGGCAGCATTCATCTTTATTGACAGAATTTTGGAGCTACTTCAAATTTTTTTTTTCCCCCTTTTGCGCTAGGGAATCGAACAGGGAGCCCCGGGCTTGGTGGAGCTCACGCCAATTTGTGGCGGAGCAATTGATATTCTTCCATAGAACAAGAAAAAGTTCCGTATAGCGAGACTCGATATATTGGCTACTGCTATGTGGATATGACAAGCTGAACGAAATCATCATTTGCCTTGCAAAAATTTTTCACCGTTGAAGTATTGAACCACCAGTGGTTCTCTTATAGGAAATTAGTTATTGATCACTGAAATCTTAGATACAAATGGTGATTAGAGATAGTTGGGTACATAGAGAATTAGTTGATAGATCAAAGTTGTTCAAAAAAAATGGTTGTCAGATGGTAGTCGGGGAAGTAGCCAAATTTTATCTTTGTCACTGTGTTTAGCCAAATTACAGCAAAAAGCTTTGTAGCAAGCCAGAAGTTGGCTTTAGCAGCCAAAAAATGGTCAAGACTATTGGATTTGAGATTGATCAAACAGTTAATCTTATTCAAGCCAAGAAGCAAATAAGCAAATTGGTTTAATTATAGCTGTTAATGTTTTTCTTTTTCAGTTATCATCATCATTCTGTCTTGAGGAAACAACGATGGGGACCTTAAACTGTATGCAAATTTTTTAACAGTCAACTCATTAGTATATTCGCACATTACCTGCATTAAAATGGTGCCTCGTATCATTCTGCCGAACGATATGTCTAATCCCACACCTGGAGGCGGACATGCGAGAAGTGGCTTTTGACAGAGTTTCATGTTTTTTCCATTTTCTGGTGTCAAAAAAAAAAAAACTGCATTAAATTAAAAATAAATAAACGCAAAAGAGTAGGGACAATTTTCATTTATGTATCTTGTCCTATCGGCTCTTCCAAGAGCCATCTTAGTTGTACCCTACAAAACAACAAAAAAATGTACAAAAAGACAGCCATAAAGATCTGACTTTACCCATGTGGATCTGATTGTATATATTTCAGTGGGTCACACATCCCTATGCAAATTATTCCCCTCCAATAATTCACTTTCAATAGTTAATTCTTACAGCCAACCCAACATTTTCAAGATCCGTATGTGTATAAAGTCCCATTGCAACTTATTATTGCAAGAACCTTTCACCACAATTCCCAGCATGTGGAGCAACCTCCCCTTCGACCTCCTTTCCACCATCTTCTCCTTCCTTCCCCCGGACTCCTTGGTACACGCTAGGTCAGCTTGTTCGCACTGGAACAAATGTGCCATGTCGGCTTACGCGGCTCCGCCGGATTATTCGTGCCGCCACGCACCGTGGTTCTTCGCCTTCCCCACGCGCCACCGTGGGCACCTTTGCTACGCCCACAACCCGATTACCGACAATTGGCACGTCCTGTCCCTCGACTTTGTTCCCCATCCAATCCGTCCAATCGCTTCGGTTTGTGGGCTTATACTCTTTAGGCAGACAAGCACCACATCCCTCCGATTATCCGTATGCAATCCATTCACTAAGCAATTCAAGCCCCTGCCATTGCTAAACATCACTCGTACTAATCCAGCAGTGGGCCTAATAGAGGTAGGACCAAGCCCACAAGTTGCAATCCCTCAATTCAGGGTCTACATCGCTGGAGGCATGTCCGAGGCGCCACGTGGCTCCTCATACGAGACCACATTGGAAATGTACGATTCACAGATGGACGCGTGGCAGATTATCGGGCCAATGCCGGTGGAGTTTGCTGTGAGGTTGACAGTTTGGACCCCCAATGAGAGCGTGCACTCGAACGGGATCATATATTGGATGACCTCAGCCCGTGCCTATAGTGTTATGGGCTTCGAGATCGGCACCAACACGTGGAGAGAATTAAGCGTGCCGATGGCGGACCGGCTCGAGTTTGCCGCGTTGGTTTGGCGAAACGAGAAGCTGACACTTGTCGGAGGCACGTGCGTTGAAGATGCATTTGTGTGGGAGCTAAGTGGTGATGATACTTGGAGTTTGATTGGCAAGGTGCCTGCTGAGTTGGGGAGGAGATTTTTAGGGCTTAAGGTGGGGTGGGGTGGTACTAAATGTGTGGGGATTGATGGGGCAGTGTGCTTGTACAAGGACCTTGGGTCTGGAATGGTGGTTTGGAGAGAAGATGTGGAGAAAGGTAGGTGGGAATGGATTTGGGTTGATGGGTGCTGCTCCATGAGAGGAAAACAAGTTCAGAATTTCCCCATCAAAGGAGTGGTTCTTCACCCAAACCTTGGTGCTTCTTGTTTGGGGCTTAGGTGACAAAATCAAGGGCTCGGAACGTCAAACAAGAACATTAGGTATCCTGTTTCTCGTCAAGAGAGATTCGTTTTAACTGCAAGTGGTGAGGAAGGTGAGAGCAACAGCGAAAGGCGATAGATCCGGAACCGGAATTTTAGCATCTGTAGATGCAGGAATGTCTCAAGGAAACAAGAGGCTTTGGTAGAAGTGGTGGTAGTAGACAGAAAGCATTGTCTTTCTTGAGTTCAATACTTCAATGAAAGAATGAAGCTTGTTCATTATACGTACCACCGAAAGAGAATAAAATTACAACCATTATGAATGCAGAAGGAATTTGTCTGTAACTTGACAGTTTGGTAGGCAAATTTCCACTATTACACAGACAGCTGCTGCTACCAAAGGTGACAAAAATAATGAACTTAAAAGGCCTGCGAATTAGTGAATACACATTAAGCGAGGAATATATTCAAGCATTAACCACGTTATTCGACTTCCATCATAAGGCACTGGGTACTGCAGTCAGCAACCCTCCAACGATTTACCATAGTCATTGTAAGAACTAAATAACTAGATAACGAAAGGGCAGCAAATCATACATTAGATTTGAAGATCACACCATCAAACATATAAACTTCTCGTTAACACCTGAATGAAAGTGCAAATGATAAAATTTTACAAATTTGGTGAGCAGTTAGGGGAGGTCACCATTGGTCCACAGCACTCCAGCTTGTTTTTCCACAGATTTTGCTACTTTGGACCTTTCAATATCAATCACATCGGCCAACCCATGGTTGACCTTGATTGGTTCTGGATACTTCAGAAAACGTTGTTGTATGCTGTAAGAGAAACAAATAGATGGCTCAATCTGTAAGCTCTTCCATCAGGCCCTGTTCATCATGGCCGATATTGATTTTGTCAGGACTTCTATAAACTCGTGAGTGAATTGATGCAAAATTTAAGAAAGTAAACCACCTGTGAGATGTAGGTCTCAGCATCAGTTCGTCTAAGAAAGAGAATTGCATGGCGAGCAAGGTTGGCTATCTGATCACTGAGTGCCACACTGCCAATGTCCTCGAGGACACGAACCTTAATGTATGGATCTTTAGGAGGCACCATATCCTTGCACACACACACAAAAAGATAAAAGGCGTGTTTAGTCCAAGTTTATAAGCATGCACTGTAGAGAAAGTAATGTTAAGTATTTCACGGTTCAAGTGGACATCCCCATCGTTTCATAAAAATTACTAGCAATGGTTGTGAGACGTGAGTGCATTGTCACCATTTCTTTTGTGTCTTGAAGCTATGTTTTCACACCAGTTCCAGCAAGTGTGAGATTCAAGCTTATGCAGTAAATCTATGAAGCTTTCTATAGGCACAATGAGGTCCACATAGCCAACTGATTAAGCAATGTTGCAGTTGACACTAAAACACCCATTTTGAAGTGTATTGGAAGTTTGAAACCATTTCTTCAGCAATCTGCAGCTACGTCTCTGCACCACAGCAACCAGAAGAGTGCAAATCAAACTTACATCCACAAAGCTATGTACAGGCGTAACAAGGTCCGCACCACAATTGCCTAAGTAAACAGTTGAGCAGTTGGGAGTCTTGGGACTACGACACCATAAAAAACACCCAGTTTGTGCCCTCAATGTAAACAGAACTTGAGAGTTTTAGTTGATCTGTTTACAAGAGTCATCTTCTCGCAAAAGGATCATCAAAGAGGTTACAGCCTTGAGAGGTTTATGGAGGCTGAACTAGACCGTCACATACAAATGCTTTGTGAAGTGAAGTGTCCTCTGATGAAAAATGTAGTTGGATACATATAGAAATCTTCAACCATTACCCACGGTTCTTAAGGTTCAAACAAAGATCACACAGAGGTTATGGAGGAATCATTAATCTGAGCTATTTACTGCCGTATACAACACCTTAATTCTTTAAACCATATTCAAGTTTCTCAGTAGGAGATGCAATTCTTGGAAAACATTATCACAGACGACATTTCGTGTGTGTGTGTGTGAGAGAGAGAGAGAACAACTACCACAGCCAAATCAATATCCATTTCTAACTGATAGGATCTAATAGTTGCGGAATGATTCTGCGAATAATCTTTCTCCGAACTGCTGAGCTTCTCTTGTATTCCTTCAGGAAGTGGAGCCTCTTTTATCCAGCCCAAACTTCGAATGACTTCTGCTCGGTTATATCTGTTAAATACAAAGAACAACACACAAAATGTAGATGAAAAAGATTTGAGGGGGGAAAACAAGCTAGAAACCATTCAGTTAGAGAAACATAAACGCAACGGATGATGCATTCTTACACATAAGCCATAAGGCAGCGCTTGTTACGGACTAAAGAAAGGTGATGGATGAGTGCTCCAAAGTGGTCCGCATTTCTAGCTGTTTGGTTGTCCAACCCTTCTTCTTGCATTTTGCTATGACAATATCATATACCATTAGTGGGTGCATTGCAAAATCAAACTAAATGCAATGTTGTCACATCCTGAAATTTATTCTTCGCACAAACTCAATCAAACACTGGTCATCTCAGCAAGTAGACATCCTGATGTCAAGTTCATTTACGTCAACCCAAAAAGTGCTCAACTATGATTTTTTACGTTTTGAGTTAACGTGCTAGTCTCTGAACCTGCTGTCCCAAAATCCATATGCTATAAAGAAGCCAAAACATAATCAAGTTCACATTTTCTTGTTTTTCTTTGTTTCAAGACGACAACAAGTATCTCTACTTGACCCCTAAAATTAAGATCTCATGAGTAACATCAGGAACATGCAGAAAATGGTCGGTGTGCATCAGGTTGAAACCCCCTAACCTAGGCTTTGCTCCTGGTCTGCCACATCACTGAAGGAAATCGGAGTGGCACAGGCACCCTCTTGTGCAGGTGGATTTAAGATAGGGACAAGACCATAACAACCATGTCTACTACTCAAAAACCAGAAAGGGAAGTAAGAAAACAAAAGCATATTATTGCAACTAAATATTGGATGCACAGAATGGTCAGCAGTCGTATACAAATATAGTAGAAGTAAACAAATAAAGGGGGGTAACGCCAAAAGAATCATATGGTAAACAATGCAAAGAAGGTTACCTCAGCAAGGATTGGAGCTGACTGAAATGAGTATTGCATTCTTCAATTACTTGAGCAAACACATCACTCTACATATGCATAAAATAAACACAGTTAATTGATTAAAAAGGTACACCTTGACCCAGAACAAAACAAAGCTTGAGGATTGCATTTGATGGAACAGTAATCAGGGTTTTTTCAAAAAAAAAAAGAAAAAAAGAACAAGTAGGGAAATTTCATTCAAGCAAGCTAAACGGCTCTTACAACTGGATATCACCAGAAGACAATGAAAAAGTTCTATACAACCAATCTAGCGCAAAAGATAAAACTATCAAAACTGATCTGGAAATCTAATCCTGAACCCAGACACGAGCCTCAAGCTCAATTAACACGTACTGCATGGAGACCGAAATCAAATTCGGGTATAGTGCCAGTGAAAAGGTAATTGCAACAGAAAATACGAAGATTGGTGAAGAATCAAAGAAATTAAAGCACTGATAATATCCCCATCTACAGTAATAATGAGTTCACCCAGGGCGGACCAAGGGGGTGCAAGCAGGGGTCCGGGTCCCCGACACCTTCATGCCGTAACCAGATGAAGCAATTCTTCAAAGAAGACGAACAATCAAACACAATCAAAATATCAATTTACCCATTTAATAACCTCAAGAAACACCTCTAACGATTGACTAACTTCGAGATCCCGTTCGAAAAAGAGAAAAACTCTGTGAGTTGAAAATTAGGGCTGAACTTACATTGAAAGCTGAAAGCTGCCCAGATTCGCTGCTCGAAAATTCTTTCACTAATTCGCACGCCTTCTTTGCATACATCTCCTTAGCTAGAATGGGTCGCCTCCACAACTGCAATTCCTCAAAGAAATTAACCTTACACCAATAAAAGTTGAAACTGTTGTCTGTGTGTTTTCTCCTTTTGGGTTTTGGCGGGTGTTTTCCCCAATTCTGAAATCCTAAGTGCCAAATCAGTTGCTAATGACACTCGGAGCCCGAAGATTAACTCGAATGTCACATTTACTTCTTCTTCTTCTTTTTTTGTTTCCGGTCAGGGTCTGGGCTAACTTATGCGCACCTCAATTAATCCCCTTCCTGATCCGATCTAAAGCAAGCCATTCACACCGGGACTAGGAAATTCACAAAAAATTACTCCTTCCGTCCCGATTTGTTTGTTCATTTTCACTATTTGGGACCTTCTACAAAATTGTTTATATATTTCGGTATATAATGTTTTGTATATGCAATATGGATCTTGTTTGATAGATCTCGATTAGTAATACTATGTTTTTGAAATTATATAAAACATTATGGATTGTGAGATATAGACAATTTTTTGAATAACTCGTATGTCGAAATTAGACAAACAAATTGGGACGGAGGGAGTACTTTCTTACGGTCTGACCGCAATGATTGAACACTGGTCAATTATTCGGAGACCAAACCCACCAACCAACTGGACTAACCCTTGGACTAACATTTAGCCTTCTAAGGGAAAATATTTGGACACTGTTTATTTGTGACGCCTTCCTATATAGGGTGAGACATGGGTCCTTAGTATGTGAGGCATTACAAATAACTAGAACTACGTTGTATGAAATAAAAATTCCCTTTCGAGAGGTTTCCTTCTCTAGGATTGGAATATCTACAACAAGGCGAAACGAAAATACGAGTTAATTCATGAAGAAAAAAGAACAAGAAATAAGGGCTATTTTATTTTATTTTTTTACATATGTGAGAAGTTGTATTCAACTGTGAGGCAAAAACTTACATAACAGAGAATAACTCCATGGGGGCAAATGGACATTTACAGACCGGACAAACTATTAGAAAGGGCAATCAGAATATAGTATGTGCAGCCCTATTTTAAACTTGCCTAACGAGATCAGGTTCGCATAAAATAAAATTAATACCAAGCACACGACCAACAAACCACCGGATTAAATCCGGACAGAAATCGAACAAAAAAACTAAATAAAGCAAAAAAAAAATACACTCACATTCGTCATTGAGCAGCCCTTCTCTTGCCTAGCCTCCTATCGATCAAGCTCCCAAGCTGGCAACCCATAAAGTCATCAGCAACTACGCGGCTACAAACCCAGAAGCAGTGCATCGGTGAGCGACAAGCGGTTTGCTGCCCAAATTTAGGTATAAACCTAGAGGGAAGGAAGGGAAGAAGAAGGAGTGTGGCGGCTGTTTTAGGGTTACACTTGGGAGTTTAAAAGGGATAAGAATAATATTTTTGTTCAGCCAAAATGTTGTTTTGAAAGGTGCTCTCTCTCTCTCTCTCTCTCTCTCTCTCTCTTAACCCAATCCCATCAAATGGCCACCCCCTCCTCCTCAGCACCACCACAAAGGACCCACACCAAAACCCTAACCTTAACTGTTCCAAAAACCCACTACTCCAACCCACCTTTACTACCCCTTCGTCCAATAAAAAACCCCAGCCTTCGCTTTAGTCCCACCGAGAAACGGTCCACCTAATTGAGTCCTACCAGGTACGCCCTCAAGCAAGGCCCACTCAAGGCCAACCAGTGGGAGGAGATCGTCGTCACCGTTTGTCACGACCCTATCCCAGTAATTAAGATAAAGGGATTATCGTGACTGGCCAATGGATCTAACCTCCACCCGAGGCCTCATTACTCAATCCAAGCAATGTAAAGACTGTAAAAATTTAAAGTGCGGAAGCATAATTGACATAAAGATACCGTCAGAGCCTTAAAGATTTAAAATCTTATCAACATAAAGTGAACTTACACAAAATAAGAATTAGTCAATTCCCAACTTTGAAGTTCTTAAAATGTTAACTAAATACTTGCTTTACATGTCCCCTAGGCAGCAGTGTTTCTCGTTCTTACTTGGCAATACCTATAGGAAAATAATTAATTTTCATAAGCCGACAGCTCGTGTGAGATACTATACCATAGTTATACGTTTTACCATGGAAATATTATTCATAAACTTCTTGTACATAGCATAACGTAACTTTAGCATAAAACTCATAAGAACAGCTTGCATCATGTAACACTTGCACAATCTTGTGATGAACATCCAACAGCTTAACATGCATAGGGGAGCGACCCCACGTGGTGTGAAATGATCAAATCACTGGTAGCTGGTGCCACATAACATTCCTCCCTTATAACCACTTCGTTGGTCATGATATCTTTAAAATCCATCCCCCTGACCCGGGACACTGCTGCCTGGATACATCAACTTTCTTTTGAGTTCATAACATCATAACGTCATAACATCTTCACCTTTAGATGACAAGGTGTTCATGGAATCATAATAACATTACACCGTCACCTTTAGATAGCAAGGTTCATGGAATCATCCCTTCTTAAACATAGCCATTCTCATAAAATTGTCATCTTTGAATAATGAGTTCATAGCATATTTCCATGGCATAAAATGAGAAGCAAGCATCATTTTCAACGGATCATGCTTTCTTGATAACTTGTATACATATCATAACTTTGGGCATATGAAACACATAACATAATTTGCTTGGAAAAGCAATATAACTAAGAATAGAGTATCTCACCTTTGACTTCTCGTGTGCTAAGTTAAAGACTTGACCAAGTTCTTGCTTAAATCTCGAATGGACCTATTTGCCAATTACTTCACGTCACAACACGTTCAAAAATGTAATTGAAATATTCTAGGCCTTCTCGATCGTGAGTTGGCCCATAGAGGTTTAGAATCAGTTCAGGGTCAATACGAATGTAACATCCCTATAAACAAATTGATCAAAGAAATAGGCTCTTTGCATATGTAAAAATATATATGTTTATAATTCCAGCAACTAGCAGAACTTTAATTAATAAAGAATTATTGTAAGGTCCATTATAGGATTTTGTAACATGTCCAATCCATCTCATATTTCCAAAATATCTCTAGTCCAGCCCAATACTTTTTTTAAAGCCTCAGGTCCACTTTATTTTTTGACAGGACAAAATTGTCCTTTCATTAAACTTTACACAACCACCACCGCCACCGCAACCATCTTGCCGCCGCCACCACCACCACAATGCTGCAACCTCCACCACAATTACAACCACTACGCTGCCACCATAACCACAACCACCACGTCCACCACGATGCCACCACCATCGCTCCACCACCACCACCACATCCACCACCACCACACCCTCACCACCACATCCATCACCACCACCACGCTGCCGCCGCCGCCACCATCACCACAACGCCGCCCCACCGCCACCACGACTCCACCACCACTACCACTACCGTTCCACTACCACCACGCCGCTGTTGCCACCACCACCACAATTCCGCAACCTCCACCACAATTACCACCACCACTCCACCACCACCACCGCCACCTCCACCACCACCCCGCCCACACCACCATCACCACCACCACCCTGCCGCCCCCACCACCACCACCACAACAACACCGCAACCACAGCCACTCCACCACCACCAACAACACCGCCACAATGCCACAACCTCTACCATAATTCTCATCAACACAACCACCACCACCACCTCCACCTCCACCACAACCCCACCCCCCCCCCCCCCCCACCCCCCCGGCCCCACCCCATCCCCCCCCCCCCCACCCCCTCCCACACCATCACGCCGCCGCCACCACCTCAACCACCACGCCGCCGCCACCACCTCAACCACAATACCGCAACCTCCACCATAATTACCACTACGACCCTGCCACCCCGCCTCGACCACCACCTCAACCACCACGACCACAATGACCACCACCACCACCACAATGACCAACTGCACAATACATACTTTTCATTATATATTTAGACTGCAAATTTGCACTTTTAGACTGCAAATTATTCAATGAACACTAACACCAATGAGAATTTAGACTGCAAATTTGTTCAATGAACACCAACGCTAGAGAAAATTTAGACTGCAAATTTATACTTTTAGAATGCAAATAAAGGCACTATCATAAACTTTGCTGTCTAAAGTGCAAATTAATTTTAGACTACAAATTTACAGTCTAAATCCTTGCGCCGCCCAGGAGTTTTTCGATCTCATGGACCAATTGGGGCATGGCCCCTTTCCCGTCACGTAGCCGCAATGTGGCGGCGACAATGACTGCAATCTCCTCCCACTGGCTAGCCTTGAGCGGGTCCCGCTTGAGGGAGTACCATCTTTCCAGATAAGACTCAATGAGGTGAATCGTTTCTCGATGGGACCAGAGCGAGGCCTAGGGTTTTTTATTGGACGAAGGGTAGTATAAGTGGGTTGGAATAGTGAATTTTGGGAGCTGCTAGGGTTTGATGAAGGGGATTGTGAGGGAGAAGAGTGGTGGTAGTTAAGGTTAGGGTTTTGGTGTGGATCTTGTGGTGGTGGTGAGGAGGAGGGGGTGGCCATTGATGGGAGTGGGTTGAGAGAGAGAGAGAGAGAGAGAGAGAGAGAGAGAGAGAGAGAGAGAGAGAGAGAGAGAGAGAGAGAGAGAGAGAGAGAGAGAGAGAGAGAGAGAGAGAGATTATGACAATTTTATTCCTTTTTTGAGAATTTGTATTGTAAAATTTTTTAAAAAAACCTTCCAAACCCAGTTTTGAAATTTTGAGAATTTTATTCTTTTTTAAACTTTTTAGAATCTGTACAATGCAAGAATTCGTTATTCAAAATTTTGGGCAAACACTTGAAGTGGGTGTTTGCGAAAAATCATTTTGACAGATTTTTATATTCTAACTTCTAAAAATTATTTTAGCAAATTCAAAACAATATTTTGGGTGAATAAAAATATTTGACTTATAAAAAAGAGGACTTTCCAATCTAAGCATAATCGGTTAATGCAAATTCAAAACCACAAGAGGAGTATATGCTTACTCTAAAATGTCAAAAAAAAAAAAATTTAATTTACATGTTGACAAAATACCATACATAAAAAAATTAACGTCATAAAATTGTCTTCATGAGTCATTACCTCCCCAATGCTCCAAAATATTTTGGGAAGTTCCTCTTTGGTCACTGTCATTGAAAATTGTTCTTTGGTGGCTACTAGCAAGGTTTTGAATATCGTATCGGTCATGATATCGGTTTTCCTACTTGTAAGGTACGTATCGGTACTGGTCAAATATCAGGTACCGTTTAGGATTTACCGCAACTACAATTATATAACATGTTTTTGTTAAATAATTATCAAATACAAGCTTTTTATAAACATATTGTCTAGATTGTCGTTAAAACTTGAGGAAGAATAACTTATTAACTTTAGGATTCTTTTCAAAATAATCTTTTGTATATTCATGTTATAAGAGCTTAAAAAAAAAAAATCAAATTAGAGCTTAAAATAATCTACATTTTTTGAGTCAAGTAAACTAGAAAATCTAATAAGTGATTATTCATAATTGATAACAAACACTATTCATTAACCTTTTTTTAAAGTAAATAAATTGAATAAGTTAAATTATAAGTACTAGCAAATAGTAAACGGGCGGGACGCTCATTATAGAGACATACAAAAGCATGTTAAAACAAACTGAGATAGGAAAAAATTTCTTGTTCAAAGCTATATATAAGCTAATCAAATCTTTCTGAAAACGACTGATTTCTTATTAAATGATCCAATCGGATCAATATTTTTCTAACATAAGGAATGTGCAGATTTTGTTGCTTTAGAAACAATCCGTTAAGTTTGGGCCATCCCTTTTAATGGTAGGATTAAGTTATCTTCTTCGCCATGACGCTCCGTGCAGGACGCGGCAAGCCCCTCTCGTTAAATAGATTCTCCTTCAGTTTACTTTATTTGCAAAATCCTACAAAATTTCTTTCAGCCTGAAAAAAAAAATAAAAAATAAAAAATAAAAGGGTGTTGTTAATGCAAAAACAATTTTTTTTTTTAAAGGCGAAGAAATTTTAATTAATTGACACTCAATCCGCTCGAACAAAACATACCCCAATCGACACTCAATCCGCTCGCTAACTACCCTAAGAGCCATCCACAAAGCGATACAACCCACAAACAAACCCACAAATTTTTTTTTCGTGCGGGCTTGTTTGTGGGGCTTTTTAGGCTTTTTGATTTTGTTCATATTTGAATTTTTTTTCGTATTTGCTAGTTTTGCGTTAAATTTTTGTGGATTATTGGTTTGTCTCAACGAGAGGAATCAAAAGAGTATAAATTTATTACTTTTACCCAAAATATTGAATTTCTCAAAATATTTGGTAAAAGTCTTAATTTTTTACTTTTTTCAATTCCTCTTATCAAGACGAACCAATAATTCACAAGAGTTTGACAGAAAATGAACAAATATGAATCCTTTTAAATAATGACAAAATCTCAAAGTGAAATGAGCGCAAAGTGTAGAAATGTTTGTATTTTATATTTTATAAATGAGAGGGGTAAAGAGTCTGATGAGAGTAGTATAGGTATTGTAAAAAGTATAGTACAACATCACCTTTTCCATCCATTTTCTAACGGAAAGTTAACGGCAGGGGGGTCCCTTGGTATTGTCGGGTAAAGGAGGGGAGGGCAGTGTCATTTCAGAAACCTCAGGGGAGGTTTCTGTTCGTGTCAGAAACCTCAGGGGAGGTCAGTGAAATTTGCCCATTAGTAAATTATCCTATTTAAGGAATATTTTTTTCAAAATAAAATCTTACTGCGTAACCGATACCGTGACTTGTGGTCCTTATTTCTCTGATTATGTCATCCAACTAAATTATGGAAGCTGCTATCTACACAGACAAAAATGCACAGACTGTGCACATATTTTTTTATGGGGCACATTATGGGTCCACATAATGATTCGAACCGTTCATTAAATGTAAAACACTTTTTCAAGGGTTTTTTGTAAAAAATCAGCTCAATCCGATACAGTTAAGGTCTCGATCCAATCATCTAACTTTTTATTGAGATTTCAGGACAATAAAAAGTTAAATGATTAGATCGAGCATCTATAAGTATCGGATTGAGCTGATTTTTCTCAATGTCCTCTGAAAAAGTGTTTTACATTTAATGAACGACTTGGATAGTTTTTGTGGGACCCGTGGTGGGCCTCACAAAAAAAAATCTATGCACAATCTGTGTATTAAATGTCCGTGTGGACAGTCCTGCTAAATTATAGTATAAAACTATAAATAAGAGAAACTTTATTCTACTAGACTCGTATTACAGTTTGACTTTCAGATTTTGAATTCAAAGTTTCAAATTAAAATATGACAATTATTACTCCATCTCGCGATTGTATAAACAAATAAATATCTAAAAACATGAACAATAAGTATCTTTGGAGATTCAGGATCGCTTATACTAAATACAGTAGTTTTTTGCCGTCATGTTTTTTATCGATACAAATTCAAGATGGCTATTGAGATACTAATGTACGTGTTGTTCAAAAAAGAGAGAGATATGCACCTGTGACTGTGTTCAGTTTGAGGTCTCTAAAATCTGTCGTTCATAAAAAAGAGAGAGATGTGCACACGTGACTATGTTTGGTTTGGGGTCTCTAACTAAAACCAACCCCCCTCTCTCTCTCTCTGCGCGGTTTCTTATAAATTTTATCACCAATTACTACTTTTATTTCTTCGCTCATTGTTCCAAAAACATCCGTCAAAATCCGCACCAAACAAAGCCAGCTTTTGCTCTGCAACATATCTAACATGCAACAGATAATTTGCTTTTAAAAAAAAGAGAAAAGAAGGATGTCTGAATGTCGAATATTGACTTGGTGAACGACTGTCACCAATGCCACATTCGTTTTTTTTAATTGGTCCCATCCTCCATCTTCTTCTTTTTGTTGGTGACGAAGGATGGAACAATAAGAAATTCATTAATACTATGAAGTATTACAACCTACCGCGTATATCTAATACAACTGTTAAACGATCTATCACACACGAGTAAGATAAATAACAGATACAAATCAACATGAAGGTTAAACCAACTATAGATTGAACAGACGATTAGATGTCAAAACAACACATGCAACTTGTCGATGAATAACTGTCACGGTAGTTCCACTTTCGACGATGCTCCCTTAAAGAAACTGTCCGATACCAACCAAGCCACATTCCTTAACATTGCAGTGTTTAGAAGTGTAAGGTGGCATATACTACTTTGTTATTATAGGTTTTCAAAGTTTGGTACATAAATTTGAGAATTCCTCGATCTATTGTCCACTCTATATTATTTACATTTATTTCAGATACCCGGTATATTTGTAGGTGTTGTTTGATTATAGGGACTTCCGTCAAGATATGCGTATTTCGATTTGCTTCATGAAAAAACCTACTATAGTCTAATCCTGGAAAGATAACGTTGAAACTCCTTATCGAACTTGGTTAATGCGAAATTTAATACAGTAATATAATATATGACTTAGAAAACCCGCTGGGGGTATACTAAATCCCAAATCCGCTGTGAAGTCTCTTCCACTACTATAATCTTTTTAATAGATAAATTAAGGTATTCGACGACTAATTCGTCGAAAGTTTAAAAATACAATATCTGCGACATTTTATCGATTGATATTCATTATGCGAGAAGAGTCAATTGTACTTTGATTGGAGAAAATTTAAATTTACCAAAGACATATCTCTTAATTACTGGGATTCCGTTAGGATAAAATTAAGTATTTGACTTTTAGAAAGTCCAAAAATATACTCCTATTAATAACATTTCACTTATTGGTGTTCAGTTTGTGAGAAGTTATTTGCAATACATTTATAGACGGTTGTTTGCAGATTGGTTGTGTAAAGACCCGGTATTTTTAATAAATAATAATAATCATCAAAACAAAAATATTATTTTTGCTCGTTAGTTTATTTAATGGGAAAAATTATTTACGTTGTCACACCAATTTTATTTTCGTAATCGATTGTGCACGCGCGCATATCCGGTGAATAATTTTTCTAATGTGCATGTGTTGCACCGGATCATTTTTCCAACCCAAACCCAATTCTTCTCCCTTTTTCCATTTCGTACTTTCGGCTGAGACAAGAAAAAAAAATAGAAAAAATAAAATAAAATTTCCCCATCCTCCAATCAAAATTCGACAACTCGTTTTTACCCGAAGGATATTATCCTCCCTCCAAAAATCCAAAACCCATTATATTCCCTTCTTTTTCCATTTCTTGTTCCCAGCATCAATATGCACGGCAGAGAGAGGGCGAGAGATTGGGAGAGAGAGAGAGAGAGAGAGAGAGAGAGAGAGGAAGAAGAAGACACCTCCATCCTCCACCACCGGAATACTCCACTGCCGTGCTTACCCTCAGCCGAGCTCATTCCCAGCCGAGCTCCATCCGCCGATCCTCCAACCGGCGCCGCTCGTCCTCTCACCATCACCACCAAGCTCTCATCATCACCACCACCACCGATCAGCACCTCCCACCACCGAGCAACCCACCACCAGCCGGCCATCACCACCACTGGAGCCATCTCCACTGCCGTGCTCACCATCACCACCGCCCGAGCTCCGAACCGCCGCCGTCTCTTTCCAAACCCCGTTATGCCGGACGAAAGGTAGTTTGGAACTCACCTCCCTAAGTATATATCGCGTGTCTCTATTGATTTTAGCTTTTCGATATAATGGTATTCGAATCCGATGTCGCCGGTCGAGTCCGGCCGGACCCCCTGGCTTTTCCGACGTAACACAGCCACTGGATTTTTGAAATTTCTTGGATTAATTACAGTTCGATCCCCCGAGTTTGTTTAGCTTATAAATCCAACCCTTGAGTATTAAAGTCTAATAATGTTAGCCCTCAAAGTTAATTAGTTTCGGTTCAATCTAAATTTTATTGCATGATTAGTTATTGCATGATTAGTGTACCAAATGATTTACTTTATCACATGGTAGTGTACCGAGTAATTAATTTTATCGTATCATTATTTTCATGGCATTATTGATTTTATCGCATGATTATTATTTTTTCATGGCGTTATTAGTTGTATCGCATGATTGTTTTTGTGGCATGATTAGTTCTATAGTAAAATTTATTTTATCGCTCGATTAAACATTATTAGCATGTTAGCCTGTATTGTGAAAATGTGGATTGTGTGAAATGTTGTTGTACTGATAGATTGGATAAATAGGTTCCCGGGGTGGTTTACGATGAGAGAACTGATAGACGTTGTTAAGTTAATGAAAATCTGATAATGTGTGGAGAGAGTGTGTGTTGTGAAATTTTGAAATGGGTGACCAGTGATCAAATGGTGACCAGTTAGGGCCATTGTGATCTTGAAAGTACTATGATGTTGAAATGGGTGACCAGGTAGGGCCCAGGGTGCTAACCGAGACCCAGCGTATGATGTGTTGTGTGCGACCCTAACAGACGGTTACGTCATGGGTAACTTAACCCCTTGTTATGGTCTAAGTGAAACATATTCGCCTAAGACCCCGGTGTAGGACAAGCAAGAGGTGGGTTGTCCCATGAAACGGGCGGAGTTAGTGGTATGGGAGGAAAGGATCTTGTGGGGAAGATCTCTAGAATTCACTTATGTTAAAGGATAGTAATGAAAGAAAAGTTGATTGTTCTCTTTGTATGTTATTTTTGATGCGTATCAAGTATATTCCTTTTGCTTGTAAGTTATGGGTTCGGGTGGGTTTTGGCTATTGAGTGTCATTGCTCACGGTACTATGTTGCCCTGGTAACTCGAATGCCAGGTAGCGAAGACGGAGCAGAAGTGTCGTACGATTCGATCGAGTTCAATCCTATTGAGAAAGAAGCTAAAAACCTTGGTTTCCGTGTGCATAGTCGCTCTGATTAATTTAAGTCAACTTTATTTTGGAAGCTTATAAGTTTATTTGGAAATTGTAATATGTTGATTTATTCAAAACGATTGTAATATAATGACATATGCTTTTGAACTAGTGACGTAGTAAATTTATAAATTTCTTTTGTGAAAATAATCTTTTAAATATTTTATTAATGTCTCCGAATTTTCGGGGCGTTACAGGTTGGGATTTTCTAAAAGAGTTCTTGGTTTGGGTAATAGTAAAATTTGTTTTTTTTTTTTCCCAAAAATTTTAAGAGGTAGTATTCATCAAAAGATTCCCATAAAAAATGTTGGGAGTCCATGAATCGGACATTCCAATAGAAATAATGTACAAGCGCATAGATGCGCTGCCCTACAGAATGAGAAAAAACCCTCTAATGGAGGACAAAATCCCTGCAGGAGGACAAACAACTCCCCCCACCCCCCAACCAAAGAGATGACACTATTAAAACAAATAACAAAATAAAAGAAATACCGCCGATATATCCGCTGCTACTTTTTCGCAACTATCTTGATAGACTCGTAACCACCACCTCTGCTTCACAAAATAGGAACACATCGTTGGGACGTGGTTGCCTAGCTAACGCGGTAGACGGCGTCAAGTCACAGATCTAAGAAGATGGAGGCTGAGAACGGTGGTGGACAACATTTTATCCGTAATCACTGAAACCGAAGCCCCAGAACGTCGCCAGAAAACAATTTGGCTTAAAAGTTTCCAATGAATGCTGGGGAAGGATCTCTCCCCTCCCGTGGCCGGAGGGAGGGGAAGGAGGGAAAGAGCTATTGACTGCCAGGGTTTGAAATTTTTTAGAAAGACCTAAAAAGCAGTTTTTTGGGCTCTGAATGTACAACTTCACTGCCCCTAATAGAAAAATTCGTTGATACATAATATTTTGACACACAAAAAATTGTCCCGTTTCAGAACACTTTCAAGAAAAAATAAGTACTTATTTTATTTTTTAAAAATAAAAAATAATGTAAATAAAAAATAAATATTTTTTTTTGCACCATATAAAAGATCTCGATAAGATCTATCAAACAAGATTCATATTACTAGAAAAATTATTTGCGTAAATACATTATTTTTGAGCTTAAAATTACCTTTTTAAAAAATAATTACCTTTTTTTTAGTTCCGAAACGGGCCATCGTAATTATTGAGTTTCTGTTTCTCGAAGTCAAACATTGCAACAATGCCTTTAGGAACGAGTTATAGCTACTACTATTAGCTAGTGCTTTGATATTTATTGAGATTTACTAGTAGTTTTGAAAAGGCAAATTATGTCAAATGCTTACCAAACCAATGCAAGGGTAGGAAGAAAACATCAGGCCCGTTTGTCCAAGTTTTTTTTTTTATTATTTTAAAAATCGTATGAAAGAAAAAAATAGTATGGTCCATTGTAATTATGATTTGATGATATTAAACAGATTCTGTCTCATTTCTTAGCGGCTACATTACGGATAATTCGTCATGAAACAGAGGGTAATTTGTAAATGTTCTCAAACGCAAGAGGACAATCTATAATTTGCAGAAACCTCGGGGTGGCTTTGGACACTGGGGGCTGCTGTCCCCGAATTCGAGGCCCACTCCGGTCTCGATCCGATGATCGAAAACGTTCACTTCGTAGAGCTCGTCGAGTAGAACAACTATGCAAAAAATCAGCTTAATTGGATATTATTAAGTGCTTGATCAGAACCTTTTTATCTTGAAAAGAATGGATCCGAAACACTGGATCAAATCTACTGTAACCCATGGACCGAGAGTTATATGGGTTCCGATCAGACACTTAATGATATCCAATTAAATTGATTTTTTGCATAGTTGTTCTACTCAACGAGCTCTACGAAGTGAACGCT
The DNA here is from genome assembly GCF_030253575.1 of Rhododendron vialii. Taxonomy (NCBI): domain Eukaryota; kingdom Viridiplantae; phylum Streptophyta; class Magnoliopsida; order Ericales; family Ericaceae; genus Rhododendron; species Rhododendron vialii. Next base: position 32,427,220 of record NC_080564.1, on the reverse strand, counting down.
TCCGATCATCGGAGCAAAACCGGAGTGGGCCCGAATTCGGGAACAGCAGCCCCCCAGCATCCGGGTGGCTTTACCCAAAAAAATAAAATTTACCCAAAAAATAAAATGCGAATACTACTGACTAGCCGTCCTATGACTTCAATAACCAACCACCATCTCTCTCTCTCTCTATAAATACAATACACACATCAACTTCGATATTTTGCACTCAAAAATTCAAAGAGAGAGTTCTAGAGGGAGAGGGAGAGGGCGATGACTAGATTACAGAGATCCGTAACCTCGTTCAGGAGGCAGGGCTCATCTGGAACGGTATGGGACGACAAGTTCCTCAACGAATTGAGTGATCAATTGAACCAGAAAGCAGAAGGAGAAAACAAACCTCAGGAAGAGGAGAATCCTGCGATAGCCGTCGGATCAACCAGCACCATCCGACGGAGCAGGTCGATGATCACCACCATCGAGCGGAGCAGATCGATCAGCACCGTCCAAAGGAGCAGATCGAACGGCAGCATCGAGCGGAGCAGATCGAACGGCAGCGTCGAACGGAGCAGATCAAGCGGCAGTGGGCGGGCATTGACCACCCGGAGGGTTCTGGTCTTATCTCCTGCGCTCGACCCGCCGTCCCCGAGAGTTTCTGCTTGCGGGTTTTGCGGGTTTTCCCGTAAGAAGGAAAATCGTCGCCGACCCAAATCCGGTAAGCGTAGAGTAGGATAGATGTGGCCGGAGATGTTGTCGGAGGTGAACATTCATTGGATGACGTGTATTGTGATGGGTTCGTCGTCTTTGAGCGTTAAAGGGTATATGAAATACTGGCGAATAGTATAGGCTATAGGAGTATTTTGAAGTTCATCTCAATAAGTATTTGGGAATTTTGTGGAACACCAAAAGGAGAGAGAAAAATAAAAACGATCCTCTGTTTTTGTTGTTTTTCAGTCCTTGTTTTCCGTCATCTTTTTTAAAATTTTTTTTTTTTTGTCAATCGGAAGATCAAATCAATTCATTAATATTCATCGTACGGCATCTACAAATAATTGAGCAAGCCATACAACAGCATCTGCAATTGATAAAAAAACAATCGCCGCCTTTTGTTATCCCTCATCGGCTTTGTTTTTGTTTTGCGTTTTTTTCGGTTTTGGTGGGTGAATTTTAATTATGTTATGTGCATATATTAATTCATAGTCTTGATTGGGATCATTTCTCCCTGTTTTTCAACTTTTTCTTATTTGCGGCTCATGTAACTGTAAGGCTGACTTTTAGAACTTGGCGATACGAGTAACCTTATCAAGAATCGTCTTGACCGAATTTGTTTTGATTCCTGATCGGAGCAGAGTTTTTCTATAGAAATGGTATTTTAGGCCCACTAGATATGAACCAAATTGTTTCAAGTTAATTTGTTCTAATTAGAGATTAAATACACATTGGATGAAGACGACTTTTGAAATGATGACTCATAATGCCATGCTCTACCGTCTACAATGTGAATGGTTCGAATAATTTAAGTGGATCCTACATGACCCGTAAATACAAACAAAAAGACCATATATAATTGGGCGAGAGCTGAATCCCTCTCCCGTGGTCCACTTACGTGGTGTCACTATTTACTCATTTTTTTTGGATTGTGACTGATTGGGACGGGCTTTGAAGCTGAATCGATTGACTACTAAGAAATGATAGCTCGACTTCAAGACCGCCTCAAACACACATCCGAACATGAATGCATCACAAAATTATTCAGTTCTTTTTGAGGTATCGGTAGAATTCTCTACATGGATCTTATATATGTTGTGGTAGACCGGCCTGCCTCGAAAGTATTGAATAACTACTCGAATGAATCGGTGGCACCACGTGAGCGTACCATTACCATATGTGTCACCGTTTCATACTAATACTCATAGTCTCGTAGTTATGCCAATGTAGTTGCCGGATTGGACAATGGATGGGGACAGAATCCACTTTAGTTCTGTTTGTTTTTACAAAGGTTGTTTCCTAGGCCATTAAACTTTTTACCAAAAATGGAAGTAACAGGAAAGGAATATGTTCTTTGGGAAAAGTGAAAACCAAGGGGATAACATGGAAAATTAGTTAAAATTAGCCGATCATTTGCCTTCGGATCATGACTTTATTTGCGTATCAATCAAACGAACAACTACAAACTTACTGATTTCCTCATCTTCTTTGTTCCCATCGTGAGTCCTTAGAAATTCACGAATGTCTAGGACTGGAAGTAGCTCACCTGATGGATGACACGTACTTGCCATCTACTTCTGATAATGGAATGTCCGTCTATTGTATCGGCTCGGCTTCGTCCAAGATCAACCTTAAAACAGCAATGCTACACACACAGCAAAAGTGCACAGATTTTGTGCACAGATTTTTTATGGGGCCCACTACGGGTTCCACACAAATAATCCGAGCCGTTCATTAAATGTAAAACATTTTTTCAAGAGCTCTCGCGAAAAATCAGCTCAATTCGATACTCATAGGTGCTCGATTCAATCATTTAACTTTTCATTCGAATTTTAGGATAATGAAAAGTTAGATTATTGAATCGAGCACTTATAGGTGTTGGATTAAGCTGATTTTTTGCGAAGACCCTTGAAAAAATATTTTACATTTAATAAGCGGCTTGGATTATTTGTATGGGACCCGTAATAGGTCTCACAAAAAATCTGTGCACAAAATCTGTGCACTTTTGCTGTGTGTTTAACATTTCTGGACTTAAAATAGACTTCATTGCTGTCTTATTTTATGATATAGTACATTTGATTGGGCCATATACCTAGAGTAAAAGGTGGTCAAACTCTGACAGTTTATTACTCCTAAGGGTATAAATTGTTCAATCTTTGACGAGACAAATATAATTCCTCCAAATCTGTAACGATCTTCGAGTAATTTAATATTTTACCTGAATAATTAATCTCTTGTTCTCTTCATAATTCAAAAAAAAAAATTTAAAAATTTCGCTTAGATTCTCCCTACTTTGAATATTTCTCTCTCTATCTCTCTTCACTTATTACCCCTACCATTTTTCAAAAAAAATTTCAAACTCCAATCCAAACAAAGCATAAACTATTGAGTTCTACGACACAAATGACTCGGACTGTCAAACGAAATTTTACATGTCAAACAAGATCGTGATGACTTTTTCTTTTTTTTTTATATTGCATGAGAAATCACATAAAAAATACTCCAATTGAAATCACATACAAAAAAAATAGTCATTTCAGAGGAACTTTTCTCCTAATATATATTGTGGTGTACTAAACCCATGTCAAATAACATATCTCGACAAAAAGAAGGGTAGCCTTTCACATCAAAAGTCTCTTGTATAGGAGTTGATTGCAATTATGGTCCTTTTAGAAATCGAAATGCCAAAGGCTTTGTTCGGTTCTCAACTTAGTTTTAGTTTTTGTTTTGTTTTCAATCATTACCCTACTTCTTTCTCCAATCATTACCCTATTTCTCCAATTATTACTTTCACATCTCTCTCTATCTCTCTCCAATCATTACCCCTATCTTCAATCATTACTCTATTTCTCTCTCTACCCACTACCAAAACTAAACTAAACTAAACTCTCAACCAAACACTACCAAAGAAACTGTTTTTTTTTTTTTTCTTTTTCCCAATCGAAACGATTGATTTCTCTTCTATTTAGAACTTCAAAACCAGCAGGATGCAATATTCACTACTCACAACAGTTTTCAATATGTATTGAATGAAGAGAGCACAACATTGCATCGATTGCTGCGATGTATAGCATTTCCTGTCATGGAATTTACATCACCAATCATCGTAATACCCTTTTGCATTCCAATCTGATGCAACAGATTCAGCTTTCAATTCCAGACTCTTTGAAGCCTCAAAGGAACAAATGTTATGAAGTGGTGTGGACTATCTCTCCGACTGGTGCTTATACTACAAAACACATGTGGGAGGCTATTAGACACAAAGATCCAAAGGCTCCATGGGCCTCTCTTGTTTGGTCTTCTAATAATGTTTCTAAATGGTCTTTTATTTTATGGTTAGCATGTTTGAAGCGGCTGACAACCAAGGAAAGGCTTCACAAATGGGGCATGAAGATTGAACCTGGTTGTGTTTTGTGTTCCCAATGCGGTGAGACTTTGCAACATTTGTTTTTTGAGTGTGGTTTTTCCAGCTCTATTTGGGAAGTGATCTTACATAGATTCCAGATTCACCGGGGAGTTGAGGCTTGGAACATGGAAGTGGCTTGGGCAACTAGTTTTTGTCAAGGCAAAAGTTTCCATTCCATGCTGTTCAAATTAGCTTTTGCTGCAGGAGTGTATTTCCTCTGGACCGAAAGGAATTCCATAATATTTGGGGGAAGGCCTAGAAGTGCCAATGAAGTGCTAGCTCATCTTGATGAAAGTATTATACTTGGAAGCACTTCCCAAACTCATTTGAGAATCAAAGGTTTTGTAGCCAATGGAATATCTCAAGTAGAGTCCTTGGAAATGCTACCCCGTAATTTTGTTCTCTCTTTGTTTCTACAAATGTAGATTGTAGTGAGGTTATACTTCTGTGCAAAGGTACTTGTATTGGGATTTATTCCCTTTGTTTTCTGGTTTGGTTGGTTATAAAATGGTACACTTACCCAAAACATTGTTTTCGAGCCCCCATGACCTGACTGGGAGTAAACTGTGTAATAGTCAGCAAAGTGGCAACCAAGAAATGGAACAGGATATCGAAAACAATGCAATAACAATGTACAGCATACGTCCAAAATTCTTGTTTCTTCGATTCTCTAGAAAACAAAAGGGGTTTATCCAAACAACCCCGTTTGCAAAATTAAAAAGAAACAGAACATTTAGGCCATATCATAAACATTGTGAGACCCAAATTTGGCAAGGTACACAAGACTCATTGATCGTATGAAATGGAGATTTGAAACTGCTAACTTTAACAGGATGGCAAAATGGAAATCATCAGAGGCAAAATGCATGATCAAGTCATATACGGATTCAACTGTGAATTTTGAAGAAGTGCAAGCCTTTTTCCATATTAGCATATATGCATCTACCAAGCTCCTGCCTCCGGACGACAACAAGACGACCTCAGAGATATTTTCTAGCGAGGGCTCGTACTTTTGTATCGAAATGAGACGATGTAATCCGAGAACCAGGTACATAGAGTGGATTAAGAAGAATCTGCAGATTTCAAGCAAATTAGAATAACTCACTCAGACAAACAGAAGCCACAGCGGCTCGATACAGCCTTCATTCCCAAAAGGAGCCAATCATCCGTTAAGAAAATTATGTAGGCTGCAGCATGCTCATTACCATGAATTCAGTAAGTATGCATCAATGTTACCGTAAATAATTTTCTGTTTCATGTGCAGAACTTTTATGTTGCATATGGATGTTGGATGTGTGGAGGGATTTGTTGATGGAAGAAAGAGGTATACCAGGATAGATACTAGACCATTATCCAAATTTTACCACCCTTTTCCCCATTACTAATCATTCCCCTCCACGAATCAAGGATCTAACGTAGCCTTGGTCATTGATGTTAATGCATATGGAAGGACGAGCGGCAATGTTTATGCCACATACAATAGGTACGGCCACATTAGCATGTTTGGCATATTTGCGGCACCTGTCCTGACAGATTTTATGTGATCCAGAGAGTTGCTTCAAAATTTTGAACTCTTAGTACTTAGAAAGAGACTCCACAAAGTTATTATTCAGCGGAACATTGATGAGTAGTGGCGTTTTCCAATCCGAGGCAATATTTCTTTTTGTCTTACATTTACTCGTTAAGATGTTCACTTCAGTCAGGTTAGCTCCTCCTTTACCTGAATCAAGGTAATCCGTTCACTATTGCAATCAAATGTTGCACACAGCGAAACCATCTTAACTTCACTCTCACTCATAGAGTCAGTACCAGCTCTAAATTGTATGAAATCTATTCAAGATGCTCTGTATTTGTGTCGAGCTCGAGCATTTTGTGGCACAAAAGCAGAACTGTGGCCTTATGAGGTTTTCTTACGCAGTAAATCGCCACAATTCCACATGGGTAACTTGTGTTTCTGCGTAGAAATTCACTAAACTGTCATTGAAGGGTTGTTCAATGTTCACCCATTTAGATCTATGTTTTCGGTACTACCCTGGTGGATAAATATGACCAAGTAGCATAGGGATTATGAGAAGATGAAACAGAAGGCGTACTCATCAAAATCAGCATAGAGATGGAATGAGACTGAGCAGGCAAAATTTATTTATATTTCTAGGCAAAAATATACATGAATTCATTATATTCTGAACAGCAAAAAATAAACTGTAAAGGAAAATTTTCAGATACAAAGAATGCAGAAAGAAAAATTACCTTTATATACAGCTCATGGACCTCTTGAAAGAAGCTTTTTATTCCATCATCATTGCGGGAATCATGAAGTAGCATAAGTCGTGTATGTATGATTGGATTAGTTAAGGAAAGGAATATGCATCAAGCTAATTTAAAAAATAACATGCTAAAATCAAAACCAAGGGCATTGCTCAATGCAATCATAAAACTCCAGGCTACCATTCAGTTTTGGGTTTGAGACCCTCCACTTTGCACTAATTCTGCGAACACTCAGATTTTTGGGTTTGAAATTTATTAACTTAGCAAGAATCCAAATGGGGGATTTTCAGCGTATTGGAGACCAACATGGGGAGAGGTTCAAAAAGCAAAACCACAGTATTGATTACATAAAGGGATAGGAACATACAAAGGAAACAAGATCTTACTTGAAATCCCAAACAAAGTGTGGCGGCAGTGGCATCTTAAAATTATGTAACACGCCGATTGATTATGAATAGATCTAAGATAGATAACATTGTTTCCACATACATATAGATCTTACTTCTACGGGAATACTTACATAATATTAACATTGTCTGTTAACTGAAATGTTTCATCAGAAATTATGTAGGATATGACCAGCAGTTACATATACTGAAACCACCAAATCGTTGAACCTGTCGATTGCTTTCAAGAACCTGGATGAAAAATGTTGCATTGGCCAGTGAGAAGTGGTTAGACAATGAAAGCAAAAGATGACGGGAAAATCCACTACAGCAAAAAACCTATTTGGACACACCAAGTTCGCTTAAATGCCCCTAAGATATAGAAACACAAGTATGTTCACACACAGAGAGAATTAGGTGTTGGAAAATCTCACATAGCACTTGTTGTCCATGCAAGGTCCTGGACAATATCCAATGCTGCATGCAAGATGAACTGGTGCTGGTGTGCTGCTTCTTCTTTCTAGCACATTTTCAGGAGTAAAGAGTGTTAGTTAAAACCATTCACCTTTCTCAAAGGCAATTCACATAATCTTGAAGATATTAGAGACATTCTACAGTCAGAAAATAGTCAAACATGAACTAAAGGATGTGCAAACATTGGCATATATGCATGTAGAGGCAGAGCCAGAATCCTTAACTTTGAGGGGCCAGAGTGAAATGGAACAAATTTTGAAGGGGTTACTGAAGAGAAACTACTAAATTTTCATGGAATTTCAAAGCAAAAACTAACATAACAAGGGGCGCTTCAAAAAAAAATGGGGGGCCAGGGCCTTCCTGGCCATTTCCATGTATGCAAAATGGTTACAGAAAACTGAAATAAGCTGCTGGCATTTTATAGGCTCGGGGAATTTCATTCATAAGTGCTACTAAGAAAGAAAGTAAAACCAATGAAGGAAAATTGCACTGAAAGTTGGAAAGTGAATCAAATAAGAAAGTAGAACCGATGATGGAACTAACTTTGAGTGCACTGCCAACTTCAGCTTCATATATAGGTATGTCGTTCCTACTAACAATCATGAAACAAGCTGTACTAGCCATATTAGTGTTCTACACAGATATTCAGCGAAGTTATGTCTTCAGCCTGCAACAAAAAAGAAAACAAAGAATCAAAATTAGTAAATCCAAAGGCTAAAAATCATACCGGAACAAGCCAACGAACACAAATTTTCTGATCATACAACATCCGTACACCATCATAGTTGAATATAAATGAAGTAAATACTAGTACCTATCGATACAATCATGGATAATTGTACCGAATACCGATACTCATACATAGACTAGTTCAAAATAGACAAACCATTGACGAGTGAAATCTTTTTGCCGCATGTGCTTGGGAGTTGAGACTAATAAATATCTTTCATTCAACTTAAGCCAGTACATATGAGTAATATTTCATTTTTAACAAAAGGAAACACGCTAATTGTCAGATTTGATATTCTTCATCAGTTCTCTAAGCAATCTACAAGAAGCTGGGAGATTTTTAAAATAGATATCCTAGAACTGGGCAAACGTCAAAACACACACCACATCATACTTGCCTTAACATCAACTACAATACCAATCAAAACCATTTCAGGCATAGTTCTTGAACATTAAGATATAATCAATCAGAACTAGTCCTAATAAGTTCTGGGTTTTGAATATTAAGACATAATCAACAACAAAATCAGCTCCAAGAACAAGAATCTCTAAAATAAGTTCTGGGTTTTGAATGGTTTGGAATCTTTGGACAGTCTATGGAGGCAGAAAATCCAGATGTAAAGAAAAAGGCAGACCTTGAGAAGACACAGGCATTCAACTATGAATAGGGGACAATATTTATACGCATATATGTTTGTATGTCTACATATGAAGAACTAGGGGAGAAGGATCTGAACCTGGTTTGTTTTTCCGATCTGAGAGCAAGGAGAGAGATGACCGATTGCTTACACTGACGGAGAGGAATCGCTTTGCAAAAACATCCTGAAAACGGCGTCGTAGGGCTTTGACCTGGTAGATAAGGTGTCCCCGGGGGGGGGGGGGGGGGGGGTGGGGGCGCGTGGGGCTACTATTTAATCCCCAAAATGGAATTACTTGAGTTCCGTTTGTAAAATTAATCTTTTACACAAATTGTCAAAATTGTCCTATTTATAAGACAAAGTGATAAAAACAAGTTCTAATTGAACCGATCATGAGTAAAATATGAAATTTTGAAAAAATCTAGTAAGTCTATTAGGGAAAAATCTAGTAAGTCTGTTAGAGCTTAATTCTATTCATGTGTCACATTAATTAAAGTGTTAATGAGTTAGGTTGCATTTTCACTATATTATTGGAATACAATATATAATAATAATCATATAATTTTTTGTTAAATATTAATATTTTAGTTGATGTATACGAGGAGAATAATTGTATCTACGAAAATATGAATTTTACTCCCTCCATGACTTCGTCCGGATTTAATAGTCATTTTTAAGAGTTCGTGCCATTTTTCAATCGATTATATTTTATAATTTATAATGTTTTATGTAATTTTAAAAATATTGTGTTATAGAATTAATTGAGATATATTAAACAATATATATTTGATATAAAATTTATTACTAATTTAAAGATATAACTCATTTTTTATCCAGTTAAAATTGAACTATGAACTATTAAATCCGGACGGAGAAAGCAATTTCTTTAGTTTAGCAAAAACGCCCATTCAAACTGAAACTCAAGTAAAATTCACTTATCAACCCGGTACAAAACAAAGTAATCTAACTTTGATTTTGAAATACCAACTATTCTATCACCCTACCCAAACGCACAAACTTCACCCCCATACTCACAAATTAAAATTAACCAAATATACCAACTATTCTAACTTTGATTTTGATTTTAGAATTAACCAAACACACAAATATTTCCTTCTTCAAAAAATACACAAAAAGCTGAAAACGCACAAGAAACAAGAAGTAAACCCAAAAAAAAATAATACTCCTATTAAACAGGTGAAAAAGAAGATCTCATTACATTCGTAACTAAATTACCCAAGATCTCTCTCTCTCTCACTCTCTCTCTCTCTGTAATTTTCTGAGAGACAAGAGAGAATGGGCGAGCTGAGTTCTTCCTCTGCATTTTCTCGTTCAACGCTCACCCGTATTATAATTGTTTATTCCATCTATTTCTTTTACAATCTGCAGTTAAATTCCGCCCATGTAGAAGGGTTTGATTCTCTGCTACGGCTCCCACACTCCGGGGCTTCTCGAAGCCGACCCAGATCGAAGAGAGTTTTTTACGTCAATGATTTTGGTGCGAAAGGGGATGGCGTCAACGACGACACCGAGGTACTAAAATACCCGAAAACTAATTTTCTTGCTCCATATTTATACGTAGAGATGCATGTAGCAACTGTTTCTCAGCTGCTTATTGTGCTTGCGTTGGATTTAGAAATTGATGGATTGACTCTGTATTGTTGCCAAGATTTGCAACAAATTCGTGGGTTGTTTTTAATGTGTGCCCAGTTCTACAATGAAAGCCTATGTAGCACCGACACGGACACGTGACACGATACCGACACTCCGACACACGAATTTTAAAAAAATGGAGAACACGACACGTTAGGAGACACGTTTTAAAAAGTATATATGTATACTATCACATGAAGAAAAAGTAAAATAATTAAGGTTCTAATTGTAAATATGCAACACCACATATACGTTACATTATAACCATCATCATATCATTTATAAAAGTATTTCGACTAAAAGCATTTGATCATTTGTGTTCCTTTTTAACCAATAAACCATCATCCTGTCACCCAAAAAATATGACTTCCCTAAGTTTTAATTAGATCCTACCATTTTTTTTTATCAACCCTTGCTTGTTTTCCAAGTGTCCGAGAGTGTTCGGAGCATTTTAAAGTGTCCCCGGAGTGTCCAAATGGAAAACATTGATAAAAAACTAGGACACTTGGAAATGAGTGTCGGACACGTGTCCGGAGAGTGTCGGTGTCTGACACCGGTACGTGACCTCTGACGAAGTGTCCGCGCTACATAGATGAAAACCATGTTTTGTGAGCTATGATGAATGTGTTAATTTCCATGCTATAGCTGTAGACTGTAGAGAAATTCAACTTAATCTATTGGAATATTCGGTTTTTCACATTCTTTTCCCTTTGCCTTCATAGAATTTTGTGTGTTTAATTGGGGGCAAAAGCTTTGAGGGAATACAATAACAATTGAACCCATCTAGTCCCCAACCATTGGGGGTATGACCGTATGGGCGGGAGAGGATTGGCTGCTCTCAGAATACCACTGAAATAGTGACCTCCCTATACCTCCAAGAACCGAGGAGCTAAAGGAATGTTTTGCTGCAGAACCATGCCCTCAAATCAAAGCCGAAAGGCATCAGAGAGGGTAGGCCTAGAGATCCAAAACAATTTCTGTGCACACAACCATGCTTCCTTCTTTCAGAGTCGAGAGCATCGGAAGGCGTAGTAAATGTAGTCTTTGAGGGAATACTGATAATAAATGTTTAAGATATATAAACCATTGTAGTCTTTAAGATATATTAACTACAGGTTCTCTTTTATATAGCATTTGACATTCCTAGAGATTAATGAAATGAAACCATCTCCTGATGTTATGCTATGTCTGTCCTTTTAGGCTTTTGAAGATGTTTGGAAGTTGGTTTGCTCTTTCCCGTCACGAGTGAAAGTCGTTATTCCTGCTGGAAAAACCTACCTGGTGCGACCTATTATTTTTGGTGGGCCCTGCCGATCAAAGTTGACATTGGAAGTATGAGACATGCATTTGTTCTCCTATAGTTCTATTAACCCCTTCTACGTACTAATGTATCACTTCCCCCTTTATAGTTTATAGTTACACGAAGCGGGAGCGGGGGCGGGGGCGGGGACGGGGACGGGGGAGCAGATGATCACAGAAGTGTGGGAGCGCCATTGGAAGCGGTTAGGAAAAATTATTAAAATTATAAATATATTTTGGAATTTTATATTGTTAAATGTCAATATAAAAATATTATTCTACCACATAAAATATTACTATTAAAATTATAAGTTTCTAGTTATTTTTCAACATTTTTATTGTAGCACATGATTACACAATAGAGCTCTTGTGCATATTAAGTAGGCATAAAAGTTAAATGCATTAATATGACTCTAGAAGGTTAATATCAGATGTGCTCACTAACAAGATCAAAACAACTTTAAAGGTACCAATTGCAACTTGAATCGTAAGTCTCTCAACCGTTTTTTGGGTGTAAGTTCCCGTATAGGTAAGGAACGAGTTCCCGTCGTCATTGGGACGGGTTTCTTGGAGTTTCCTTCGACGGGAACGCAGAAACGCGTTTATGTCGAAGAAACATGGGCATAGTTGAAGGTTCCTGCAACAACCATAATCATTTGAGAAACGTTGGCTGGCAGTTTTTTTTGTCTTAATCAATAGGTTTGTGTTTTAAATTCTGTATAGATATCTGGTACTATCATTGCACCCGAAGATCCTGATGCCTGGGCTGGATTGAATCCACAAAAGTGGCTCGAGTTTCAAAGGGTGAACCACCTGACTGTGGAAGGAGGAGGGATAATTGAAGGAATGGGACAGGAATGGTGGGCTCGTTCTTGCAAGATTAACACAACAAATGTATTGAGCTCCTGATCCATGATATATATATGACTTTTCCCCCATTCTGTTTCATACTCTAATCTGCTTCCAAATTTCTTTTGGCAGCCATGTCATCATGCTCCAACGGTTAGTGCTGCTTTATTCTCAACGCGATGCAATTAGTTCCACAAATCTGCTTTATCAGTCTTTGTGTAGTATTTGTGGTCCTAAGGATATTAGTCCTGTCCAATGGTTTCTTGATCTTGATGTGCTAAATCGATTACACTGCAGGCCTTGATTTTTCATAGATGCAAAAATTTGAAAGTCCGGAACCTTATGGTCCTAAACAGTCAACAAATGCACATGGCATTTACTAGTTGTGATCGTGTTGTGGCATCCCACCTCAGAGTGCTGGCACCTGGGTCTAGCCCCAACACCGATGGCATCCACATTAGTGCATCTACTCGTGTTCAAATCAAGAATAGTGTCATTGGAACAGGTTAGATGACGTCCATAAGTTGTGTTTTTTCCGATCTTCTGAAATGCGCGGCTCCCAGACATGTTTCAACTATATCGGTTGTTGGCTGTGTTATGTGAGTGTATAGTGGGCTTGTCGGGGAAACAAATCACTAACATATGATTGCACTCATGTTGAAGGATTACGCCCTAATGTGATATTGAGCTGAGGATGATAGGAAACTCTATTCCAGTTTTTTCTCGGTTACTGTTATAGCCAGTGTATATCAAACTTGCCTGATGATGGTGTTTCTGGATTTATCAGTTCAAGTTTCACCAGGGGTTGAGTGGGTTATGTTGAGCTCTGGTATTGTAAAGGGACCGGCTACCTGAACTTAGACAGGACATGACTGGAAAAAGAACTGAAATGCAATTGGAGGTCTATGCGTAACATTTGGTTTTAAATATCCCAAACATAAACAAGTGATAGAATAAGTTTGATAATCTCTCTAGCAGGCGAGGAGTTCAAACCACCTATTTAGGTTCGCTCTTTCAGCGAAGTTTTTCTCTCACCACCCATCATATGAGCAAGGATCGAAAGAACTAAATGTATTACCATATAAAATCTCTATGGTATAATCATTTACCCATATGGACACACCTGTATTTACTTCCATGTCATTTGAACGAGTTAAGTTTCATTTTTTCCTATACCGTTTGTATAATTGACCCCCCTGGCCTCAAGGAAATTAGAGAGAAACAAACTATATACAGGCATCATTTCTTGAGCTTCTAAATCCGTTTTCTTTGTATTCTGCCTTAGAGCCAGTAGTTATCAACTAAATTTGTGAAAATTTGCTTCAGGAGATGACTGCATCTCTATAGTTGGCAACTCTTCGGGTATCCAGATCAGAAGCATCACCTGTGGACCAGGCCATGGTATAAGGTAATACTCTTAGGTGGCCTTCACTTGTTTGAAGCCATGTGCATTGTGAGCACCTTGAATGCTGATGACCTGCATCTGTGACCGTTAGTATTGGAAGCTTGGGAAAATGGAACTCATCTGTGCAGATCCATGATGTAGTTGTTGATGGAGCATTTCTGTCCAACACCGAAAATGGGGTGAGGATTAAAACGTGGCAGGTAATCTTCTTGGCTGTGTACTCTTTACCAAAGACATTATCGAAACTAGTAGATTTGTCGTTGATTGACCTCGTGCCTCCTTCTCACTCTGCTTTTATTTCTTCATTAGGGAGGTAGTGGTTTTGCTACCAATATCGCTTTTCAGAACGTGTGGATGGAAAATGTGTCAAATCCCATCATAATAGATCAATATTATTGTGATTCACCTGTTACATGTCAAAACCAGGTATGGGTTCCACGGCCAAAATTCTCTCTTTATTGTTAACGCAGTATCAAAAGGATTATCCTTTGTTTTGTGCTGTGAGTCTATTAGCTTGGTAGTATCATTTTCATTCTTCGAGTTTTCGACGTTTTATTTTTCACCTAATGAGTTTGTTTCGTGAATGACTTGCCATGTCTTCATTTCTGAAGCCATTTTTAAGTGAACTTGAGGCTAACACCTCAGTCATCTAAGAATCCTGGCTTCAAATATTTTTATACCAAGGGCATTGAAACATTTCTTGTAGACACTTTGTGTCCTTTCCCAGCGAAACAAACTTGCCTTCATTTCAAATCTCATTGAAAGTATATTTTGATTTGAAACACATGCTTTCTTAGGGAACTGCCATACACAATAGGTTGAGTATTATAACGGTAAAGGAAATCTGAGAGTCCAATTTTCACATGACAATGCAGAGCTTGGCTGTTAAAGTTGAGGATATCTCCTTTGTGGGCATCAAAGGAACATCAGCTACAGAAGAAGCCATTAAATTTGCTTGCAGTGAGACCTTCCCATGTGAAAGGCTATATTTAGAAGATATTCAACTTGTCTCATACTCTGGTGATTCTACAAGATCCTTTTGTTGGGAAGCTCAAGGCTCGTGTTCGGGTCTGGTATACCCCCCTCCTTGCTTCTCATACAATGACAGCAGCTACATTGAGCAGAAAGTTCTGTCCAGCTCTGTTCTTTGGTCCATTTGAGGATGGTTATACTATTCTGGGTAGGTCAAATTCAATTCAACTCAACTTAAATAGCCCCGTTATTTGTGGAACTGTCTTGACCTTCAATAGCAAGCACCATTGGTTGGGTGCTCAAAACCTTTTGACATGCAGTCCGTAGGAAAGGTACAGCCGATGCAGCAGCAGTTTATAATAAGTTCATTATGACATGATCATTGAAGTGTGTAATTATCCAATTTCAAGTGTAAATCGGTTTTGGTATATCTTTTTGGTTGTATGTAAATTCTCCCCACTTATTAATGCATATTCATTTACTTTTTCACCATCCAGTTTTTAATCGCTATATTTTGGTTTTTGATGCTGACAGTTAAATGCTTAAAGCTTATCCACACATGCAAGGAATTCCAATTTTGATGTGAGTGGATACATATACGCGACTCTTAGAATGAGGAAACATACCATATTTCCCATACAAGTAAAAGCCTCCTGGTTCATTCCCTGCTTCTGCTTGTCATATCCTAGGACAGTTAAATTTTCAGCTCGAAATTAAGCAAGTAGTTGAACATTGACTGACCACTGTTATAATATGGTAAGTTGTCCTTACAGATTTCACCCCTTAATGACACTCTAGGTTGTACAATGAATGGTTGACGCTTTTGTTTCTAATATCACTCTACAAAATCGGGTCGAGTAACTTTTCACCAAAACTCACCCATCCAGTGCTACAAACTAATTCCAGGGTTTAACATCTTACTGAGCAAGTATAGGGCAGTATTCTTTTTGACAGCCCCATTGCACGTTTCTAACTCCATTTATGCAGAGGAAAACCAATACAGCTATTATCTTTCAAAGTTGTTTACGGGAGAAGATATAACAGCAATGCAAATTTGCACGAGACAGTGTCCTGGAACTTTTATATATTTTGGCTCAAAAAAGATGCTCATTCATCATTAGATACTAAATAAGGAAGTTACAAAACGGGTTCAGATACAGGAAGATTGTAGAGACCATCTTCGGATGTCATAGAGCAGGAATACTTTTTGACAGCCCCATTGCACGTTTCTAACTCCATTTATGCAGAGGAAAACCAATACAGCTATTATCTTTCAAAGTCGTTTACCGGAGAAGATATAACAGCAATGCAAATTTGCACGAGACAGTGTCCTGGAAACTTTTATATATTTTGGCTCAAAAAAGATGCTCATTCATCATTAGATACTAAATAAGGAAGTTACAAAACGGGTTCAGATACAGGAAGATTGTAGAGACCATCTTCGGATGTCATAGAGCAGGAATACACAGGTCTGTCAAATGCTGAAGTTTGACAATGATTTCATTTGAAGCAACATTCTCTGCGAAATAGCCCAAACCCCAGAAAGAAATCAGCAATGCTGAACATCTTTGATCAGCAACAAATCTGAATACCTTAACGAATGCCAATCTTCTCTGCAACTTTGGGAAGATAACATAACTCCTGTTTCCAGCTGCACCAAAAATGTTACCTCGGTCTAACTGCATTAAATCCTCCAAAGTCGATTTCCCAATCCACCAATGCCTTGGCTGGCAGCTGTGTTCTGAGATCTTATGTTAGCGAACACCCAGCTTGGGGCACCCAATTGCAAGAGGTAAGTCGAGGTTATCTACGGTCCTAAACGTTCTTGGGACCATCTTGTCAACGTACAGAGTTCCCTCCAGATGATCGCATTCGTGCTGTAAAATGCGAGCCTGCCACCCTGAAGCATCAACCTTGATTGGCTGGCCTTTACGATCCAAACCTGTTACCTCAACTTCTAGGTATCGTTCCACCACTGCTCTGAATCCATCAACACTGCAAAATAAATCACCAAAAAAACAAAAATTAACATGAGTATCTTTACCACCTCCTCTTACTTGTGTATAGAAGCAATGTCACTTGTTCCTAAGGCTGGGTAGGCATACCCCAAGTCCAAGTGGATGCGCACAACAAGTTGACATTTTTAAGAAAAAGGGGAGGATCACTTGTCTCATCCATATTCCCCCCTTTATCTGGTAACATACCTAATCTTTACCAATTTTCACAAAAGTTGTTTTTAATAAGCAAAGCTAATATATTTGCACCACAATGGCTGTCTTTTTGCTGAGCATTTGGAAACCGAATTAAACTGAAGTCATTTAGCTTAATTTCTCAAGTTCTTCATGGAAAAACTCATCTTTCACAGATGTGAAGTGCGATTATAAAGTGGGTCATCACCAGAATTGACGATAAAAAAGTGAAACAACACCAAGGTTAAGAAAATTAAAGGGCGTCTTGAGAAAAATGAAGTCACGTTAAGAAAATGTGAAAGAGGGGGTTAACTTGCTGGGGTGTCCAAATTCCCCTCATGTTAATGCCAATGTCAGAGTCCATACTCAAGCAAGAGAAGAGCATTGGAGAATGTTTTTTTCCAAAGTGGAAGCTAAGGTTGCTAAAGAGCCCGTCCGTAGTGCAACCAACGTTTAATTCAGCTTGTTTGTGCATAAGGTATTGATTGTTTTCTTCCACATCCCTCCAACGTTCTTAACCTGTCTCGGTTACCATATGTTTCCTATCTGAGTTACAAGGTCAATCTCGAAAAGCAAAACCAAGTGCACAGACTCCTCACATTTTCAACACTATGTTCAATTAAATGTTGCTACTTCAAAGTAGGTAATAGGAATTAAACACTCTTAGAGCACACTCATTAATCATTTTCTAGAGTTTTATAACTACAGTGAAGTCGATGTTAACACAAGCAGCAATGATCAAAAGTCTTGGACAAAGTAAGAGCATCAAAGGTTTAACACATTCCTCATAAGATAAGGAGTTCAAGCATACGTATAGTAGCTTAAGTTTTACCTTAGGCACCCTTCGAAAAATAGTGCAGTTCTGTTGCTCTTATTTTTAAGCTTTGGATTAACAATAACCTGTGTTAAATAGAACAGCAGAAAATGAAGATGTAAAAAGTGAACAAATAGTACTGCAACAACAAAATGAACATGTAGAACGTTGTAAGTACATTAATCAGCATACCAAAAGATCAAAAGGACGTCGGTCTTGTGCTTTAGTCTCTTCCTTTGGTGCATAGCTGATGTATTCTTTTGTATCTTCCAAAACAATTATCTGTATCAGATGAAACTGACAAATCTATCATCACAAACATCAAGGACCAGGAGTATGGATCCCACGAGAACGTGTAGTTGTAAAGTGGTCCGGAGTACCACGTGGTGGTAATCCCGGACTATGGTATATTTTCACAAACATCAAGGGCTTCCATATTGGCAACAATAGAATTAGTGCATAAGCAGAAAATACCACTTCAAGCTCTAATTCTTTTACCTCCAATACATCAATATGACACATGATTGTCCATACCCCAGCTTACATAGCATTATCCACATTAGGGCATCCCCAACCCCTACTCAAACTTTAATTTGAGTGCAAAAAATCTTCAAAACAATCTCCACACATTTACTCAAACCCAAGTCAAGGGAGATTGTTTTCTTTAGTCAACTATTTCAAGGCTATTTTGTGGCTTTGACATTAATGACATTAACTCAAATTTTATGAATTTTTTTTTTTTTTATCAAACTCAAATTTTAAGATTAAATCCAGTTTTTTCATTATGGTTAAAATATCAAGAAAAGCTTTTTACTCAAAATTTTGGAAATGCAAATTCAAACCTTCAAGGGAATGCCAATTTGGGGAGCAGCAAGACCAACCCCAGGTGCTTTCCTCATAACCTCCACCATATCATCTATAACCTTCTGGATCCTCTCCGACCCGATTTCTTCTGGTGGGACCTCTCGGGCCGGTTCGTGTAGAACCGGGTCGCCGGCTTTCACAGTTTCCGGCTGAATTTTTTTCTTTTCTCCCAAACCCAGGAGCCAGCCGGCCCGAGCCCTTGCAGAAGAGCTGTGACTTGTTCTCGTGGTCAAGCCAAAATCGAAGGCCGGTTTGAAGATGGGTTTTCGGGCTTGGTGGAAGCGGGCAACTGGGTTGGTCCGAGATGGAGTGGGTTTAATGGGTTTTAACCATTTTCCGGTGATGGGCATGGGTACGAGACGGTGGGTGAACCGTTGAATGCTCTCCATCAGTGCTATGTTCTGCTCCTGTTCTTTTTTACAAGTATTTTTTTTGGTGAACGTTCTGCTATGTCCGAAATTGGTAGTAATTGGTTTTCACAATTTTTTTTATTTTTTTATTTTCACAACCTTTTAATACGGTTTTGCCAACCTCGGTCCATTAAAAGATGATAATATGTGCATAATTTCAAACAAGTTCAGATATCAATGCATATATCACGGATATTAATACACTTTCACAAATATCAATATACTTTTCTCAGATATCAATGTACATTTTACGTATTATTTTACACTATTTTGACGGATATTAGAATAATCCTTAAATTCCACTCTTCTTTCAAAATTACACCTTTTTTTTTGTTTTTTAATATGCGAATTTGCAAATTTAATTTTTTATTTGTGTACTATTTCTCACCCTTAAAATGTCAAGATTGTAGATTCACATCACAAGGGACAAAAATGAATGTGGTTATAAAAAATGAAGTGTGAAAATCACTATTTTAAATGCACTACTTCTTTTGTTCACTTGCAATGTGAATTTATAATATTGCCTTTCTAAATATAAAATAGTACTAAATAAAAGGTTAATCTTGTAAATTAACATATAAACAAAAAAAGAAGTGTAATTATAAAGGAAGAGTGTAAAAATTCAAAATATTTCTGAGTCTCAACTTGCCTTATCCCGGAATGCCCTTGAATACACCAGCCTTCATATAAGGGTGTCCTTAACTTGCTAAAATGCAG
The DNA here is from genome assembly GCF_030253575.1 of Rhododendron vialii. NCBI lineage: Eukaryota > Viridiplantae > Streptophyta > Magnoliopsida > Ericales > Ericaceae > Rhododendron > Rhododendron vialii. The sequence continues at coordinate 32,407,460 of NC_080564.1, read as the reverse complement.
ACCTTTCATTTTCCGATCAAATTTTGATGATCCAAGCCGTTTAATGTATCTAGAACGTGATTTTAAAAGTCCTCGCGAGAAATCGGCAAAAAAATATGATCGGGAAGGACTTGATTTGAGCAATTTTTTTATTAAATTGTTCAATGAAAACTGCTCGGATGAAGTACTTTTTGGTCATATTGTTTGTCAATTTCTCGTGGGGACCCTTAAAAAAATCACGTTCTGATCATATTGAACGGCTTGAATCATCGAAATTTGATAAAGAAATGGGAGGTCCGCATTTTGTTGAATAAGGTTGCCCTTATAGGAAGGGGACTGCCCTAGAATAAACCAACAAAATCTGATAAAATTAAAAAAAACCAATCAAAACTATTTGAGTTTGACATTGCTTGTTAAAAACTTGTTTGAGATTCGTATGATACATAATCAAATCAAACTGAAATAAGTAACCCCGCGATTCGTTGGGCTTTTGAAATATAAAAATTGAAGTTACCCAAGATTGACTCATGTTTGGGTCGATTAAAACCTATTTGAGATTCGTTTATCTCACATATAAGCCAAGTTTGAACATGTTTTTTAAAGTTCGTTAACTCTTCAAACCAAGCTTGTCAAGTTGGTTGTCTCATTTCTCTCCCCAGTGATGACCCAAGTTTGAGTCCCATAGGGAGCAGGTTTGTGGTTCAGAGTTATGAGTAACCTCAACCCCCGCTGATATATACCATATGACCAAAAAACTCTTCAAACAAGTTTGAAAACTTAACTGCTCCACTTGTTTGACTCGTTTAAAAGCCCTGTTCTAGGGCAGAAGCCCATCAGAGCATCTGCAATGGGGTTTAATATATTTGTTTATTAAAATGTGTATTACAATAAAAATGGTTCCCACAAGTGTGTGTTAGACGTTGTTAACATAAGAGTGTGTTAGAACTGAGTTTGGTAAATTTGTGTGTTAAAATATGTGAGGATAAAAAATGAGTCCCACAAGTGTATATTAGGAGTAATAGATATTTATATTTTATGGTTGGAACACTACAACACGAAAGGCTTGTAGCGAGGATTTAGTTTCCTCGCTAAAACGCTGATTTCCTCGCAAAATGTATTTGCGAGGAAATTTTTCCTCGCCCGTTTTCCTCGCAAAAGCCTTGTCGCAAAAAGAATTTGCGAGGAAAAAAATTTCCTCGCTTATTCTAACCCAATTAGCGAGGAATTTTTTCCTCGCTATAGTTTTTCCTCACTAGACTAATACAATGTTTACAGAATAGGCGAGGAAATTTTTCCTCGCTAGACTAATTTTTTCCTCGCCAATTATAGTTTAGGCGAGGAAATTTTTCCTCGCTAAAACTCTTGAAACTAAAAATAGATAGTTCTCCAGCTCATTTGCTTCCGCGCGAATTCGAACCGTGGCCTCTTGTATGGAGGCATTCACTCCATCCATCACACCAACTTCATTTCCAGTTCAAACCTTTGCCTTTTTTATATATAAACCTTTTGTACATCCTTTCACCTCTCTAAATTTGCTTCTTTAAACATTTCTCTCTAATTTTAGTCCCTTTGTAGTGTTTCTTTAAACTTGTTTTTTAAATCATTAACATTATTCGCTTTTATTGAATTTTTTTATAATTTAATGTTTTGTTATATATCTTTAATAAATCTTTATAACTTTCTAAATTTGTTTATTTTATACTTCGTTTTAATTCTCTCTAAGTTTAGTAACCTTTTGTAGTGCCTAAATTAGTTTGAGCCCTTTAAATTTCTGCAAATACGATATTTTTTTTTAGTGGGTTAATCTGTTCTTACTGTGTATATGCGCCCATAACAATTTTAACTCAACTACAATATTACAATAGTAATAATTTGTTATGTTTCTTTTTAAATGGGGTTAACCTTACATATTTTGAAAATAGATTAGTGATATTTTGAAAATACATTTCGCAATTATTAAATACTTTATCTTTTGTTTAGCTTTTCATTAATTTTTTTTGTATGAATTAATAATTAGTTATCTCTACGAAAAGCAATCCATATATCCCATGCATTCTTTTTCTGAAAAGCACATCATTCATCCACAAACTTATAATCCCTATGTCCAATCCTTTTTTTGGACTTATAACAGTCAAAAGAACAATACGATAGAATTGATGAATGCACTTTGTTACCTAGAGTGTTCTATTCCTTGGGTATTTATATACAAATACGGTTACAAGTGATAAGCTTTACAAAAGATATTGCAAATGATAAAATATAACCCCTGAAATGGCTAACATTATTAGGACTTATTTTCTTGATCAATTGATTTGCACTGATTGGTTGACATCCCCCCGCAAGCTGATGGTTGAGGCATGACCTTCAGATTGAAACGCAGTGTCCGATGCGGGAAGACACAAGTCCTTTTGTGTAAAAATATCGGCAATTTGATCCCTGGTGCTAATATATTGGACGGTTAAATCACCCCGAGTGACTTAAAAATCTTTGTATCAAACAATAAATTTTAGTAGAATTTGAACATACTGACATTGTTAACAATTAATTTCAGTTGGGGAAAAGTGAATTCATATAATTCGTGTGAAACATATTTTTTATTTCATCAATTCAATGCGATTGGCGAGGAAACTATTTTTTTCCATTTATCACTTTTTTATTTTAATAAATTTGCTAATGATATTGAACTATGTAGTTGATTATCCCTTACCATCGTGATATTAAAGATACATGAACATAATTAATAATGACTTACATATAAAAAATTTAATGAGTCCTAAAAAAGGTGACAAAATATTTTTCGCCAAAAGATTACATTGAGCAAGGAAATAATAATTTCCTCGCAAAAGGGTTACATTTGGCGAGGAAATTATTATTTCCTCGCCAAATGTAACCCTTTTGCGAGGAAATTATTATTTCCTCGCTAAATGTAACTTTTTGGCGAGGAAATTAAATTTCCTTGCTAAATGTAACTTTTTAGCGACGAAATTGAATTTTCTCGCAGATTGTATACTTTTAGCGACGAAATCTCTTTTCCTCGCCATATTTCCTCGCTATAGGCCATCCGTGTTGTAGTGGAATTTAAATTATAGAGGTGAGATCCACTTATTGTTTGCTAGCATAGTTGTTAAACTTAGCATACATGCTAGCACACCACAAGATTTAACACACTCTAGCACACAAACTAATACAAGTATTGTGACACAAAAAATACATTTTTGTTTGCTAAATTTTAACACATATAATTAAACACACTAGTTAGTCCACTCACTGTGGATCCTCTCAGTGGACTTTGCTTGATGGGGGGTTTCTGGAATGGGCCTACAAGTCATTTATGCCACACACATGGGGCAGTCCGGCCAATTCAATAGGTTTGCACAGCAAGAATTTAGCTACCCACATGGCGGACCATCTTGCCAGCTCATTCCTTGTGATGAATGGGGGAAGAGCATGTGCGAGAAATTTTTGGGTGTAAACTGGGTACGACGTGGCTATACTCAGCGCCCATTCGAGCCGTCCAAATGAGCTTTGGACAGCTGAGATTCGAGTACCCTCTTTCCTACTTAGCTCTCATTTGGATGGTTGAGATTCGAGTACCCTCTTTCCTACTTAGCCGACCACTCTCTCTCCTCTTTTCCTCTACTTAGATGCGCTACCGGGTACCACGTGAACAATATCCTATTTGCATTAAAAAAAAATTCTCAGCATGTGCATGCAATATTGTGCCTGGCAGGTAAGGTACAATTATGTAGTATGTCTTCACTCCAAAGTTATCATGTTTCTAAGTAGAAGTATTTCGTTGAATTTTATACTTTAAGTAGTAAATCATTTCCCGCTTGATTAATGCGTATGTACTCTGGATAATGAATAAATTGTAGTAGATGTGTCATTCCAATCTTTTTTTCTTCTCAAGTGTCAAGACCAGTTTTCGCACACTTCGATTAATCTTTGGGACCAATTCTACCATTCAGCTTCATTTAAATTTAAGTAAAGCTTTGTATGGGCCAACCTCAAAGACGTTGATAGCAGCCGAGAGGTTTTGAACCCGATACCTTAGAAGAGAGCAAACCCATAAGTTCTCAGCCATTGACCCGGCCAACCACTTTGGTTTATGTTTCATTCCAATCTAAAAACGTTGCTTCACTTGACAAAAAAAAAAAAAAAGGTTCCGTCGTCCAAGCCAATACTTGCGGCAGCAGGTTTCCCAATAGCATCCGTGTGGGCAAAGTCTTTCAACATTTCCAGCGAAGACCCATTTTTTACTTCTCACTTCCTAGCTCTTTTATACATGTGGAGGCAAATAAACTCAGAAAGCATCTGATCTTGATTGTCAGAATTGAGAGAGAGAGAGAGAGAGAGAGAGAGAGAGAGAGAGAGAGAGAGAGAGAGAGAGAGAGAGAGAGAGAGAGAGAGGTGTTAAACATGAAGAGCTCCATGCCACCTCTGTACCCAAAACCAAAGGTGGTTGCAATGAAAGATCAAGAAAACAAAAGCGGACGCGGCAATGACTTCAGGGAGAGGAAAGGAAACATGTCTGATATTGCTAGGGTGAAAGGAGCGGACGCAGTACCCAAGAAGTTGGAGAGCAAGGCATCGATGGATATAAACGAATGCGCCGAGGAGTTCATCAACAGGTTCAAGCAGCAACTTCTGATCCAACGGCTCGAGTCGATTGAAAGCTACGAGCAAATGCTTGCCAGAGGCAAATAACAGCCTTCCCCGGCTTTTTGTCTTTCTGTTTCTGTTTCTGTTTCTAATAAGATTTTTTGCGTTCCTTCAAATTGATTTATGTGTGACCATGTGTTTTCAGTATCTAATGACAGAGAAAATCTTTTCAGTTGCTTTGGATGGATCATATGTTGTAGTTTGCCGAATCACTCAGTATGTCAAATTGGTGCCAAATTCTGCACAACAAATGTACCACTGTAAAAATAACACTAGTAATACCTTTCTCGGTTTTTTGGCTAAGATCAAGTGTAGTATCTGTTCTTATTAATTTAATATCTGATATGTGGGTCATTGGCTTATATGATATTATATTAATTTTTTGAGGGAGAGAGCCCATTAGCTACTGGGGTTTCTCGTACGTCGCCTTGACATTGCACTATTGCCTTGGCTTGGCGTACCTCACCAAAAAAAGAAAAAAAAAGAACACTGGTATAGCTAGCCAAAACAAGAAGTACTTCTTGTAACCATGGAGATGCTCTTAAAACATTTCCCAACAACAATATTAGGAACAACTTAGCTGTCCCATGGGTTTTTTTTTTTTTGATATCTAAGAGTGTCCGGGCTATTATACGAGCAAGGCAACTAAAGAGGAACCGATCCAACTCTTCACGAGCGGGAAGCGGATTTAAAGGCACCTGATGGGTTTATTTCCCCAGGTTCACTAGCAATCATTCACGTCCATCCCTAGTTCTTTTGAGTTGGTGGGACCCGCTCAAACTAAAAGTCGAAAACAGAGTCTCCAAGTTCATCACGGGTTCTGTTAGGTTCAGGATTCAGGTAATTTGGACAGTCTAGAAGAGGTGAATATGGACAAGAAAGTCGGAATATGTCACCACAAAATGGAGGAGGAAAATCACAATTTTTGCATTAAGCCAAGCTCATGAGATTCCAAAACAGTGGAGGTATCCCAAACGAGCACCTCTCATTTGGTTCATCACCCAGTTCTTACTTATTACATCACCTTCCTACCTACTGTGGAAAACGAAACAAACAAACCAACAAACGGAATAAAGTTGCCCAAACACAAATTAATATAGCTCATGATCAAGAAAAATTATCCAGTTGGATAATTTATCCATCATTCGGAGAGCTCAGTACCGGTGATGAGCTCAGGGGTCTTACGGCAGGACGACTTGTATCTGTTGCTGATGCTGCACCTTCTGGAGATTCACGCGCGAGCAGGACCGGGCCATTTCTCCGGCGAGTGGGATAATGGGGAGGTTATCGCAGTTGCAAATCTCGATCATGAATCCGTCGGGGTCATGGAAGAAGAGCTGGTCGACGTAAATCCCTCCTTCCTCCACCTGCTGTCTCATGTACTCGATCCCCATTTCCTTCAGCTTCTTCTCCACTGCTCCCATGCTCTCACACTGTACACGTCAAAAATCACTATTAGTACTAATTGCTTATGCTAAGACATGGCATGGACAGTCTAGATAGGAATCCCAAGGGCCTGGGGCCTGATTCAACCTAAAGAATAAAGATAGTGTAATGATGTTACAGCGTCTCCGATGGCAGGACCAAAACTAAAAGATTTCTAAAGTTAGTAATGTTGGTCGAAAATATGGCTCACAACTCTCTCCTCCGTCTCTCCTCCCATCACTATCAATGGACACACTCATTTACGTTTATTCCTAACTCTCTCTATCTTTCTATACTAAAAATGGATCTTTAATTATGGGCCATTGTGGAACTTAACATTGTTAATATTAACAACGGCTTAAATGGATAAACAAAAGAATAGGTTTGGTTATTTCATTGGAGATACCCTTTATCTCCTTAAATAGTTGGATTCTCCAAAAGTGGATAAAAGTATGAAAGGAGGGAGTATCGATTTCACGAGCCAAACAAAATGAACGATTCCGATCAAATCACGTAACCGAGTTGGTCGGTCCACTTGAATTCACAGGCTAACAGCACGCGGGTTTTGACTCACCAAGCACCATATGGAGCCAAATTAGATAAGGGTGAGAGACTCGTCCTTGTCTTCTTCCAGTTGGTTATGCCTCCTCTGTAGCTATTCAGCTAATCGTGGTCCTTACCACGAAAATTATTAGGTGGTTCTCCGGTACCATCACGTGGTACCCCAATATTTTCTCTGCAAAAATTCGTGTGGGGTGCATCTGAATTTGTGGTGGAGAGGGTGTTAGAACATTAGATGACAGAGAAAGGATTTTGAGGCGCCACTACGTATCGGTGTCTGGGACCACGAAATATTTACGCACTTATCACACATTACAATTCTGCCTATCGATGTCCAGTACCACGAAAGGTACTGGAAATAATTACGCACTTATCACACATTACAATTCTGCACATGGTTGTCGTTGTCATGCATTACAATTGTATACTCTAGTAAATTGAATGACACCGACACGATGTACACATATATTATTATTAGAAAATATATATCAAAAAATGCTATAGAAATGAAATATCGAAAAATTATCAGAACTAAATTCTGTGATTGTTTTTTGTATTCGCTCTAAAGCAAGGTGGTCCCGAATGAGACCACCTTCTACGCCAGATCTCAAACTCGCATTGAAGGATAAAGTGACTAGAGAGGGATTGGTTCGACATTAAAAAAAATTTGGGCATTATTGTGGAAACAGATTTTATGACTTTGGGTTTGGTGCACCTTCTCAAAGAGAAAGAGCTCGGTATCCATGAGTTAAGTAGTAACATTCTAACTGATTGCAAGTTGTTGCTAGACGGGTTTAAAGCAAAAAATTTCCACATGTTTTGGGAGGCCAATCGAAATGCGGATGCAGTTGGTAAAGTTTCAATATATTCCTAAGGCCCATTCTACGAAATTTCTTATTTTTTAAATACTTATTTTTTATTTTACAAGACCGATTATTCTCTCACAATACATTACCTTTAATTTAAAAAAATAAGTACTTTCATATAAATACTTATTTTAGTATGTAGAACAGGCCTAACTGTTTTGAAAACTTTCTCCTAGACGATGTAAAGGGAGTTAAGTTTCCCAGACTATGTTTTAATTTCTGTTTTTATCTATGCCAGTTTAATGAAAAAAATAAAATTCGAAAACACTGGCTACCGCATCACATGTCATGATATTTAGTAATTACTAGAATATATTTCCTATGAATGATGATCAACTGTATAAAAATACCTGGAAAGAAATATGATTGTCCTTGGGATTGATTTCTCTTTTCTTTGGCATAATTTCTGGGTCTTCCGACTGTAAAAGATGTATTCCAATTCCATAACTGAACAGCCTAAAATAAAATTTAAAAAAAAAAAAAAACCAGAAACACAAAATCAAAATCTTGGTAATTAATGTAAATTAAATCAACACCAAAATTTCCTTGAAAAAACTAAAAAATAATCATTTCATGAACTTCAAATGGGTACCCTTTCATAACCCAATTTCCCAACTTTTATACTATTTTCAGCTAATAACGTACCACGCTCCATCAAAATCAAATGAGTCAGGCCTCCTGATCGGGACGAACCCAAGAACATTCGTGTAAAAACCAATTGATTGTTCAACTGATTTGCAAATAAGCGAGATGTGATTCAAAGACGTTAGGTGCAAAGGGTTTCCCAAGTTTTCCTTCATTTTCTCGTGGAAGTTCAGATTGAATAATTGGATCAGGTAATGGATAAGGGGGAGAGCGGATATTTAGCTAGAACGATAAGAGAGAGAGAGAGAGATGGGTGTTGTGGAAACTGGAGAGAGAGAGAGAGAGAGAGAGAGAGAGAGAGAGAGGACCACAGCACTATGTGAGGAGAGAGAGAGAGAGAGAGAGAGAGAGAGAGAGAGAGAGAGGACCACAGCACTATGTGAGAAGATTTTCGATGAGATTATATGTGAAGGCAATGAGCTTTGATCCGGTGGATATATAGGAGGGGGGGTGGTGGGGAGGTGAAGGTTCGTTCTTCTTCATTCTTGGTCATGTTTGCCACGTGTCGGATATGCTAGACTGTGACAGATATTGTGTTTAGCACGTTGGCGGTGACTCGGATCCCCCCACTACCTCTATCAGTTTTTTGTTTTTTATTTTTTCAAGTGGTCTCCTACTCCGAATCATTTTTTAAAACAGCCCTAGCCAACGGGATTGTAGCTCAACAACATTTTCTCCCCTTTTTTCTATACGGAAGGTAAGTGTTCAATTTCTGTCAAAAGTGCAAGTACTTGATGTGGTGGTTGATGTCCTTTGAACTTGTCTCACATGCCACCACTAACATTACCTCTTTTTCATACCTTCAAGAGTAACCTAGACACCTATCAAATGAAATAATAATAATAAAACAACCCTACTGTGGGTATCCTTACCGTTCAACTCTAGAAAACAACCCTATTGATTGCAGTATATTTGTTGCACGAATCCGTTGCATCCGTTGAGGATGTCTATTCTGTAATTCCGTAATGACAAGAAGTTTTTGCTATAATTGAGTCACAAGCTAGACTTATAATCCCCGTTCCGTTAAGGGAATAAAGTATATATTTTTTAAATAAGTATTTATTTTTGAATTAAATATGATGTATTGTCAATTTGTGAGAGAATGACTTGTCTCGTAAAACGAAAAATAAGTACTTAAAAAATAAGAACCTTTAATCTCTTCGTAAGTATAAGATTGGATTTTGATTTTCGCGCTTCACTTTTTACCGATGGCGCTCCACGTTGTTCATAAAGTTACTAGAAGTTGTAACTTCATGTTAAATGCGGAGCGCCATCAGTAAAAATTGAAGCGCGAAAATCACTTTACAGGATAAAAGCATCTACAGGATATAGTGTAAAAAAATAAGGTAGCTGTTGCAATTTGTTTTTCGGGATAAAAGAAGAACATCTCATGTAGTACATAATTAAGCTGTCGGAGCTACAAGACAAGTAGTGATAATCATAGTCCACTAGAGCATAAAAATACTACTATAAATTAGAAGCATCTTTTATGTAAGGAAAAAAAAAAAAAAACATTTTCCAAACCGACACCCAACACTAACCTGGACTAACTAAATTTAATTGAGGTGCCACTCCGTATCGGTGTCCAGGACCACGAAATAATTACGCACTTATCACACATTACAATTCTGCGTATCGGTGTCCGGAACCACGAAATAATTACGCACTTATCACACATTACAATTCTGCACATGGCTGTCGTTGTCACGCGTTACAATTGTACTCTAGTGCTTAGATTAAAACTTTTGTACGGACTTATAACGGAAAAAAAAAAAAAAAAAAAAACACCGATCGATAGCAGCGATGAAAACTGAATAAATTAATTAATGGGTTCAATTTCTGATTATATCTTTTTCGTGTACATTCTCCTTCCTTCTTCTTCATCAGTTCCTGGTCCAACACACAGCTTACATTTTTCTGCAATGCAGTACTCCTCCTTATGATCACCGGCTTAAAATAACAGTGAGTGTACAGTGTACTAAAAGGGTGTTCCAATTAAAAAGCTGAAAGCATAACGCCAAAAAAACAGCAAAGCACTTGTTTTTTACTACTTTATATTTTAATGCGCCTGAATATATAGCATATAGTAAAGGCGATGAAAATGATTGACAATGAGTGGCTGTTGGCTTTTTATATCCAATCCTCGTCGATCTGCACCATAACATATTGTATAAGCCGCTGGTGGACGGTGAGATTGGTACTCGACGAAAACCGATCGGGATCGGAGTGTAAAACACATGCGCGACATAAAAGGAGGAGTTCTTCAAATTGCAAGCCAGCTGTTACATGCATTTATTACTTTTTCAGTTTTCACCCAAGCAAGCATGCAACCAGTGACAACCACTGCTTAGTGTAGTTGGTCAGTCATTCTTTTCAATTTGTGGAAGGTCTTGGGTTCGAACCCCACAAAGGGCAGGCCTTTTAGAGGACCAGGGCTATGGATAGCTTCTGGTCTCCCCGTGCTAACTCTAACACCTCCACTAACCCCCACTGATGTATATCGCCATTACAAAAAAAAAGCATGCAACCAGTAAAAAAGGGTAGAAGACAAACCGTTTTTTCTTTACCCTGCACTGCAGTAGTTGTGAGGAACAGAAATGCTAAGGACAAAAAAAATTTATCCCGAAAGTATCCCGAAAAGATCAACTAGTGGTTGAGATTCACTTTGATGTGTGTGACATAATCATCAAAGTGATTCTCAACCATTGATTGCTGTTTTCGGGGTACTTTCGGGGTAAGTTCTCTTTGTACCTAGCATTTGCTGTAGTTGTGGGCTCAATTAATTGGCAATCAACGTTTTAATTGCATGCTAATTGCTGTAGAAATGAACTTCATTTGGGATTAATGTGGTTTTCATGCGCGCGAGATGGATGGATTAATTAAGAACTTGAGTTTTGAGACAGTACGTGAATTCATCTGATTTGGTAGTACACCGAATTAGTTCCTGTAATTTTTGTGATTATCTCATGATGAAATACTCCGTTAGTGTGTATATGTGTGTGTGTATATATATATATATATATATATGATTTTGGACTTGAGTATAGTTTTCATATTCATTCTCGTTTCGCTAACTAAAATAATTAACTACTTATTTTTTAAATTAAAGAGTGATGCATGTTTTTTTTTTTTAACAATTATCCAGTGGCGGAGCCAGAATTTTAACCTCGGGAGAGCCGGCTTAATAGACATATATTTTTTATCGGAACGTATATTTATTATTTTTTTCCTTTCCAATTCATTAGATTTGTACATGGAAATGATTCTTTAGGCTACTTCAACTATTACGTGCTTATTTTTTATTTATGAAAGAAATTGAAAAATGAGAATGTAAAATAACCGATTTTTTTATCAAATCGAACCAAAATTATTAAGATTATAAATAGCTATATACAAATAATTATTAATAATATTCAAAATCAGATATATACAAAATAAAAATTTTAAAACTCGAATGCTAGGGGAGCTGGGGCTAGCTCTGCCCCTGGAATTATTATATTTTTTCTTTGACAACGCTTAATCCGTAGGGTATTTTTGTTAATAATTTCTTAAGAAGAGAAAGAAATGGTCTGTTTCAAATTAATGAGGTGGTCCTCATTTTAGTTTAAATGCAAACCTCCCCATTTCTCCTCTTTCCCCGGTCGAATTTCGATGACCCGAGTCGCTCAAAGTGTTCAAAACGTGATTTTTAAGGGTACCCGCAAGAAATTGGTAAAAAAATTAACCAGAAAGGGCTTGATTTGATCAGTTTTTTATTGAACCGTTCAATAAAAAATTGTTCGGATGAAACCCTTCCTGGTCATTGTTTAAATGTTTTTGCTGATTTCTAACAAGTACCCTTAAAATCACGTTCTGATCACATTGAGTGGCTCGGATTATCGAAATTCGATCGGGAAAGAGAAGAAATGAGGAGGTTCGCATTTTAACTAAAATGAGGTTGTCCTCATTTTGAAACGAACTGGAGAAAGAAAATGCTATATTTATGTTATGAAGTTTAAAAAGATGAGGTGGTCCTCCTTTCGCAAACCAAGACATCGATACTACTTCATTATTCATCAATTGAACTAGATCCAGGGAGTCAGTGGTCCCCTCTCCCTCCATGTTTAGGATGTTCCCCTCGTACTTAATTTGTACACTCTTTCTTTTTTTTGGTCAAGTAGAAAATCAATTTGTACACTCTTTGAGCTGGATTTCAACTTTTACAATGAAATTTCCGTCAAAAATGCTAGAGACAAAGAAAATTTATTCCGAAAATGCCCTAAAAAGAGCAACTAGTGGTTGAGATTCACTTTGATGTGTGAGATCCAATCATCAAAGTGAATCTCAACCACTAATTACTTTTTTGAAACACTTTCAGAATGCGTTTTCTTTGTACGTACCTAGCATTACTCAACTCCCGCGGTTAAAAAGTATGTGCATTTCTTCAGTGCTCGTACCTAACGGGGGGTGTGTGCTGTGCAGCTTCGTGCTGCACAGCATGCTGCACGGCCTCCGGCAAGGCTTTTCCGGCATCGGTCCGACGATCAGAGATGTTCACCGCGTAGAGCTCGTCGAATTCTACATGAGCATCAAAAATCGGCTCGATCAAATATTGTTAAAGGCCTCATCCGAACATATATAACTTGAAAAAAATGGATTTAGTGGTTTTGATCCAGTGTTTCGTATCCATTAGGATTCATTTTTTTTCAAGTTATATATGTTCCGATGAGACCCTTAACGATTTGATCGAGTTGATTTTTGGTGCACATGTAAAACTCGACGAGCTCTACGCGGTGAACGTCTCGGATCATCGGACCGATGCCGGAAAAGCCTCGCCAAAAGTCATACAGCATGCTGTGCTGCACGAAGCTGCACAACACATACCCCTGTCCTCGTACCTAATTAGTTTAGATGAATATTGTGCAGTTGGCACTTGGTGGTGGAGGCACAAGTGGGAGAGTTCCTGATTGAGAAAGGTAGATGCACCGATTATACACCATAAGGGTGATAGCCAAGTTGGTCAAGGGTTACTCCTTTTGAGTTTGGGTGAGGTAGAAGCAGACTAGAAGGTACTAAGTTTAAGTTGTGTCATTGACGCCCATCTCGAATTTGGTGCTTTTTCTCTGTCCGGTTTTGGCCTGCTAGTCTTTGGTGGGGTGGTAATTGTTATGGTTTTTTGGTCCCTTTCGGAATTCGCCGCGGGTCTGGAATCCCTATAGTCACGCCTAGGGGAGGATTGCTATGCTCGGTCGTCCCCTCTAACCCTTTTTAGCTTAGCAAAAAAAAATGCACCAATTATACATTCAACGGTGCTATCTGCACAGATTTCACAATCTGTTTCAGCGTGCATAGACCTCTTTTAGACATGTTTCGGGTTTCAAAAAAATAATCGAAGCCGCTCATTTTGTTTAAAATACTTTGTTTATGATCCTTACCAAAAATTAGCTTACTAGGATATCGGTAAGAGTGTCTAAGAAACATGCAACTTTGTTCCAGAATTCAAGCCTAAATTCTTGGACCAAATTGGATGTTTCGTATACACCCTTACCGATATTCTATTCAGTTGATTTTTGGTAGGGACCATAAACAAAGTATTTTAAACAAAATGAGTGGTTTCGATCATTTTTTAAGAACTCAAAATTGGCCTAAAAGAGGTCTGTGCATGTTTGCACGGATCTGAAATCTGTGTGGATATCTTTTTCGTTATACATTCAAGAACTTGCCTTTTCTTTGGTTTTTTTTGAACAGAAGAACTTGCCTTTTCTATTTTTGAATAATTGTCAGAACTTCGTACATTTACTTTTCAGTTTTCACCCAAGCATGCAACCAGTAAAAAAGGTTCGAAAGTAAGAAAGATTAGAAGACAAAAACCCTTTTTTTTTCTTTATCGGTCTTGCTATTATCAGCTCATTGAACTGATAATAAACACACTAGAATATAATAAAAATATATATTTTTGTGTACTTTATACATTCTTTAATACACATTCACATACTTACTATTGTTAGCCCAATAGATTGATTTTAGAAATTTCCTTTCTTTATTTACCCAATAGTTGTGAGAATCATATGTTATGTTGTGGGCTCAATTAATTGGAAATCAACTTTTTAATTACATCATATGATACTTCGGACCATTTTAAATTCACATATTCTTGTGGGGTACTCCCGGACTATTGACTAATTACTCGTTTCTCTGTCTCTTTTTCTCTCTAGATCTCTCACACATATGAATCCGCATGTGTAAAATGACTCGCACACCACAGATAGTTCAATTTTTACGTCAAGGCCGGCCGGCGAAAGAGACTTGAGAGTATGGAGACCAATTTATATGTTGTCTCTGTGAAATTAAAAATGACAAAATAGTCTTCTTCTTGTCATTTTCGTTTCAAAAATGCTACTGGTACAGCAGCTGCTGTACAGCAGCTGCGTACAGATCCCCTTTGCGTCCGCCTCGGGTCCTACAAAGATGATCGGAGCCGCTCATTTTGTTCAAAATACGTCGTTTAAGGTCCCTGAAAAAAATCACCTCAATCCGATATCGGAAAGGCTAAATTTTGAAGCAAAGTTGAATGATTCGTAAACACCCTTCCCGATATCGGATTGAGGTGATTTTTTACAGGGACCTTAAACGACGTATTTTGAACAAAATGAGCGGCTCCGATCATCTTTGCGGGACCCGAGGCGGGCGCAAAGGGGATATGTACGCAGCTGCTGTACCAGTAGCACTACTCTTTTCGTTTAGGATATATGTTCCCCTCGTACTTAATTTGTACACTCTTTCAGTTGGATTTCAACATTTACAATGAAATTCCCATAAAAAATGCTAGAGACAGAAAAATTTTCTTAAAAAATGTTCTGAAAAGAGCAACTAGTGGTTGAGATTCACGTTGATGTATGAGACTTAATCATCAAAGTGAATTTCAACCACTAATTATTTTTTGATTTGAAGAACTTTCGAAATAAATTTTCTTTGTACTTACTTAGCATTACTCAATTCCCGGGGTTAAAAAGTAAGTACATTTCTTCGGTGCTCGTACCTAATTTAGATGAATATTGTGCAGTTGGCACTTGGTGGTGGAGGAACAAGTGGGAGAGTTCCTGATTGAGGAAGGTAGATGCACCAATTAATACTATATTTAAGAATTTGCCTTTTCTTCTCTTCTTTTCTTTGTCAGAATAATTGGAAATGATATTGGGACTCTAAAAATTGATACAGGCACTCCAAAATCAGTTTAACACCAAAGCCACTTTCCTTTGTTTTTTTGGAGTGTCTGCATCAATTTTTAGAGTGCCAATATCATTTCCCTAATTTTTTTTTTATAAGCAGTTGGCCATAATTGTCAAAACTTATTTTCCAAAGAGTAGATCAGAACAGTTCTCCTACTATACTTGCGAAAGCTTTACTTCAGCATTAAATAAAGTACAACAAAAGCACTGCATTTTAGCAAAGTTTTTTGTTGCTACTATCCCTTGTGTGTTTCATGCAATAAGTCAAATGTGTCTTTTAGTGAAGTTTTTGTGTGTATTTTTCTCACTGAAAGACAAGAAAATGAGTGACATAATCAAAAAAAGGAATGCATAAATCATTTCTTTTCTTTTTTTAAATGTAAAATGCTCTATATGCATGTCTGTGTAGAAAAAGGGAATTGGCATTTATTTAATATCTAAATGTCCGGACCAACTTGCGTGCACCTCGACTAATTAGTGCCTGAAGTTAACGACCAAAACAAACCCTCTGGTCAAGGACAGAACCAGGATTTTACCCTAGCAGCGGCGAAATGTATACTAAAAACATCTAGTGGTGGCGAGACTATATAAATTGTGCATAATTTTTTTTAAATATAATAATTGTATTTTTTAAAATTCTTGTCGTGGCGGTCGCCGCCACTAAACCCCCCCTGATCCCATCCTTGCCTCTGGTGGTGCTAAGGTTTAAAATATTTGGCCTCCATGAGATTCGAACATGCAACCTCATGAATGACAACTACTCATTTGCTTTTTCATGCCAACTTGGCTAAACCTTGGTTTAGATAAGGAGAATTGTTGCCCTAATCATAGCACCAAGATTAGAGCAAAGTTTAGATAGCAATTATTGGGATAGTGGGAAGACAAAAGACTATTGTTTTTTAGGAAGGGTTTGTGGGGGTGACGAGAAGAGAGATAGACAGAAGGATGAGACTATGAGAGTGATAAATGAAAAAAAACCTTTTAGATAATCAAGCACAGAAAAGAAAGAGAAAGGTTTTAAGACCCCAAAATAACAAACCTAGATTTATGAAGCCTGATTAGTTTTGTTTAGCTTGCGTTTCAATGACTATTCGGGATTTGACCTTAATATATAAATAAGTGTTATACAAAGGAGCCCATATAACTCTTGTACTCTCTTTTTTTTTTTTTTAAATTTAAAAACAGCAAAACAAAGGACCGATTTTATTAATTTTTGAAAATTAGATACAAAGGCCTCGTTTGATTCGGGAATTGGGTGCCTATGATAGTACTAAGCGCACCTAATCCAATGTTTTCCCTCATTTAGTTCCCACTCCCGCGCATGGGATTGCTAATCCTGAGACTATATTTATCCTTTTATACTGGTGCAGTGGTGTGAGGTGTAATATACTCAACTATACCGTTAATGGAACCTCAAAAAAAAATCACTGTCTTTTCTGTTTGCGTTCTTTAATACTTATTTATTCTTCGTGCGTTGTGAGTGCATGTCGTGATTTGGCCGATTTGTCAATATTTTTTTAACAAGAGCAACCCATGTGCCTCCTACCAGGAGTAGAATTTTGTTCACCCTCATTTTTATTTGGTTGAAATGGTATGGATTCCATTACAAAGTAATATCATGCTTATCAAAAAGTGTATTGTACGAATGAAACCTACACCATTTTAACCAATTAAAAGGAGGATAATATTCACCCTCTTTTAAAAAGGATGAACAAAATTGCACTCCTCCTACCGGTCTACGGTAATGAAAATCCAAAGCAAGCCTATTTGACCAACTTTTTGTTCACTCTCAACTAAGGTCTGGATAGCATTTTCTTGAGAGAGAGAGAGAGAGAGAGAGAGAGAGAGAGAGGGGCTTGGTATGCATTTGGCCCAGAGCTTTGGGCTTTGAATTTGTAAAGGTCAAAACTCACGTGGAGTTGGGCCTTGTACTATGGACTAATTAGAACAAACCATGGAAAAATGACGGCGAATGATATATTCGGACAAATAAGCCCAAATGGCTTATTTTTTGTCCTTATTCAAATTTTTTTCGTATCACTTGGCTTATTATCATTTTTTTGGAAATTATTGCATCTTCACGACAAGAGGAATCTAAAAAGTAAATTTTTTTGACCGAAATCCAATTTTTTTTGAATAAAGACGAAAGTAAATCAATAAGCCAATTTTTTCGTCTTTATTCAAAAAAAAATAGATTTCGGTCAAAATTTTTTACTTTTTAGATTCCTCTTGTCGTGAGGATGCAATAATCCCAAAAAAATGACAATAAGCCAAGTGATACCAAAAAAATTTGAATAAGGACAAAAAATAAGCCACTGTGGCTTATTTGTCTGAACGGGCAAAAAAACATTTTCAACATTAACAAATATATTCAGCATGCTCTTGGTGAGTATTAATTATAAAAAAACATCGTAGGCCGTCATTTTCCTACAAACCAACCGCTTTGTTTCACAGCTCCGTTCACCGCTCTCAATTTTATGGTTTTTTTCTTTTTACTTTTTAAAAATATTTGGAACAGTCCGGACTATTGATTAGCGAGATGAACGGTGAATTGAGCATCGCGATAAGAGCCGTGAGGAGCACCGCACGGTCGTCTGTAGCCCAAACACAACTGAACTCTGTAATGGTAAGCCTCCTGAATCATCAATGCTGATCGCATCACTCTCCTCTTCCTCCTCAACCACTCACTCCAATACCTCCGCTTCCATCTCTCTCATCCCCACTCTCCCAAACCCCATTTTCTCTCTCATCTCTACCCAACCCACCACCACAATCCCAAACCCTTCTCCTCCCAACCCCTCTCTTCTTAACCTCTAAACCCCAACCCCAACCCCAACCCTAACCCTAACCCTAACTCTAACCCAGACCCACCTCCACAACTCGTCAACGACCTCTCCCGAACGCTAAGCGACTACCGAAACCCCCACCACGACCTCGAATCCGCCCTCATCCCATTCTCCCCTAACATCTCCACCAATTTGGTCGAACAAGTCCTCAAACGCTGTAAAAACCTCGGATTCTCAGCCCACAGGTTCTTCCTCTGGGCTCGCCACCACCCGGGTTTCAAACCCACAAAAGAAACCCATCACATTCTCGTTAGCATCTTAGGAAGTAGCAAACAGTTCCCGTTGATATGGTATTTCCTTGCAGAGTGGAAAGACACTCAGTGTTGCGAAATCGGGCCGGAAATTTTCTGGGTTGTTTTCAAAGCGTACAGTAGAGCTAATTTACCGGCTGATGCGATTCGGGCTTTTGGTAAAATGGTGGATTTTGGTGTTGGGTTTGGCAATGATGATGTTGATAAGTTGTTGTATGAGCTTTGTAAAAGGAAGCATGTTAGGCATGCCCAGGGTTTCTTTGATAGAGTTAAGTCTGAGGTTGAGCCTAGTGCGAAAAGTTACAGTATTTTGATGTGAGGGTGGGGTGATATTGGTGAATCAGGTGAGGCGCGTCAGGTGTTTGATGAAATGCTTGAAAGGGGGTGTTTTGTGGATTTGCTTGCTTATAATAGCATGTTACAGTCTTTGTGCAAAGGAGGAAGTGTGGAGGAAGCTTATAAGCTGTTCCGTGAGATGGGGTCTAAAGGACTTGAACCGGATGCGTTTACCTACTCGATTTTCATTCATGCTGCTTGTGATGCAAATGACATTCATTCGGCGTTTAGGGTTCTGGACAGAATGAAAAGATATGAGCTTGTGCCAAATGTGTACACTTACAATGCTATTATCAAAAGACTCTGTAAGAATGATAGGGTGGAAGAGGCTTACCTGCTACTAGATGAGATGATAGAGAGATGTGAGAGACCAGATGTATGGAGTTACAATACCATCCTAGCTTGCCACTGCGATCATAATGAAGTCAACAAGGCTCTTAGGTTGATTTCAAGAATGGACCAAGATTCGCGTTTGCCCGACCGGCATGCATATAATATGGTGATCAAAATGCTAATTAGGATAGAGAGGTTTGACAGAGTCACAAAGGTTTGGGAGAGCATGGAAGAGAGGGGATTTTATCCTTCAGCCTCCACATATGCTGTGATGGTCCACGGTCTTTGTAAGAAGAAAGGAAAACTAGAGGATGCATGTAGATACTTTGAAATAATGGTTGATGAAGGAATACCACCATATTCTTCTACCTATGAAATGTTGAGGAACTGACTGATAGGGTTAGGGTTTCCAGAGCAGACACACATACTTGCGGATAAGATGGAAAGAAGTACCTCTTGTTCCATACAAGAGCTGTCTGATATTATGAGAGGTGAGAGGGGCAGCGCAAGACTAAGAAGAGAAGGAGAAAGCTCGGACGACAGTGATGAGTAATGGCAAAGAGTTTGTTATGAGATGGTGGCTGTCTCATCCTCTGTGCTCCGACTTTGTTTGTTACAGATGACTTCAGACCTAATGGTGGCTCATATTGGCTATTACAATCATGTTCCAGTCTGTCGTTCAATATGTTGAAGGTTAATGTGCTGGCATGCTATATTTCTGAGAATGAGACTGTTTACTCATAAGATTAAAAAGGGACAGGGAAATATATTTCTATTGTCCCACTGAATAAACAGCAGTTGCGGTTGATATGTTGCTCGGTTCACCCAGTGTACAAGCCTGGTGGGAGCTTAAGTTTGTGGTGTGATTTTCAGCGAAGTAGGAAAGCATACGGCATTGTTTTGAGACTTGAGTCCCAATCCTCCATTTTAGTAACTTTGATGTTGAATCAGTAGTAAGTTTTGGTTACAATGCCTAGAGAAGGTACAACCAGTTGGTGGTAAAGAAGTGTATGTATCTCAACCTGGTTGACGAAGAGATATGATGCTTTTGTTTTGGTGGCATATCTCATACTCCTAACTTGTAGTACCTGGAATTTCTGGCATGTGGTACTTGAAGTTTGGAAGAAACAAGGTGAACAAGCTCTTGCAATTGGAAATTACTCTTTACTGCCCTGTTGACATGCTTGCTCATGCCTCCAGTGAGGTGTGGGACCCACCAATGAATATATGGGTACGTATTTCTTGTACCCGATACGCATGTAGAAGTATCCATGTCAAGTACCGGTACCCAATAAGTACCTGGTATGGGTACGACAGGCTTTTTGAAGTACCCACTTCATAGTTGTCAGTAGAGCTTGTGTTGCATTTAGCAATCCGTGTAAACTATCTTAAATTGGTTGAGGAGAAATTATTGTTTTGGGCATTTAGTAGCAACAATTCATTCAAGTTTGAACTTGCGCTACTACATTTTTGTGTCTTGAAGCTATTTTTCATATTTGTACTCTACTGACAATTGGAAGTTTGAAACAAGTTAATCAAAAAGCTCCTGCAGTTGGTGATTCCTCTATACTCTATAGTGTTGTTGAGAATAGATAAGGTTATTGTGCCAATATCTTGCTTGGAAGTGGTCTCTAAAAAAGGCTAGGACAACCTCCCATTTATAATGGTCTGTGACCGCAAAAACTATTCATTGCCCCAAAGCCAAGGACACGTGGTGCCCCAACCTCTCTCTACCACACATTTGTGTGGTGAAAAGAGGTGTTGGGGGCACTGTGTCCTTGCCCCAGGGGCACTGAATAATCTCTCCTGTGATTAATAAGATATACGCAGGCTTCCTTTTGTAAGGCTATGCACAAACAGTTTAATCAACCAAAGCCATTCAGAAACTTTGGAATTTGGGTCCTTTGTAGTCCATCAAAATAGAATCGTGGAAAAGATGGGCTTATCAATGTCCTGTGTTTAGAGTAAATAACTTTTGGTTTCACTTGGATTTTGTTCTCATTGCAATGAGAGTAAGTTGGATCAGATACATAAAGCACAAGAATAAGTAAAAGAAGGTGTCTCAGTATTTTGGATTGCCACATTAAACACTCAGAAACTTATCAACAGGTTATCAACTGCTAATTGCTATAAATGGAGAAAAAACCGGTCTAACAACAACATACGTAAAATTTAGGAATCGACAAAAGAGGAAACCTAACTGAATCAGATTGTGCTTTACACTCAAACAACAATCAAAGCTTAGATCCAACCATGATAATTTCTCTCTTCAAAATCGCACCGCCAAACTGTCAAAGACTCTCCTCTGCAAACATCGATGCTATCACAACTTCGTCAAGGGGCAAAGATAGATGAAAACCAGAGGTTGCAAGAAACTGATTATCGTAGTTGCTCATGGAATTCAAGTCGGTCTCCTCCAATCTCTCACCACACGACCACACAAACCTCCCATTACCACCGCCGCCACCATTACCACCCATGGCATCTCCATTACAATCTACAGGCCAAATAGTACTCGTTGGAGCATCACAACCAATCATACTACCACTGTAGTAGTCTAACGGCCACAGCGGTGTCGTAGAACTCAAAGGATCATCATCGAAACGGACCATAGTTTGCAGTGGATGGAATGTGTTGGATAAACTGTCTAGCCCAAGATTTTGCGGAGGTTGGCCAAACCCAGAACCACTACCCACCATGTCCAAAAATTCCATTGGAGCATCTCCACCAAGCCAGTAAGGTGCCAAATCTTCACTACCCACTATTTTCTTTTTCCCATTAACCTTTTCCAAAAACCCAATTCTTGTTGTTAATTCCTCTAACTTGCCCTCCAAGTCTCTCAACAAAATTTCCAACGAATCCACCGACAACCCGTTAATCCAGCCACCGTCAAAACCCAAGAAAAAACTCTCAAACACCTCATTCTTCACGCCCAAGTTTTCGCCATCTCCAGCTTTCTCACCCAAACAACCAAAAGACTGATCCAATGGTTTCAAACAATGATCAAAAGACTGACCAGGTTTTTTCTTGTACTGTTTACAGGAATCGATTATGTTTCGCACCTCGGTCCGATTTTCGGGCCAGGTCTGTACCTCGCCATTGGGCCCAATACAGACCGTGCAAGCTTTGGTTTCACACAGAATGGAAAGCTCCATTGTCTTCTTCAAAATACAATCTTTTCTGTTCGCATAGGCCAGTTTGCGAGCCCTTGGTTTCTCAATAAGCTTCAATGGTTTGTTTTGACGCCCTTGTTTTTCTTCCTCCTTAGCCGCCACCTTCACCATCGTTACTTCTCCCCCAAGTTTTTCCTCAAACAGAGAGGGTGAAAGATATTTGAGATTTTGGGCTGGTTCGCGTAGAGATCATATATATACGGCGAAGATTACAAAGAAAACCCTGGAATTTGATCATCGTCACAAATTACTCCCATCAATTTTACCTTTTTATTAAATTCTCAGCCACATGATTTCTAATTTGTTTTTTGAGAGCTCGTGTTGTTTTTAAATTACTTACATATTTTTGTTTATACTGCATAATTTGTTTAATGGTGAAATTTTAGTGTAATAAAACTTAATTGACATTTATCAACTTATTATAGTATATAAAAAGTATTATCAACTACAAAAATATGAAAAAAATTCTATTTGATTATAATATAACAAGGGACAAAAAATCAAATGGATGGAGTACCCAGCTTCTTCAACGAGACCTACCATATCTATCATCTCTAATCATTTGAAAATTTTGTATATTACAAATTTTTTTAGATACCTCACCATGTCACTATCAATCCATATTTACCACGCAATTAATTTAAATCACATCCTAATATTTTTACGTACTAAAATACTTCCTCCACAATAATTTGTTTGCCTACTTTAACTATTTTGGACCTCTCAAAAAAATAATATATATTTATCAATTACCAAAGCTTTTTAGATGCCATATGGGTTTTTTTTTTTTATAGATCTCAATCAATTCTACTTATTAGACAAGATTTTAAAATCAGAAATGATATTGGTACCGACCTCCCGGTACCGAAATCGTACCGCCGGCCGCCGGTGGGCCGTCTCCGGCCACCGGACGGCCGATCCGAGCCGTCCAAAAATTTTAAAAAAAAAAAACGAGGGGGCCTACGCGGGAATCAACGGCATCCGAGGTGTGTAAGGTTCTTGATCCGAGCACCCTTTTTTCGTGTATATATGTATATTCCGCGGATCTCTTCTGAGAGAGATCTCACCTCAGGAGAATCCATTCCATTCCATCGCAGAGCAAATCACCAAATTATAAACATTTTCTGGGCAAATAACCAAAGAAGAAAAAAAATTTTGGAAGAACAACAATACCATTTAGATTAGAAATCTTTGAAACACCTTTGTTCTTCATTCGAATAATTCCATATAAAACATATGTATAGCTTACAAGCGAGGGTGTGGTTTTGATTCCCTTTGAATGACATTGACCAAACTGCATAAAGAAAGTCGTATTAACGACCGATAACCATTTCCAGTTTCAGCCGGTTGGTCAAGTAAAGAACATATGTGGAATACTACAATACCCACCAGTAAAATGTTGAGAGGATTATTGGTGATTCTTGCAGCGACAAATGACCAAAAGGCGTCTTTTCTTCTCATTGCAACAGCGTCCTTTTTTCTCATTGCAACACAGGTAAACGGCCTCTTTTTGACATCCCTACAGCTTTTCCAATCTTGTATTGAGCGTGTGATGTAGCTGGTCCCATAAGTCATGTTTGAGCCAATGCTCAAACACAACCCCTAATTGATTAAGGCTGGAAAGAATACCAGAAGCATTTCTCATGAGTTTTTTCCAACTATACAAGTAGAAGAATTATTATACGCAGCAACTGCCTTTTCAATGCAGCCAAATGTAAGATCCCAATCAGTTATCAGGGAATGACGATATTAAGGCGGTCCAAACAGAGGATAGGGCTTCAGTTGGTCTATAAAGTCCAGATAAAGAGCTAAAGCTTTCGACCAGACCCTCTGCTGGATTGGAAGATTCCAATCCCTCCCCACCACCCTTGAACAGAGCCAATGAAGTGCTTTCACCAAATGTTGAAGAGTGTAAAAGCTGGGAGTGACTTATCTCCCAAAAAAATCTTAGAAACTACAACTGTATTTACAAGCCTAACCACACCACAATGATCTTGCCATAAGTCTAAAATCTAGATTCGAAAGGATTGCTAATTCACGTCGAATAGGAGGCTATGTACAGGAAAAAAGGTTAAAACTCGTGGCTGTACCCTACAGCCCTACCCGTAATATGATCCTGCTGAAGCCAGAGCTGACCATGTGCATAGAAAACCTCTATCATTGTAAAGATTGTGGTCCCCTGAAACAATATCAACACAAAAAGAGGTTAAGCATCGAAACAACAATGGCACACGTGGTTAAAAAAGCAACATGCTAACTAAAGCTCGAGTAGCTGAACCTCACACAAACTAATTCTAGTTCATAGATGACAAAATGGAGCACGCCATCTGAAAGGGCATGCAGCCCCATGAACAAGAAAGGAAAACAGAAAGCGATGGTCGCTATTTCATTCTCTATAAGACAGCACTCTCAACAAAAAGAGCGAGGGATATTTGAGTTGGGACTCCGTCTTCTAAAAAATTGAAAGGAGATCTCAAAGATTTCAAAGTTAGTAAATCTTTCCTGCAGATAAACTTTTTAGTTCTTGCTGAGGATGTTTATTAATAAGAACAGTAATGGAGGCCTCTTCAGTTTAAAATAGGGGGTCTGCAGTTTTCCATATCATTTGACACCACCTTGAACACACTTAATGCTACAAAATCTTCAGTTATTTTGACAAAAATACACCACACATTAGATCGTCCTACCTTCTGGAACCCATGTTCCATGCTCCCACATAAAACAACAAAAATTAGAGATATGCTGCTGGTGAATGGTGATACAAATTGAAGTCTTCCATAGTATCAGTGCAAAAGTAACTCTGATTCCTGAAACAGAAAACAAACACACAGCTCTTAGAGATCGATTATTTTTTGTGTGGCCCGTGATTCGTTAATCTGCAACCCTCCTCCGTTGGTTCGTGGATTTCCTGTCTTCTCCCCGAGTCCTGCACAGTGAACGCACGACTAAGACCTGGCCAGGGTTGCCCGGCAAGACCCTCCGGCGAGAGGATGAGAATATGCCGAGAATTAAGTCAGAAGTTAGGGTTTTTTGGTAGTGTAGAGTGTGTACCTTCCATAGTAGTCATCCTTTAGTATTTATAGAATCTCCCCAACTTGCTCTCCAAGTATCATCACGTGCCTTGCACGGGCCAGATGGTGTCATTGTGACCTCACAGAATAGATCTGATAACCGTTTTGGCGTGAGCTGGCACCTTTCATGTGCGCTCATCATTATCTTCTAGCATAACCGTTTCTGTCACATGAAGGGCCACGTGACCCAATGGGTGGCCGAGCCTCGTATCTAACCGAACTCTGTTCCCGGCCGAACCTGGTGCACGGCCGAGCCCGATGGGCGGCATGTGTGAGGTACATGCGGGCAAATGTTCTCCACCGATGGTGGCCGAGCTTGAATTACATACGGCGCCAGAGCTACTTGAAGAATCTTCTCCACGGATGAATCTCGGCCAGTAGCCGACCCCAGTTCAGACAAGGTAGTGGCGGCTGGCTGCGGGCGGTTACTTTCGGTCCGCTACATTTTTTATCGGATATCAATCTACCATGCAGCATTGTAATCATTACTCCTGAGTACGGCTTTTAATACGAAAGTAGACCCCTGGGCGGTGGAGGCGCATGTTTGGGTGGTGGGTGATGGTTGTTTCATTGACTAGGGTTAGGTTTTGGTTCTTGGATTGGGCTTGGCTTTTT
Source organism: Rhododendron vialii (assembly GCF_030253575.1). NCBI lineage: Eukaryota > Viridiplantae > Streptophyta > Magnoliopsida > Ericales > Ericaceae > Rhododendron > Rhododendron vialii. The sequence goes on along the minus strand of NC_080564.1, from coordinate 32,381,489 downwards.
TGGGCCTTGCCCATTTGGGTGTGTGGGCTTTGCCCTTTTAGGTGTTATGGGCTTGGCCTATTGGATATTTTTCCTTTATCCAACCAAACCTCCCCGTATCCCCAACTTGATGTACCCTTATCAAGTTTCTTAATAAATTGTTACTTTTGCCGATAAAAAAAATGATTATATTCTGATTCAAAGAATAATAGGCTTATTAATTCCCAAAATGAAGGGAAGGCACCAAATCCCATGGACAATTTCTAGAATGTCATTATATCATGTCAAATAACCACTGAACTGTATTGTACACAATCATGAACCATATAATCTTCCTAATATGTGTACAAATTATGCAAACTACAATTAATCACAGTGTACGAATATTTTACTAGTACGTTCTAGGGTTCTCAATTTATTTTCTGGCTTCAATAATTTTGAGTGATGGATTACTGACCAGTTTATGAGCCATATGACCGTGAGCATGTTTACAGCTACAGTCAAGCATGTCTGGGAAAGTTTCAAAAGATCATCAGTTGAAAAGCAGTTGGTGTCACTGTTACCTTCCTAAAGTTCAGGTTCCTAATTCTAGATCAAACAACCTTGGCTTGTTCGGTTGGGGATTTTGGATTTGGGATTTGGGAGGAGAGAGATAGAAAGAGAAATGAGAGTAATAATTAGAGAGAAAAGTTTTTTGGGACCATGCGCAAAGAGAAGGTTTAGATCTAGAGACCCAAACCGAATATGCCCTAATGCTTGAAGTAAGAAGTTTCCAAACCTCCTATCTCATCAGGAGTTTCCTGGAACTTGCAGTGACTACACAACATCTACGCAGAGGTAGCAGGGCAATTCCTTGAAATTTTTGAGAATACATTACTTACCTTAATTCTTAGGGTTTTAAGTTCGATAAAGGAAAAAAAAACATTTGAAACGATGGCTGGAAAACTATCTGAAGGACAACATCTTCAATTTTTCCATGTCACAACAATGACAACACCTCTTTTAAAGAAAACCCTTTCATGCAATGATCAATGTCTACTCCAACACATACACACACACAAGTGTTGAGAGAGAGAGAGAGACTTACTGTCTGATCTTAACTGATTTGATGGAGTCCAGAGTCTCCCCAATCTATTCCATTCTCTCTTGTAGTCCTCTGCTTCTTCTTCTTCATTCGATCAACTTACACTATAGCAAGCATCGAAAATTCTGACAATACGCAACAACTGCATCCCAATGACGAACCTAGTCATCATCAGGAAATGACAACATTCACTGGTCCATAGAAGAAGGTAGGTCAAGTCTTGTATTATAGCCTTTTCCGGGTTTACCCTATCTTACTGAAACCTTAAGATTGCTTATTTCTTTGTCATGAGACCTGTAATCTTCAACCAAGGTCTGCAGAATGTGCGAACCCTCTGACGTCACTTCCTTAGGTAGGTAGGTACTGATCTATTAGCAGTGAGTATTTTAGAGCAACCTGGAGCTCCAGCTGATTTAAATTGCAGGATATTATACTCTTCCATTCCCTGGATCGTCCTTCCACGCAAATCCCATGCAGCAGAGCAGCAAAAGTAACAGAATATGAATTCAAGGCTTTAGTAACCATCTTATCACCCAACTGCAAAGCAGTTTTGAGCATTCCATAGAGGCAAAGGCAAACAAGGATAGAACTATATGCAGCAATCCTCGGATCCCATCCATCTGATATCATCATTCCAAAAATGGCAAAAAATACAGACATCTCACATTCACAAACCTCATTTCCCTTCTTCTCATTGATAAAATGAGCATTATGTGAGAACCCAGTTACCAGATAATGGAATGTAACATCATTGGGAATGCACTTGCTCCTCAGCATTTGTTCGAAGAAAGATACTGCTTTTACAAGTTTACCATCCTTACAAAAGCTTCCTATTAGTGCACTGTACGTGACAACATTTGGCGCCAAACCACAAGATTTCATCTCACTATAAATATTTTCAGCTCCATGGAAATCTCCTTTGAGACAGAACCCATTAATGAGAGAGGTATATGTGACAACATTTGGCTTATATTTTCGCTTAACCATTTGGGTAAACATCCTTAGTGCACCATTCAAGTCATGCTGCTTCACATAGCCATCAACCATAATAGAATAAGTATATTCATCAGGAGAAATACGCCTTTTCATCATTCTATTGATGCATGACACTGCATCATTCATCATTCCGAATTTGCTGTAGTCCTTAATCATAGTGTTGAATCCCACAACACCAGGATTGACACCGTTTTCAATTGCAAGCTCGAAGAGCCTTTTAGCCTCGTTAAGGTCACCATTTCTGATGAACCCAACTACGAGAGTGGCATAAACAAATGCATCAGGTGGCAGATTTTGGTCAAGCATCTCAGCAAGTAGCTGTTTAGCAGCAGGAAGCCTCCCTTTCTTGCAGAGTCCATTCATCAAAATATTGTAAATACAAGCATCAGGTAACACTCCTCTTTCAACCATTTTATTTCGGATTGCCAAAGCAACATCAATTTCACCTGCAGTAACAAGTCCATGAACAAGAGCTCCATAAGTGATGACATCAGGGTTATCTCCTCTTTCTGTCATCTTGATTAACAGTTCTGAAGCCCTGACAAATTCCCCTTGTCTGCAATAAACCTGTACGATAGGAGTATAAGTTAATTTAGTCGGCACCAATCCCTTCCTTGTTGCCTGCTCTATAAGTTGTTCAGCTTCTTGAACCTTCCCATTCCTACATGAACCATTAATCAAAGTATTAAACATCACAATGTCAGGCTCACAACCACTATCAATCATCTTTCTTACAGTTTCCTCTGCCTTCACCGCACAACCATGCCTAAACCATGCATCAATAACATTATTATAGACATGAACATTAACATTTAATCCCTTGCGTTCATTTCCACCAAAAGCCATTCAACTGCCTCGAAACTCCCTCCCTTGCAAAACCCATTGATCATTGCGCCATACGTCTCCACCGCAAGCAAAAAGCCTTTCGATTTGAACTTCTTGAAAAGGGCATAAGCCCCTTCAACATCCCCTTTCTTGCAATACCCATCAATTAGAGTATTATAAAACACAATGTTGGGTACACATCCCTTTCCCCACCTATCATCAATCAACTTCCTACCTTCCTCGACCTTCCCTTCCTTACACAAACCTCTCACCATTATACAAGTACTATAATTATCTACACACCCATCCTCCCTTCCTATCATTTCATCATACACCAGCCGCGCAACATCAATCCGCCCACGTTTCACAATCACATCAAGCAAAGAATTAAAACCAATCACACTAGGAACATGACCATACATACTAACAAAAACTCTATAAAACTCAACGGCTTTACCCGCCAACCCTGAATCTGAATACGCTCGAATCACATCATCCAAAGCTTCTCTACTTGGTACCTTGTCCTCAGCCCTCATAACCCCCATTAGCCTCTCAATCTCTGGAAACACTCTGGACCTCGCCAAGAGCTTCAAGAGAGAGGAATAAGCAAACCCATCAAGGGAACAACCGTACGGTCTGTTGCTGACCCAGTCAAAGAACTTCAAACCCAGCTCAGGGTCTCGAATCCTGTCCAGCACGAAGTGGGTGATGTCGGACGGGGCGGTTTCTTGTTCGGAGAGGAGGGTTTCGAGGGTGTCTTGCCATTGGGTGTTGTTTCAGGTTGCGAGTATTTGGCAGATTTCGTTGACGAGTCTTTTTGTTTGGGGTTTGAAACGGGCATAAGGGGAAGAAGAAGTGGGGTTTTTGGGGCAGGGTTTGATGCGGCTGAGAAGAGTTCTTGACATGAAACGGTGAGGGGGGTTCTTAGTCATTTGTGGTTTTGAATTTGGCGGCGAGTTTGGCTTTTCGCTGTATTCTGCACTTCTCAATACGGTATAGGAATTTGTACAAGTTGTTATGTTTCATTCTCTGCTACGCATACTTCGACTAGTAACGATCTATTACGAGTTTTACTAGTAACTTCAAGTTCTCCGAATCAAGCTTATTAATACTGTACCGGTAAGAGTAAAGATTTTCTTACTGGTATGTATGCATCCGTTTTGGGTATGTTTGGGATTTATCACTATTAATGTTATTTATTCACATGTATAATATATTCATTTATTAAAAGGAAAAATAAACTTAAAAATAGCCAGAACGAAATTAAAGGTATAAGATACCGGATTTGGTCAATAATGGTACATACCGGCTGGTACAGTACGGGATTCAAAACCTTGCTCGGAATTAAAACTTGAATTGGTTGAGGTGCGCGCAAGTTGGTATAGATATTCAGTTATAAAAGAAAAACAATTGTACTACTAAGTATTAATCTTCAGTCGCCTTGGGAATAATCGTGTCATACTTCTACTCAATCAACCTTGGGTCGTGTTTGTTATGGCAAGTTGAGATGAGTAAACATATCGGAAGGATGCCGAAATTCCATTGTCATGTGGGATTAGAACTCCGTGAGCCTTTTAAATATGTATGGCAACAAAAGAAACCACCTCACTTTACTTGCCATCCAAGTGACTCCTGCTATTTTCACTCTCATACTTGCTTAGCAAAATACAGTTGAATAATGAAACTAGCCCTCAACTTGAACAAAATAAACCAAAAGAGGTCCTCTTAAACTTTTAACCTACTCAAAACTCAATTCGTGTTCAACTCGTTAAAAATTGAGTACTAGTTTTAAAAGTAATTTTTGGGGTTTCAACACACTTTTAAAACTCGTTAAAGTATCTCAATCAAATTTGAACAGTTTAATAAGCATTCTACTTGACAAGCTTATTTATCCAAAAAAAAAAAAACCACCAAGGAACTTGAACGTAGTTCGTATTGACTCAATTAAAACTCGTTTTGAGACCACATAAACTGATACAGAAATCAAGTTAGAACGCAAATTATTCAAAGTAAACATGAACAAATTCATTGTTGACTCCAATTTGCAGTATCTAAGATAAATAACAGGAACTAATATTAACTTTCATGCTATTTTATCAAACAAAAAATGATGTTTTCGACAATATGTATTTTGTAGAGCTATCAATTCAACAAATTCTTGGAAATCAGCTAGGGTAATTTCCTTGATAAGTATTTTTTCCACCTTATTTTAACTACAAATACCTTAATGGTTCAACTAGTCTCTTACTAATGGTGTTCGGACGATGAGAGAGAAGATGATCTGCAACAACAAAATGCTCTTGAAAGTCGATGCCAATGAAGATTGAAGAATTTTGAAAGCCCGTGTTACTGTTTGCAATCGAATCCTTATAGAATTTGCTAAAACATCTGATTCAACTAATTTTCTTTTCGATTCTAATCACCAAAGAAAGAATGAAGATATCCCTCTGAACAAGGAGTGCTAACATCGGACAACATCAGAACTTGCCGTGAATGTTACCTAACATTTTTTCCTTTCTGAGTAAATTTTGGGTATGAAATGATTAAGCAGCGAATGTTCACAATAGTGATGAGAGGTCACAACCAAATCGGAAGGGGCTGCCTTCAACGAAATCGGATTTTCCGGTATTTGAATTCGCTGCTTAAACTTCATCCTTCAGTCCTTTGTTATCATAACAAGCAATGCCGCAGCACCGAGAACAGCATACTGCAAGAAAGAAAAGAAGGAATTCAAATTCGAACTACAACCTTCGTATCTGCCACACTTCCTAGGAATTTTGACAGCTACAATATCAGCTTACAGCATCTACTAAGAAGTCTCGTACTTTAATAGTACAGTTTTGGTTTTTTTTATCCTTCATGGCAGGACCATAAACAAAGAAGAAACTACAATTCTAAATGCTTGATATTTAGAGCCAAAAGAATTGCAAACCAATAACATGCATTTTAAAGGATGTAATGCGTAATGATACATCAGCAAAGAATGTTGATGGATGAAAAAATTTCTGCTCCAATTCTTGCAAATAAACAGTAAAAATGAAACCCCATTATTTCACGGGGTCAAAATGCCAGATAAAACTGGATCTCAGTTAGGCGCCACAGATATAGAGACTATTATGGGAAACACGAACCTTTACAATAGGCTTCTCGTTCATGATAATTGTTGCCCAGCCAAGATAAGGTAAGAACCTGCGACAGCAACAAAAAGCTGCAGTGATTTTTTCTCATAGATAAGAAAGAAGGGAAATACAAAAGCTTGATTGTAATTTGCAGACCAAATGCGCCAAGGGAATAGGGATAACCAAGCATTGAAGAGTACAAAGCATGGGAGTGGCTATCTCCCAGCAAGATTCAAAAACACAATTGTAGTTACAAGCCTAACCACCCCACCGTGTACTTGCAACTAAGAGAGAAGGTTAAAACTAGTGGCTTTACCCTACAGCCCTGCCCATGATGTGCTCCTGCTGAAGCCAGTGCTGACCGGGGGCATACAAACTTATATCGTTGTTCTTATTATTGTCCCCTGAGAAAAATACAAAATACATAATTGGTTAAGTAACACGGGTATCAGTAGATGAACACTGTAAACTGTGCATTCTTTTTTTTGCTAATGAGGGTGATTAGGAATTTGCAATAACTAATTTCCACAGTCCCTTGTCCCCGTAAGTTAGGTAATCATTAATCAATGGGCCTAAGCCCTTGGGGTAGCCTCAATAAAGTGTAATCTTATCTCCCTTGAGAAAAAACTTGGGTTAATAGCAACACAAACACAGATACTAATTTCCTGATAAATGTAGCACCTTGTCAATTGCATATGTTGGGTAATTAACATGCCTAGTCCTTACGTATAGCCTCCGTAAAGTGCAATACTATATCTCTTCAGATAATAACTTGGGGTAGCAGCATTAAACACAAACAAAATACGAAGACGAATCACAACATAATCAGGTCTTGTCCACGTAAAATACAGGATAATGCCATTTATTTCCTTAACAGAATCTAGCTTATAAAGTGGACACGAAGTATAATCTTTGAAACTACTCAACATAACCAGGTCTTGTCCAATGAATTCTCACATGAAACATGCAAACAATTTCACCACTGTCACCGTGGAATAGAGGATAATGCCATTGATTTCCTCAACAGATTCTAGATTATAAGATGGACATGGAATAAAATGTTTGCAACTACTTAATATCTGATTCTTTCCACTCCAAAGATACAGAGCACGGAAATAAAAACAACAACAACAAAAGACTAGCACCTTTCGTGAGGACGTCAACTTCTCCATTATCGTTCCGCTCGTGAACCTACAACGATAATCAGGACACCGGATTACTACAGTGTCAATTAGATGAATTCCATCACAGGATTCTGTTGGAAGTTGGAACTACTATACTTCTCACACAATGAGAGGGGTGTTTAACAGCTCAGGTCATAGATTCAATGGACAAGTACCAGAGTTCCATACCCGTGCACCTCCATGCAACCTTCTTTACAACAGATTTATGCATAAAAGTATTTCATGCCAGTAGCATGATGCAACATTTGGGGGGAAACATTCGGCCACCCGTTATTACCTTAATGACACGATGGACAATTGGTATATCACGACCCTGCACACACACACACACACACAAAATAAAGGGAAAATGAGGAAACTGAATAAAAAAGGAAAGCATGTTAGCAAATGACAGCAGAGTAATAAGATATGCAAGTCTCTGGAAAGAAGTAAGCCAGAACTAGAATTGTATATTTTGCTTTATTTTGCAAGTGAAATGGAGAATCGACACGCCTATTCATTGGTGGATTGTTCTTAAAATCTGAGATTAGGAAGTTGGATTGACTATCGACAATATATTTGATTGATCCCACAAGCAAATTCTACAAATGGTACTGATTTTCAAATCGCAAATCATGAAGGTAGTGTTGCCAGGTTTACAGCTGACGACGGACAAGCTTAACGGCACCAGCATGCACCAAACATGATAGAATGTCAATAGGACCTGAGAGGCTTTGTAAGCTCGGGGTTCACAAAGAAGATTAATCCTACAGTGAAGCTGAAATATACTACCAGCCTACAAATAAAAAATCGAAAGCAAACAGGTTATCATTCTCATTGGACAGCAAAAAGTTTGTTTCGCAGCAACATTGAATGATTAAAACATCAGCAAGGGAAAAGTACATTTGATTCAACAGTCACAAGAGGAAAAAATTCCAAATGTGCTGCAAACATAATGAAAGGATAGAAAAATATGAATGGGAAGAAAAAGGAAGAAATCTTACTTCGACATTAAACACAACAATTTCCCCAGCACGTATAGGATCTTTACCCATGTGCAAGAGCAAAATGTCCCCCTGGGATGAAAAGTGGTTCTCATTTGTCCAAAGAATACAGGTCATAAAGCAAACAGAAGTAACTGTAGTAACTTACCAAAAAAAAAGGAAGAACTGTATTACTCCGTATGTGAAGATAGATACGAAGTAGACAAACAAATGAACAAGAAAGTCTACATTATACTTCCTTGCACTTTTGAGACTGCTAAACAACAAGAGTATTGAACACTCAAATACCTGTCTTCGCTCGAGATTTGTTTGCATGGATTTTTTAAGAATTCAGTTAGCATTGTAAAGCTTATATTACTTCTTAAAAGTCTGTATGCCTACGTTGGCATGCAACACAATTATGGCAGTATGGAGAAAGATGAGACAGACTCGATTTTCCTTAAAAGACGCTCTAAGATCTTTAGATTACCCACTAACCCAGTCATTAATACGTAATCCCTCAAAGCTTAAGATACTATAGTCCTTTGAGATCATACTGAAACTTGATCTTATCATTTGCTCAATGGGCCCTCCTCCAATCAGATATGGCATTTCGTGGGATTTCAGGAAACCATTTTATTATAACACGATCTTAACAATATCCCAAATAGCCATTAAGACAACATGAATGCGGGGAAAAAGTGGTTCGAACTTCAAACGATAAAACTACAATGGCACATGAGGTTAAAAAAACCAACGTGCTGACTATTACTCAAGGAGTTGTACCTCACCTAAACTAATTCTAGTTCACAGATGACAGAATGGAACATGTCATATAAAAGGGCATGCACCTCCATGAAAAAGAAAGGAAAACAGAAAGAGATAGTTGCTTTTTTATTCTTTCTACCATAATCCCTCTAGATCAAAAGATCAAGGAAGTTCTGATATTCAAATTGTTATATAAGTAGCTTTTTAGAAAATTGGAAAGGAAATCTCAATCTTTTCTAAGGTAACAATCTTGCCTGCAAATAAAAGTGTTAGTTCTTGCAGAGGATGTTTCTATATCAGTTGACACCATCTCTTACAATAGTGATACTAAAACTTCCATCATTTTAACCAAAGAACACTTCACACAATAAATCATCTTACCCTTTGGAACCCAGGTTCCATGCTTTCAGAAAGAACAACAACGATTGGAGATATACTGCCGGTGATACATATTAAAGTCTTCCACATCATCAGTGCAGATGTAACTACGATCCCTGAAACAGAAAACAAAGTGCAGTTATAAAAGATCATTTGACCATATTGGATATCAAATTACAATGCAACATTGTGATCATTCCTTCTGAGTACATATTTAAATACCAAAGCAGAACCTTGGGTGTCGCGATATGATTTTCTTCTAATTCAAACAATAAAGTGTGCCTGTTAATTCTTTCACTGAAGGGAAGGCCCAAATTCCATTAACAGATTTCTAGAATGACAACATTATGTCATGTCAAGCAACCACATATCGTACACAATCACATACTTGAACAGTCTTTCTAATACCTAAAATAAAACTAATCACAGGGAACAAGTAGTTTTTACAACTTTTGAGGGTTCTCAATTTATTTTCTAACCTCAACCATACCAAACAGGTGGATTCCTGACCATATTGTACAGGATCATTAACATATTCACGTTTATAGTCAAGTATGTCTAGTACAAACCAAACCGAGCCGTAAGTCTCAAGCAATTGGGGTTGGTTACATGAATTGTTTTCTCCATTGACCTCTATCAAGGGTATCGTGTTCCGTGATGTTTAACAAACCAATATCCTTTTGACCTACAACCTCTAAAGCCAATTTTCATCTACCACTTCTCTTAATGCTATCCTCTATCGTAACCATATCACTCTTCCTAACCATCGCATCTACCGATCTAGTATTGACAAGTCCAAACCACCTTAATCTATCTTCTCTCATCTTATCTTCTCTCGGTGCTACCCCTACCATTCTACGTAAGTTTACAAAGTCTTACCACACATCCATCTCAACGTTCTTATTTCAGCTACACTTTTGCTCATATGTTGGTTCTTAGTATCCCAACACTCCGTTCTACATAACATGACATTTCTTATAGAGTCTGGTAGAATTTTCCCTTCAACTTTGTAGGTATCCAGCAGTCAAACATGACACAACCCTCCCAAACCACTCAGTCACTTCACCCATTCAGCTTGTACTCTATTCATCACATCCTCTGTAATCTCTCCTTCTATGCTAGCAATTGAGCCAAGATACTTAAAACTCTCGCTCCTTCATAACTCCTAATTTTGGAGGGTCACTTTATCAACACTAGCACTTCAACTTACACTCTCCATACTCCATTTTACTCCTATTGATCCTAAATCTTTTTTACTCTAATGCCTATCTCCAAACTTTTAATTTAGCATTAACACCTCTTGCAGTTTCATTAGACAATAACGTCAACAACAACGTACACCATGTGATATCATCGTGAATATTTCTAGTCAAGCATGACTAGTAAAGTTCCAAAAGATCATCAATGTAAAATCAACTGTTGTTTCCTTCCTAAAGTTCATGTGCCTAATCGTATATCAAGCACTTATCAATGCTTGAAGTTAGAAGTTTTAAAATCTCCTATCCAATCAAGATCCTCCAAGAGCTTCAGCAGTGACTACACAACATCCACGCATAGGCAGCAAAGCAAGTTCCATGAAATCGTTGAGCATACAGAACTTAGCTTAATTCTCAGGGTTTTAAAGTCCGCTAAAGTAACACATTTCAGACGATAACTGGAAAACTATCCGAAGAGCAACGTAGAACTTGAAGTTCCATTTCACAACTACGAAATTTACCTCTTTTGAAGAAAACACTTTCATGCAATGATCGGTACATACATAGAAGTGTAGAGAGAGAGAGAGAGAGAGAGAGAGGACCTAGGCTGACGGCGCGAGAGACTGTCTGATCTTAACTGATTTAATGGAGTCCACAGTCTCGCCAATCCATCCCATTCTCTCTCTCGCCGTCATCTGCTGCTGCTTCTTCTTCTTCTTCGTTCGATCAACTTCTATGAGTTCTATCTATCCGTAGTTGTAGACTTCTTTTCGAAACGAAAAGTCTTTACCGTTGAAATGAACCTCCTCCTGGTGACCTGGTCATAGTCATACAAATGGAGGAGTTCCGGATCCAAATCCGATTCCAGACCCGATTCACCAGAAAGGACGGGGCCCGGCCCCTTTGTCATGGCAGCCTGAGGTAAATCGGTTCTCCACGTGACACTAATTCCATGGACCACACGCTTCCGATACATCGAGATCCTCTGCGATGATTCCTCCATGTGAGGAATTGTGCGAGGATTCTCGTGAAAACCGGACAGTTCATCTTGATTATTAATGGTCTGATCATAAAACGAATCCTTCCCCGTAAAAGTTAATTCTTTCCTGATAAAATTTGTTTTCAATCCGAATTATTAACTGTCAAGATAGACGGTCACATGATTCTCACAGAGAGAAACCTCGTAGAGGACTCGGATCCCCGATACACTAAGCCCCGTAGATTCGCCATTATTACTGAACTACCATTCCCATTTGCCATAAGGTGTGTGTAAATAAGAGAAATTTTGAGGGCAAAAGAGAGGATATCGTGACAGTTAAAGTAGGAGTATATTTTTGTGGCGGGGGGTTGGTTACAGGATACCGATTTCCCGATGGCGCTCGTTGTACCCGTCGTGTGCGCAGGAAAGGCCGTGTCACTTCCCGCGCACGTTAGCAGTCGCCGCCGAGTCGCTACCTCTTTTGTTACTTTCGCCACTCTGTCACCAGTCCGTGGAGGCGAAGCGGCGGTGGATTGGGTGGAGGCGACGTCCAACTTCTTCGAGAAAGATACTCGGCCTATTATGCTATTCGACGGTATGGCTCAATTCTTTTAGCTTAATCACCGTCTTTCTCACCATCGGTATCAACAAGCATAAATAAGTAGTAGTACTGTGATCAATTTTCACTTAGATTATCTTGACTGACTTCGGGCGCGAATTGATTCTTCCTAAATGTTGTGAAATTGCAACCTTGATTTATTCAAGCTCGTCAAAACGGGATAGTCTATCTTTTTTTTTCATTTTGGTTATTGTTTCGAGTGCGTGGGAACTTAGGTTACCACTGGGGATAAAAATGAGACAATCAACTTGACAAGCTTGGTTTCTCGCATGTAAGATACATTTAACAAGTGTATAAATGTAAGTTTAAGAAATAGTTATACTGAATATAAGATACGAAATTCATTGCTCGTATTAAATAAAAACTTTGATGATACAATATTTTGCTCGTCAACTAGTAACATATAAGAACAAATATTACGTTTCACATCATGGACCGTGTTTTAATTTTCACTTTAAGATTAGTTGAGAGATGCATATCAGCTTTACCTCCAAATGAACTCAATTGTGAGACATGTATTGTGTCTATCGTAAGACGTTTTGGAGCAAAACACAAGATATGTTTATGAATATGTATCGATTTTACCTCTAAAGTTATCGAAATCTAGGATATGAATCGCACATCGTAGTAGTTTTACAGCACTGGATATGTAAAGTTTGGCGTCCTGCGTTTGAGTGGTGATGTATCTGTACTTGGCAAAAGTACGTTCTTTTTGGGACTATTTATCACTGCTGACCTGGTTTTAAAGAAATGGTTGTCAATGAGGTTACTATAAATTACTCCTACCCCAATAATTCAGAGCAATTGTATCATTTGACTGTGTGCACATCTTTTCTGTTTTGATAGGTGTATGCAACTTGTGTAATGGAGGCGTGAAGTTTGTTTGTGATAATGATAGAAACAGGTTGGTGGTTTTTCTTCATGAAGTTTCTTTATGATTACGCACTAACTGCTTCATCGTCATTTTGTTCTCGTTTTTCTATGGTAATTAGTTTTAGAGAAATCTGGACCACAAAAGCAGATTTTACTACTTTCATCAGTTGAGGATTATCTACAAGGACTGATAAGATAGATCAGCCCATGGGAAGAATAATATGAGAACTCTTTATATAAATTAACATCAAATTCAAAATTACCTCTGATGCTTCTCCGAAATGTGATCAAATTTATTCTTCTGCTTAAGTCAAGTTCTCCGAAATGTGATCAAATTTATTCTTCTGCTTAAGTCAAGTTCTCTGAAATGTGATCAAATTTATTCTTCTGCTTAAGTCAAGTTGTTCTCTTAAGTTCTTGTCTACTTTATCTGTCAGGAATATAAGATTTGAAGCTCTACAGAGTGAAGCAGGCAAGAAACTGCTAAGGAGATCTGGAAGAGCTCCTGATGATATATCAAGTGTTGTACTTGTTGAAAAGGAAAGGTATGTTTAGAAATTTGGATGGAGTTCTGTTGTTTCATGTGGCTTTCGACTAAACTATGGATGTAATTAAGGATTTACGTTTGAGAGAGTTTCAAAGATTTCTATCCCATAGAAGGATTAATCAGTTCAAGCTTTTTTCCATGACACATCAGATCATTTATCAAGTCAGAGGCGGTACTGAAGATCATGGAGTACATCAATTTACCCTTTCCTCAGCTGGCACTTTTTCTGCAGTTTATACCTCTGTAAGTAGGCCCTTTTTGTTGCTCTGGTCTGTCTTTGCGATTAACAGGATCAAGTAACTGTTACCCTTATCCGTGATAACATTACTTTTTGGTACTGATGTCTGCAGTTTCATACGTGACTTTGTATACGACAATGTTGCAAACAATCGTTATGCATTCTTTGGTCGCTCGGAGGCATGTGAAATATAGCAAGTCATTTTGGCGTTGTGGTTGTTTGACATTGATAGTTTGGAGTTTTGAAATTCAGGAGTACTGATGTTGTAACATAAATCCAATGCGAAAAACTCAGCATTATGATGCTTCTTACTTAATGTCATCCATACACAGATGTTATGAAGATGGTAATTGTCTTAGATATCTTGTGGTTTTCATATGACTGTTTATTCCCTCCACAAAATGTCCAGTGCACGGGACAGTCTCACTGCAACTACGTTTGATTGCATGGTCCTTGTTTGATGTCTCGTGGAATCCATCCTATGTAATGTCAGTCACTTGAATAGCAGCAGTCTTCAACATCAGGTAGGATGAAGAGAGATAATTAATTAGCAATTCGACAGCTAGAAATAGCGACTGTCGTGTACGTACACATGCATTCATGTATGTAAACACTTCGTTCTTACCTGGTTTGTGCAAGGTACATCAGTGATACTGTAGTATTGGTCAATGAGGATAGGAGTTGGTGATGCTTTGGAAAGAGGTCTTTCTGTGGATCTGTGGAAATTTGGCCTCTGACAAAAAGAGGTCTTTTTTAAATTTATTACGAAGAAATTTAAATAGTAAACAGAAGCAAGGAAAAGATTCAATGAGGTGAGAGATGTAGCACAAAGACTGCGTAAAGACCAATGCTAGAATCGTCGAGTTCATTGTGCTGATCCCACCAGGCAGAGCCTTGGTGGCCGATTTGCCAACTCCCATTGGCAATAAGCCCATTCTCATTTGAGAAACCAATCCAATTTTCTGAGTTTTCCCTTGCCCATGCATTAATTTCTGGTGCCGCGATATTCTCAAACGCCTTATCGAGGTTTTTTGAAACATTTGATCTCCCTGTCATGCCACAAGCTTGAACAAATAATTGTGTTTTGGCCATTTACTTGACACACACACACAGTGAAAGTCACGAAAATCGTTAGGTGATGGTTGTATTCATAATATAAACATGCAACACATTGATTTTCGCAGTAATTGAGAAAAGAGGTGGATGTTGAGGACAAACCATATTTCTGTGGAAACCTTGAATGGGCATGTTGAGAGCTAGATATTCTTCACAGAGAATTGAAAATCCTTTGTTCTTCAAATACTCAGTCACCACTCTTGTAAGGAGAAAGAGTATGCTAAAACCTCTTTTGGGATATAATAGGATTAACAAACGGCTGAGTTGCACTCAATGCATCCGAATTTAGAACCGATAGGTTAACATATGATTGGAAACACATAAAGACTTGCTGACTTAACCCGTAAATGAAATCGGTGTTTTTCCTTTCCTTTCCTTTCTTTCTTTAAGTTCCGCACCTTCAGGTTTATTATAGGTTGTGGTGGTATCATAACCAGTGGCTGAAAGAAATAATTTGTCCAAGGAAGTATGAGGGCATGCCCATGATAACACAAGGTATATCAAGAACCACTACGTTTACAGAAAGAAAATGGCATCAATGCAAGGATCGAAGTATCACTATATCAAAATCCAACCACCATCATTGTAATCGCAATAAAGAAACAGGATGTGTTCTTTTATGGAAGTAGGCATTTGACAGGAGGTACGGTATGGGTGCATTTCCCATGGGCGTTGAAGCAATTAGCGTAAGTCCTCTTCCCCAGATTCGTAGAAGTTATATACACTTGATCAATCGAAATGCCCGTGCAGCCAGCGCTCTGGCTGCAGCTCAGATTTATCGCATCATCCGCTGTTGATGTCCCATTAATTCCAGAGTACGTTATATCAGTCAACTCAACTGCTGATGTCTTCAAAATTGCAGCCCCGGTGAGAAACCAAAAAAAAAAAAACTGTCAAAGTTTAGTTTCATGGGGATCTTAAACAAAACTTGGGCAAAAGATTGGGCAGATGAATATGCAAAACTTGCTTGGTGCACTGTTTCAGGAATTGATTTTTGAAAACAACCGACTTTTTAGATACATATTTTGGTGTCTTGGACAAATTTTCCTGCTGATACGTACAGGTATAAGAGAAATGTTGTTTTCTTATTCGAGCTTTCGTTGTATTTCTGAAAATGGAAAAATACAGAAATTAGCCCGAAGAAAATGAAGACAAGACAATTCCAAACAGGTTGCAAGGACTTCTTTTATGTTTTGGTAGTCTTTTGGACCAAGATTACTTTCTTAATTCACATTTGTCGAAGCAAATAAAAAGGCTGCTAACCTTATACCATGGCCTGGTCCACATGTTACACCATTGATATTAACATTGGAGGAGCCCCCACCAATTGCAATGCAATCATCACCTATTTTTAATAATAATGGAGCATATCATACTTCATAAATAACCCAAAACAGCAAAAGACCAGAGAAGAAAATCAAGAGAAATTTGTATGCACTTACCTGTTCCAATGGTGCAGTTACGGATTATAACAAAGCTCGAGCCGGAGATGTCAATTCCATCAGTATTAGGGCTTGTTTGAGGGGCTATTATGTGAAGGTTAGAGATGATTACACCCTTGCAATTCTTTATGCTTATATGGCTTCTTGGGCTGTTGATATGGGTCAATCCATTGAGTATAAGATCATCACATCTAGTAAATGCCAATGCCTGCCCATAAAAAAAAAATTCATATACATGCATATATAAACACTTGTATAGCATAAAAGATAGTAGAAAAAAGAGCGACCGTCTACTTACACTTGGTCCACTGCATTTGGCACCCTGAAAACATAGAAATGTGATAAGAGTGCAGATTTGACCTTTGTGCATTTAAAAGAAGGAAATCAATGATCTATTAATTGGTATATGTATAGACATATGCATATGTATACCGACAATTTGCACGTTTTGCAAGCAAGGGTTTGGCCACCAAGCTGGGCCCTGACCATCAATTTGTCCCTTTCCACTGAAAATGAGCCCATTGACGTAAGAGAAGGCAAGCCAAATGTTGATGTGATGGCCAATCCATGCCCATTTTGAGTCTGGGGCAACAATATTTCCTGAAACCTGTGGCAGTGAATCAGAATTTCAACTCTTTTTGCTTCATTTTCCCTTACAGGATCATGTGATCAAGGTGTGTCTTATTCATGTCACATGCAGTTTATGAATTGTTCGATGGAATGTGTTTTTATCTTGTACTGTTCCCATCTAGGAACTGATGAAACAACATGAACCCATGCAATGAAGAGAATTGAAATTTACTACATTTGATTCCATTAGAAGTAAAAAGGTTTGATCAATTTACCAGCACATAAATATGAGAAGAGTGGCATGGGCCAGAGAAAGTTGCAGGATTCAAAAGGAATGTCCCCCTTTCAGGTATGATGAGGATGGAAAATTCTGATTTTGATTGGCATACTGCTTTCCAAGCCTTCTGAAATGCCTATTCATTATCAAGAAAAGCTTGGTGTTAAACTGCATAGTTCCTGTAAACCAAGGTGGTGTTCATATGACTGGTTAAAGGTTACTACAAAATTTCTGTTTCTCTAGTTCTTTTGAATGTTTTTACTCATAAAGGTGTCCGTGGCTCTACACTACTCTGATAAATCCCAAGTAGGTGGATTAGATAATTACCGGACCGAAGCCTTGAGGTCCCAGGTATATTAGATAATCACTTGTGGCAAAATTTGTTATGTCATTCCACAGATTCTTTAGACTTTGAGAGCTTGTGGAAACAAAGAGAGAGCAGCGTTGCAAGAAATGAGTCAACTACCACGAAAAGATGGAAATGCTGCACTCCATACAGTATAGGCAAACACCAGATACTGAGAAGCAAGAAATATGTGTTTGAGTAAGGTTAACAGAATCAAGAAATGAAGGCGAAAATGAAGGGTTATTTCTCTCTTTTGCATCTTTTTGGAGCAAGTGCAACCCAGGCATACATAGACCCCTGAAAGGCACACACACAAATGCACGCATGAGAGAGAGAGAGAGAGAGAGAGAGAGAGAGAGAGTTACTTGAGAATCATCAGTTTTCCCATCTCCAGCTGCTCCAAAATTCACCACATTAAAAGAATTGAAGGATGTTAGACCACTTGCACTTGAAGTCCCCAGACCAGACAATACTATGCAAGAAATCAAGAAAATAGTCCATCGATCCTCCATAATTCCACAACGTTGACTATGTGTATGATTTGATCTGCACCCACATTTCGTATCTGCTATTAGTGCTATATACAAACCTTGTAGAGCTGAGGCCTAATCAACTGCCACTTTCTTGACATGAAACTGTAACTTGCTATACAGATTAGAGATTACCTTTCCAATCTTCTATGCCATAGATTGTTGAAATGTGGCTTTTTAGCACTTAACATACAGAAATCAATTGGCATATAACCTTCAAATCTTGCAATATATGAAAGCCCCAAGTACGGAGTACGCACGAATGTAGAGACTTCTGGCTGCACTTTGGATTACATGCTAAGGACAGCTGAATCTTGGCAAACATAAAGCTAGCTTGCTCTGGTCGCACCAGACTGGTCCATGGGTCGATAACTGACAGTTGTAAGCCCTTTTAGGTGAGTACTAAAGCAGAAGGCTAATCTAAAGAAATAGGCAATGAAATTTGTTCTGCATTAAACTTGAACTACTGTAATTTGGAGTTAAATTAAGGAATGGGATAGAATAATGTCTATTTACGTCCAGAGTTTTTCGACTCAACACATTGAATCAAGTGATATCTCACATGCACGCAAGAGTAGTTGCCGGTTTTCTTGGATTTGCAAAACCTGGGTATCATCACTTGCTGCACTCTTTACAAGCATGAACTTTTTTCCCACCTTCGCTCAACTTGAAGAGCAACTTAATGTAGGCCCATGCCTTTCAGACAAAAAAAAAATGCAAATGGACGGAAGCATTTCTCTTCTTCATTGTCTACCAGTCTTAGGCTATGTATCACTCAAAAGAAGTTGTTTCAGTGTTTCCAGACTATGGAAAAATTACCTTTAGCCATCAGTTACATAATTAAACTTGTAGTAGACAACAATTGCCCACCCAAACCATTGGCTTGTTGCAACAACGTTTTAGTTTGGCATATTGCTTCAGAAAGTTTTTTTTAAGGAAAATTTTCTTGGAATGACGAGTCTTGTCGAGTTCGTGCTTGTTGTTTCTGAAAACATGAAATACCATAAAGAGGAAAGCGAAACTGTGGGAAACACAGTTTAAGCATTTCCGTGGTCACGCGTTAGTCTCTGATGTATCATTCAAGACTTAACCTTCCAACTACATAACTCCTGAAGATTAAGCTACGGGAGAGTGGGTCGGTGGAGAAGATGGCAGAGGATGGTGGCAGTTATGGATTCCCGGCGAGGGGAGTGGGTGGTGCTCCTTCAGACCACATGAAGTCACCAGACCAGACAATAACATGTAAGAAATCAAGAAAATAGGCCACGGATGGACTTTTGCAATCCACATATGGCAGATTAACAAAAAAGACAGAAAAAGTAAAAGAATTGTAGAATCCATTGGCAGATTAACAAAATATACAATAAGTTCATATCAAGTTAAAGATTACAGATACTCATGACAAAGAATGTTTGTATAGGTTGGTAAGTGATGGTATCTGAACTATAAAACAGAAACCCAAGTAAGAACTACTCTTGGCCGCAAATAATTACTTCTGCCATGAAGAATTACTTTTAGCCGCAGAGAATTACTTGTGGCCGCAGAGAATTACTCTTGGCCGCAAAAAATTATACTTGACCATGAAGAATTACTCCTAGCCACAAAGAATTACTCTTGGCCGCTTAAATACATCTGATTCTTATGAACAGATTCAAGATTGTTGTAGGAGACATGACTTGGGTTTTACAACTCCCACGGCTCTTCCATAGGCATTGTTGCAGCTAGAATTGACTTGCTTTCCTTGAGTTGATGATGCCAATTCAATGGTGTCTAACACTATATTGGTGCAGGGAACAGCTTGGCTGCAATTCAGGTTGATAGCAATTGTGCTGTTGGATGTACCGGATACCCCCGAGTAACGCACATCGCTGATTTTAACTCCGGTTTTCTTCATCATCATACAGAAACTGAATTCAATAATTGGTTCTAAGCATGGACTATTAACTCTATAAAGTTGAATAAGGTCGATGTTAGTATACCGTTGGTTTGCACGCGCCTCTGACATCGCAGTAGTACTGATCGATGATTATCGGGTTTTTCACGTCTGTGAAGTCAATACTTTTGAAGGAAACTCCCCGGACATGACCTCTCCCAACCTACCAAAAGAACAACGAAAAAGGAAAACACTACATCGTCAATAGGTCGCGCGAGATAACAAAATTCTCACTGTAATCTCACTGTGATCTCCTGAGTATCTGAGCATTGATCTTTAACCCCTAATACAGTTACAGTTGACAAGAACCTGATCCTCATGACCATACCTGCCATGTCTTGATCCGGACCCCATTGGTTGTTCGGTTGAAGTGACCGCGGATTACGCTTATGTTTTCGACTTTCACCTCATTCCCACTCTTACCTAAGCTTCCAATGCTATCAAAAGTGCAGAACCGAAAGATTTAGCGACATTCATCAAAAAAGGTTCTTGATATGTGAATTGGATTTGGTGTTGGACAAGTTTCACCATCTCTATTAAAACCACTAGGTGTTGGGGATAGTTTCTCTTGAGTTTCTCATAACATTCGATATTGCACCCGTAGGTCTATTTTTAGAGAAATACAACAAAGAACAACATTGCGATCTCAACAATCCAGCCCTCACGATGACGCTCACGCGACTAGAACTCACAATCTCCGACTTCAGATAATCAGTTGTCGAACAGAGTTTCATCATCTCTCCTAAATCTAATCGGTGTTAGGGTGGGCTTCACTCAAGTCTTTTATAGCATTCGACATCACAAATGCAGATCTGTTTTTAGAGCAGACGAGGGAGCGACATCGGGTTCCCGAGAGAAGCATAAATGGGTCTTTGGTTTTCTGGCTTGGCTTGGCTTTATTTCAATATACTATCAGAGAAAACTTCTAAATTACATGCACAATCACCCTATATTTGTCCAGATGTTAGAGTTTCACTTATATAATCAGAACTTGCCTTACTCCATGGCCAGGTCCACAATTAACATCAGAGATGTGTATATTTGAAGTGTGATCTCCAATTGACACACAGTCATCCCCTGCAATTCAACAATTAAGAAAATAAAATTAATTTTAGTACCTTAAAAGTCTCAAAGCCAAGCTTTGAGACCCTAATAATTGAACCAGAAAAGGGCGAAACTATTACCACTGGCAATGTTTGTGCTTGTGATGAGAATTCCATGGGAGCTGCTAATGTGAATCCCATCAGTATTAGGGCTTTTTCCAGGAGATCTAATGCTCAAAGAATTAATTGCGAAATCGTCACATCCTGATATTAGAATGTGAGTTTGAGGACTGTTTACAACAGAAATGTTTATCATTGAAACTTTGTTACATTGCAAGAAACTGAGCACCTACAAATTAAAGATAGGTCACATGAAAAATTATTTTGCTACAATTGCTTAAGTTCAGTAGTTAATTGATCAAACGAAAATGGTATTGAAAAAAATTGATTTGCTTACAGTTGGTGCAAGCTTGACACATCCCTGCCAAAACAAGAGAGAGTCAATAATCAAGTTAGTTAAAGAACCAGGCTTTAAATGGGTACACGAAATCAGGTAATGTTTGGTTCGCTGGAATGATTCAGGAAAGAAATGGAATCGTCGTTCTTTGGCCTGCCAACAGAATGGCTCTTTTAGGCGTCGTTCTTTGGCCTGCCAATAGAACGGCCATTCGTTCACTTAAAATGGCGAATGATGATTTCAATATTTCGAATGTGCATTCCATCATTTTTTAAGGAACCCTTAGAAAGGAACATTTCAAGGAGACTAGCGCAACACAACCTTACTGCAAGTGTGCAACAAAATGTTGCTAATGACCTCAGATTGGAGATGTACCGTCGATTGAGGGCGAGTTTTACATGAGATATCCCACCAGCCCTGACCACGGCCATCGATTGTACCAGGCCCATTAACATCAAGTCCATTCACACTGTCGAAGATTAGCCATTGCCCCTTATCCCTTCCTTCCCATGCATCAGGACTATCAGGGGCCACAATATTTCCTGATATCTGCAAAAAAAAAAAGGTGAAGAGATCACTTTTTACATATACTGCTTGAAGTTATTATGTGAAGGGCTTCTTTTAGCTTAAGCCAGACGAAGGGCGGCAGACCTACTTCTCAACATTCTTGGGACACAATCGAATCTGTATAAAAACATACATTTCTATACTGGTCCCTCAAATCCTCTGTACCCAATTTCACCATTTTATCGGGCGTATTTCCAGCCATCTGTGCTCAATATTTCGGTGTTTCAGTGCATTTTCGGTCATTGATCACGTGGAAATCTTGAGAGATGAGAAGATTTTCACAGGACCAATCGTCGGATATGAACCAAAACACTGATGCACAAAATCGAGTAGAGAGGATTTGAGCACGTCTTTGATACATTTATCACAATAAACAGAAGCTGGATTACTGGTTTCGTACCGAAAAGCTGATCTTGGTGGGATTACAAGGGCCATCAAAAACCAGGGTATGCACCAAAAATGTCTTCCCCTTCGGAACAATCATCTCTGCATTATCAGTCTCTGCATTACATGTGCTTTCCCATGTCATTTCAAATGCCTACAAATCATAAGCCACGATAGAAAAGCAAAAACAAATGAGAAGAATTTGAAAATGCAATTTAAGAGAAATTAATCAAGAAGAAAACTTACTAGGGTGTCATCAATAATGCCATCGCCAATAGCTCCATAATCTAGAACGTTGAAGGAACTCATGAAATCACGGTCTTCGCTCCACAATTGTCGTACCCAAAGAAGGCTTAAAAACAATATGCTGCCCAGCAACTCAAAGGAGACATATTTGCGAATTATGGTTTTCATTTTCTCTATAGAAACTGAGTACCCAATTCTCTGATCAATTGATGAAAGGATAGACAGGCGGAGCCAACTACGCCGGTCACCCCGGCCCACCCTTTTACCTTAGCAAGAAAAACAGAGAGGAGCCCTTGAGCTGCTTTTCCACATGCAGAAAAACAGTTATAGTGTTCTTACCATTGTAACTGAAAAATGTTGGAATGTCAAAAGTCAAAAGCAGTCTTTTGACCTTTCAAAGCAAAAGCAGGGGGGTATATCTTTGGTTTTCAAGTGTCTAAAGTAAAGGGATTTAATCTTAAATGACTTCTTTTTTGATGTAAGCGTAGTATGCAAGAAATCTATTCTATCTATCTAAACGGAGAGGAGATTTTGGTGTGATCTGTTTCGGAAGGCATGTCACAACAGTGATTTCTATTTTGTCTTAATCAAAAACCAAGTTTTACATCCGATTTGATTAACATTAGAGCGAACTCGTAAGATTTGATTAACATTAGAGCGAACTAGTAAAATCACTAAAACTCAACCACCCATGACCCACCCAACCCCCGGAAAAAAATTACCCACCGACACTCCCACTCTAGAAATATTTTAACTTGCACACACGGAGGGTGTGCCCTAACCACTAGTTGGTATATAGGTGGCTGAAGTCCTTGTTCTTGTTCTTTGAATTGCTTCATTCATCTTCCAAGAATCAATTCAACACGTGATCAAGCTCAGTGTTGTATCGCCCTGATTGAAAGAGGGATTATTGAGTGCTCCGGGAGCTAGCTTTCTTCAAAGACTTTTCACATTACATGTTAATATGGATGGAGTAATTGTTAAAACACTTTTTGGAGTACTATGTTGCATTTTCACGTGGTACTCTGATTAAACAATGTCGCAATGAACTTTTCGGGTAGGACATCACATACATACTTTTGCAAGTTGTTGGGAGACCAGGGGAAATCCAGCACGTAAGTCATGTCAAAACACTCCAAGAGTACCCGGTAATCTATTGCATGTAGCACACGCGTTTTACTGTGGAATTTATCCTGATGTGTGGCAGAGAACGCCCATGAGAACAATGCATATTTTTTCATATTTCATGGCCATCGGTTGGTGTCTGTGCTTAACCTGATCAATGATCCGAGGGCCAATAATAGAAAGCAAACTAGTACCACATGTTTGGATCATGAGCTTCATATCTTCGCTTCTTGTATTTTGATTTTTCCTCTCATGAACCCTTTCAGACAACCAAACACAGCCTAAGGACTTGTCTTCTAGTTTTGAGTTTTCCTAATTGCCCAGAACCTATTTCTCTCATCTCAAGTATAAAACCAACAATGAAATACTTCATTCTATTCCGGTCTTAGACCGGGAATTGCCTACTTTTCAAGTGTACTGCATACACCAGAGATTTGTCATGACTCAATAGCCTCATCAGCAACGTGCATCTCCTTTCAGCTGTATTACCCATGATATGATCACCTGAAACGAACCTTTCAAAAATTTCTAAAATCTTGCATTCAGAGTTATAACTCTTGAACATGTGAATCTGATTCGATAGTCTCATAGAAAGTCTGCATCTCTTATTGATATATGTACTATCGAGGGCAACATACCGAAGAGATGAACAATGAAAACAAGCTTAGACATTCTCCAGGCATGCGAAGGAAACATTAACAAAGCGAAACTAATATGAAAAGCACTGCTTCAAAATACTCCTAGGATGATGAAAAAATGACTTATGCAATGTGAGAACATAAAATGGATAGGGCACCAGGTTTTTACGGCATGACATGAAATATTCAGATGGTCCTAGTTTCCAAATCCCTACATCTTCCAAGTTTAAAATACAATCAAACGTGCTAGAATGCTGGAAAACAAAAAGATAACAGCCTTCCCCCCTCTCTCTCCACACTAGCTCTACAGCTGCTTTCGGTACTCTACATCAAAACAGCGCGGTCGCCCAAGTAACTTTTCAGCCCGTGATATTTGAACCATGCTCAGATAAAATTACTCCAAGCCGACCAAAACAAATTTCGATCAAGATGGCACTGCATGATACAAAAAGAAGAGTTAAAAAGATACTAAAACATAACACATACATGGCACTACATATAAAAACAGAGAGAAATACTATCTAATACTGCAGGAGGGACCTTTTTCCTTTGTTTTAGTAAATGCAACTACACAAGAAACCTAATCTACGAGGTGAGGAATGGAACCCACAATGAGAATCAATCCCAAAACCTAATCCTGGTAAAGGGGAAGCCTTATAACTTGGCTATCCCATTGTTCTCAGGTTGGACCTTTATAGATTACTTTGAGTTGGATCTAATTCACACAATGGGCAAATCCAAACTCAGATTTTACTAACATATATGCTCACGAGATTCAGAAACTCGAAGCATATTAAATTGCACACCAACTACCAGAAAAATCATTTGAATAGAGCAACATCCTCAAAATGTCAATAGGAAGTATATTCTTACTGTACGTAGAAGTGTCAATTTGCTCTGGAAGTTCCTTGATATCCACCTCAAACCTTTCCTGAACCTGTAGAAACAACGATACATAAATTAACTGCTTAAATGCACCAACAAGGGGAGCATTCTGCCACAAAGCTGATATCAAATATATTACCTGATTGAGAACATCAGAGTCGGATGCAGAAGCGACAAACGTAATTGCAAGCCCCTTGGTGCCAAAGCGACCAGCTCTACCAACCTACAAAGAATTCAAAGGAAAGTCAGTTCAATAACCCGTTCCGCTGCGGTCCTTATTTTTTAAGTACTTATTTTCCGCTTTACGAGACAAGTCATTCTCTTACAATACATCACCTTTAATTCAAAAAATAAGTCCATATTTGAAAAATAAGTACTTACACCCTAAATGACTCCAATAAAAATAAACATCTTAAATACCAAAAAAAAGGGGGACATACACGATGCAGGTATGTGTCAGCAGAATCAGGCATGTCATAGTTGATAACAATGTTCACTCGTTCAATGTCAATTCCTCTTCCAACTAAATCAGTCGCCACAAGAATTCTTTTGTGCCCCTCCTTGAAACTCTTGTAGCGTGTCAACCTGAAAAGGGCAACCTCAACATTAGTCACCAAAGGAACCTTGACCTAAAGGAGTACCATTACTGGAAAGCGGAATATCACTAAATTACCCCTAGTTGACTCGGATTTTAATCCTTAAGTGAAACAAAAACATTAGCACATCATCAAAACCCCACCAGAAGTGTGCAAAAGTCCCCACATATTGGATCTCTTAGCCACCAGTCACCACCACTCCATGGGGCCAAACAACTCTCTCCCTCCATCGCAACACTCGTACCTGCCTCCCTTTCATGGGAACACCCTCAACCCAAGGTTTCAACGGCTCAGAGCTAAAATTGTACATCGACATCCCCAATTACGCTAATAGATAGACAAGGATATCCCCAAATTTTGTATTTGTACCCGCTTTCACAGCCAAATTAGGAATTTCCATTACTAAACTTAGGTCACTGATTTCACAACCCAAAATGGGTTTGATTCGAAGCAAGTGCACGGGGGTGGAGTCGGGGTCCAGGAGCTGCGGACCGCGGTAGTGCCTGATGGCTATGGCTGGGCTAGTCGTTTGTGTTCGTGGTCGTGGAAGTTGTGAAGGCAATTGAGGTAGGCGGTGGGAGAAAGGGTCACAAATAAAGGAGGGGGTGAGAGAGAGAGAATTAAAAAAAGGCAGTGGCCGTCAGTAGAGAAGCGGTTGAGGTGGTAGGCGGTGAGGGGTTGTGCTGGATGGCTATCAATTCATCTTTCTTCCCTTGTGCTGATTTTTAAGCCAAACTCAGTATGTAAACACATGGTGAACTGAATGCACATTAAGATAGAGTACACGCACACACACAGAGATGAGATCCATGAATGCTTGCAGATGGAAAATAGTTGGAATTAATGAACACAAATTATACGGGGGAATCATTAATTCATTTTTTTGCCACTGCAAAATCACTTAATAAGTCAATATATACACATGCATACGGGTGTGGGTGTGGGTGTGGGTGTGGGTGAGGATGTGGTGTACTGCAATTGTAATGAAGATCTAGACAACCATTCATATCATTGGAACAAACT
Organism: Rhododendron vialii; assembly: GCF_030253575.1. NCBI lineage: Eukaryota > Viridiplantae > Streptophyta > Magnoliopsida > Ericales > Ericaceae > Rhododendron > Rhododendron vialii. The sequence goes on along the minus strand of NC_080564.1, from coordinate 32,354,564 downwards.
GCAAACTATTCAACCCAGCGAACTGCAATACCCACCAGTGTTGGGCCAAACTATATGGTGCATATTCAGCCCTTTCGCGAGTTTAGTAGATACACTTGCAGAAGTTGAGGTCATCAGGATCAGGTATAATGCAGAGTAGAAGAGGGGAAAATGCAAGTAAACGAAATAACAGTGGTGGAACACAAGGCAAAAAAAAAAAATTTGTCTATACAACTTTTAATAAGGGCAAAAGTGGATATAAATTACATTAAAATGTTAAGCTCAGAAACTTTTGTCTATCTTTCCAACAGTACATCAGGAGTGGCGTAATCTGAACCATAACTAAAGTACAAGGATGTCAATGTCCGTGTTAAGGCCTGAAGGAAACCTCAGGGGAGGTCGGTGCAAAATTTACCCTGCCTCTTACAGTCAAGTTGAACCAGAGCCACCGAATACATACCTTTCTTCCTGAGACATTCCAGAATGGATGCAAATAGAAGGAAAGTTGCACTCCACAAGTAACTTGTTCAGTTCAGCTGCTCTGTTGACACTTTTGACAAAAATGACAACTTGGTTGAAATCCAATGCATCAAGGAGGTCATTCAGCTTGCGGTTTTTCTCAAGCTCGCTCAATTTAATGTAATGCTGATGAGAAACATCAATTGTCAGTATGTACCTACTATGTAAGCCAACAAAAATCATTTAGGTTCTACTAGAAACTTCAGAAGTACCTGTACTAGACCATGAAGAGTCAATTTGGCCTCATCATCCACGTAAATTTCCATTGGCTGAAAGGAGAAAGATCACAAGGGACATTAAAAACTAGTCCTAAACTAAGAGAAATCACTGCACTTCATACACAAATAAATGAGCAATAATAAAAGCTAATAGAATCCACTGCCACAAGAAGTTAGAGAGAAACTTTTGGACACACCACCTAACTCTAGTTCCCATCCTTTCTAATGTGCAAGCAACAAACACCTCCTCCATGATCTAAAATGGTACATTCTGCGGATCAAAAAAAATCATATATTCTGTTTACCAGTAACCACTGTCATAAAATCTAGGAAAGAATCAAATATGGACTACAACTGATGTAGAGATCTTTTACTGCATATCAACTCATAGTTGACCTAAAGGGTCTCATTTCTTATTTCAATAATCAACATTTCACTCCAGCATGAAACAGTTGACATTAGACTCAACTCTTGGAGGTGGAAAAAGAAAAAACATCCCGACTATGGTAACGAACACCAAGGGTTCTTTGCCAGCTAGTCTACGTAGTGTAATCAGCATACCTGTTCATTTCACTAAAAACTGAAGTGTTACAAGAAGGAAAAAATTTAGGGGCAAGTGTTCTACAAAGCAATCATAAAATACCATCCATTTCCTTTCTTTAACTCCCATAATAAATGTTACAAAAGTCCTACTCATAGATGAAGCAAATATTCAGTTATACAGGTTTAGGTATATATACCATGACGCCTTGATACTATATATTAACCGCCAGGATCCAAGTCCACAATGTGCCAACAGTAAGCTATTTCTTCATAAGCTTCAAAAATGTTGCACAAGTAAACTAAAGCCATATGCACACCATATTTTGATGACTTGGTAACCATATGGACAAAATCCACATAGTTGCATAGCCATCAAGGACCACAAACAATAGTAAGATAGATGACAAGATGCAAGAGGTTGTTTTCCCCAACTGATCTGCAGAAACCACTGCCAAAACCACAGAAATTGATGGGTCCTTAATCTACCATAAATGAAACGTCAAAACTACAGAATAATGGACAGAATATTACATCTTGCATAAACTTCTTGCAAACCGGGCGGATGTCTTTGCTGAGGGTAGCTGAAAACATCATAACTTGCTTATCATGAGGGGTCATCTTAAAAATCTCCTGCACATCTTTCCTCATATCTGTTCATAAGAAAACAAACCCAAATCGTCAATCTCTAAGTAGAAAATTAAAACAGGTTCGAAAAAAGAAAAATAATGTCCGCCAAAATTTGAAATCATTTGACCAGGGAATGAAGCTTACCGAGTGACTCGAGCATCTTGTCACACTCATCAAGGATAAAATGCCTCACATTCTTTAAGCCGAGGTCCTTATCTCTTCCAAGACCCAGTATTCTTCCAGGCGTTCCCACAACAATATGAGGGCATTCATTCTTCAGTAAATCCTTGTGAACCTTAATGTTGACACCACCATAGAAGACGGCAACCTTAATATCAGGCAAATACGTACTGAACCTCTCAAATTCGTGACAGATCTGTAAATAATAGCACAAAATGGTTAGTTAAGAAACAAAATCATATTATCGGAACAACAAAGTCCAATAACTAATAAAAGCATGCACATGTACTGAAAACCTAACACTGAGGAACTTATACCAAGCGGTATATTAAATAAAACTTCCAGGTCCCCAAGACCCACCTGGTAAGCCAGCTCTCTTGTATGACAAAGGACAAGGGCAGCAACTTGGCCAGCAACAGGTTCAATTTGCTGCAGAGTAGATAGAACGAAAACAGCAGTTTTCCCCATCCCCGACTTTGCTTGACAGAGGACATCCATTCCTAAGATAGCTTGAGGGATGCATTCATGTTGCACTGATGAAGAAGCAAACAAAATTGTGGTGGACGAATCCTGAGTAAGTATTAAAGACCTCCCACATCCTTTTAACGGAAAGGTTTACCAAACCAGTTTTCTGGCCCAAATCATGAGTATAGAAGCAAGCAGTGTTTACCTGAAAATAAATAAGACCTAAGTTAAAAGAAATGAAGAGAATGCATGAGCATGACAGAGTGGCAAACGAACAATAGCAGTGGAACACCCAAACAAGACATCCCACGTGGTGCAAGAAAAAAAAAACAAGCTTAGCAAGGCATCTGCCATTGCAAGAGCAAAAAATGAGCAAACAAAATAAGATCTATACCCAAAAAAGAGTCACATATATCTGAGATTCTGAGGTAAGGTACCCAGCAGACACCGCAGCCATTAAAACAGAAATATTGCAACACCTTTTGATGATAGGTTATCTCACTAAGGGCCTTACGTCATACATATTTAAATACATGTTAGCAACTGTATGTCAAAAAAGCACGGATGCTCAAAAGTCAATGAAAGTTGATGTCTTAGAGGTAAGTATGAATCTAAACTCAATGAAAGTTGAAGTTAGAAGATAGAACTTTGCCTTCTGACGGATGCTCAAATCCTGAATCTACGATGGCTCGGAGAAGCTCCGGTTTCAACAGGAAATCTCTGAATCCCGAACTGTGAATTCCAACATAACCCCTACACACACAAAAAAGTACCACATGAGGATACATAAAGACGTATTCATGCGAAAAAGACCAAATATTATAAACAAGAAACACAAGATACTGCAGCTACTGATAATGCAACAGAATGACATGTAACAAACACCTCACATAAAAGGTGCAAATAGTCAACAGCATAAAGTAAGAAACATACAAATATCCAAGAAAATGCCTCAATAGCATGGGCCATGTTCATCTGAAACTCTCTAACGTCATAAGAGTTAAGACATAGACTACTAATGACTAGACCATCCCACACCAACATATAAAGAGAAGGGGAGGGGGGGAGATACTGTCATCATGCCTAGTTCGGTGTATACGAACAAAGCATAACAGTGTAAAATTTAACCAAGTGGCGACCATATTTACAAAGTGGCTAATTTCATGTTAAGAGAGCTTTTCTGGTAGAAAAGATGGAAGTTTATAGTTTCATTCAGCAAAGCAGTTCAAGAATCCGATCTCCATAACAAATAAATTTCTAAGCATGGAGCCAGATGAGGAAGTAGCCTCTATGGTCCCTGCTGCACAGCTGGTCCCCAAAACAAACTGCGACCATAATGAAGATATTTATGAGCATGCTACCTCAGCATGTCCACTAAAGGGCAGCCCCAAACAGTTGATTCAATACTAGCCATGACCAACAACCAAGAACCAACTACCCGCTCAATTTTGGTGCGAGTTACACTGGCAATCAGAACCCAGGACCACATAAGATGTTTCAAAATTTCAGTCTCTATTGCTTTAATTCGTCAGTTGTCTCTAAAATAAACAAGAGAGAAGCACAAGGCATGAGTACACACGCATCCACAAGCGCGCGCGAAACCACAAAACTAATGGTTTCATTAATGGACCAATGGGTTGTTGTTAGCATTTTCACAAACTAATACCAAGTAAATCTGTGACTGAAACTTCATATTTTCTTAGATTTCCTCAACACCCATAATCATTCATACTAAAACCCAACACACAGAAACAAACTAAACATGAAAGAAAAAACACAAAAAGAATTGAGTACTTGCACATCAATAATACATTCAGCTTCCATTAAACTGTAAAATAACGTTCCAAAACCAAAGACTAATAGATACTAATCAAGTTAGCGCCTAATGGTGTTGTTCTCATTACTTCTAACTTCTCATACACCAAAAAAATCACTACGTTCTAACCAAGTCAACAGATAATACTAAAGATCAAATGAAATAAATATCACTTCCTTCGACCATGGCGTGCATGCACAAACACAGAATCAACAGTCACATTAACCTACCAATGGGGCCGCGCTAAGAATTTTTCACAAACTAATCTGCATAAAGCTGTAAATACAACTTCCATTACTTTCTTAGATTTCCACAACACCCAGAATCACTTTTATTAAAATCCAACAACCAAAACCACTTTTACTAGAAGCAAACTAAACATCAAGAAGAAAAACAAATGAATTAAGCGCCTCGAACTATTCAATTTCCAGTAAACTATAAAATATCGTTCCAAAAGCAAAAGCTGATAGAAACCAATCAAGTCAACGCGTTCTAGGTTCTTAACACCAAAAGATCACACTTTTCAAACCAAGTAGACTGGGATACTAAAGACAAGTGAAAGAAAAGGAAAAAATATTACTTCTTGGCGGATTCGCCAGAGGGCTTGTTGTTGACGGAGTCAGGGGCCTTCTCGTCCTCCTCTTCGTAGTCGAGAAGTTCTTCCTCGTAAGCTTCGTTGTCCCTGACTTCACCCATGTTCCTACAAATTCGATACTAGCTAGGGTTAGCAGTAGATTAAGGCGGCTTGAATTTGCTCAGGAAGTCCAAAGGCATGGAGCAGAGTAAGCTCGTGGAGCTGTTATGCATACCTGAAGCTTGTTGAGCACGAGAGAGAGATGGAGCAAGGCGAGGTTGAGGCGGAGGAGTCTGCGAAAAACAAAAACGAGAGAGAGAGAGAGAGAGGCCCTTGGATCTAGGGTTAGGGCAACTGGCAAGCGGGGAGTGAGTGTTGGGCTTGCGGATAAGTACAACGCTACCCTTGTGTATCTCAACTTCGGCCGCCTCAAATCTGTGTCCACTCCGTACTATATTCAAATATTCGGGTTTAGGTTGAAACTTCTTAACCCGAATTAAGGGTCATCATTTGGCCCGAAGGCCCGCAGCCCGTTTTAAGTCCGTCCGGTCCATCGGGCTTTTATCCGGTCTGAGCCCGTGAAACGGGAGGGCCGGCCCGCCCCATAGTTTGTCATGGGCGGGCTCGGGCCTATGAATTTTTATTTAGCCCGGCCCGTGAGCCCGCCCGGTAACCCGCCCGTGGTACCGTCCAAAATCCCGCCCACGGGCCCGCCCAGTAGCCCCAAATCCCACAAAATCCTTTCTTTTTTCCCTTGCCCAAAAAAATTTAAGCCCGCCCGGTGGCCCGCCCATTTTTTGACCCGCTAGCCCGGCAATTGGATTAGCCCGTGGGCCGGGCTTGGGCTTCAATTTATAGTAGGTAGCCCGGCCCGGAAAAAAGAAAAAGCCCGATCGGCCCGGCCCGTGGGCGGGCTTGGGTAGTGCCTTGGCGGGCTGGGTCAGCCCGGCCCGGCCCGATGATGACCCTTAACCCGAATTAAAGGTTTTTTTTTTATATTTTTTTTATTAAACCAAACCGAGCCTTATGTTTTAATTAATTAAAGTCGGTTACATGAATTCTTTTTCTCTATTGAGCTCTATCAAAAAAAAAGTTTTCTATTATTTCGAACATCAACCCAAATTGTTGGAAATGGCTTTGGTAGAAATTTTATTTAGTGCCCCGCGCTACCAAGACCACCCATGCACGATTGCACCACACATTAACGTTTAGGCCTCACACAAAAGCTGATGAAAAAGATGTCTAGGGCATTGAATGATCTCTTGCTTTGGAGTTTGGATAGAGTAGTCCAAACCCAAGTTTTATTGAATTTTTTTGAAACGGTCCGAGTTTTATTATATGTGGAATGAGAAATATAAAAAGTTAGGATTATTTAACTACTTTTAGACCCTTGTTTTACTACTTTTAGATTTAACATTCTACCACCTTCAAGCTACATGTTTTGTAAGAATCTAATTTTGATAACAACTGAATGTAACGGACGTTACATCATCTGTATAGACTGGTTTTACTTTCATTGCCTTGTGAATAACACCTGCTAAGCAAAAGAACCGAAAACAAGTTTTGGGGGAGAAGCGAGAGCCTAGAACACGATAGCCTAATTATAAAATCAGGTTAGCCCGACCCAAATGTCCAAGTGGGGGAAACTCATTCTTAATTTGGATTTCCTTTGTCAATAATGGACGGAGCTTGAGCAGTGGCAATACACGCATGCTGGTACTTCAAAAACCGGATATCTGTCAAGTTAAGTGGCAATATGAGGTTGGAGGGTATATTTTTTGTTGAGAACTCGAGTTTGAAGGGTTGAGCCTCAGTATCTTTCAAATTGGATTTGAACGTTATCTTTACTAGAGTTAGCTAGCCGTACTTGCAGTTAGTTTTTTTTGTGTGTGCGCGCCCTTGAAAAGCTTATTTGAATATCAGCTTTTCTCCAAGTTTTGATCTGCTTTTGTCCTGAGAAAGGGCAAGTAAGAAATTCAAAACGAAACCCACATAACTAAAGTAAAATAATTGCATCCCATTTTAGTTTGTAGACTGGTAGTGTATCCTTGGACCGACCCTCTGAATCTTGAATGTTGGGAACTTGAGAGATCAGATACCCTTTACATTGCCCAGTTGTCTAAGCAAAATACTGTGACTGATTTTAATTGATTGACCTCTGAGAGACATTGTGCTGAACAAATAAAACTGTCCACTTTGTTTATGACTTTACTCTTTTGTACTATAGACTCTGCTTGTTTGGAGGTAAAATATTTTTCGCATTACTTATTTTTCGTTGTTTGTTTATCACTTTGTTTTATTTTTCACTTTACTTCTAAGATGTTTATTCAAAAAAACAAATCCCAAAACCATCCAGTCTACCCATATGTCTCCGCCACACTGGTCCCCATATGTCTTCGCCACTGAGTTGAATTACAAAACCACCTTTCGCTATGCATTTTGCAATCGGAACCAATCAATCTTTTGTCTTACATACTTGGAACAACTGGAAAAAGTTAGGGAAATCTCAAAAACAAGAACTTATTCATTACAAGCAACGAATTAACTCAAACAAGAACTTATTCACTCCCCCCTGCAACTCTCATGGTCAAGTGAAGGCTGAAACACCGTTGCAGTAATCAAACCCGTACCAAACATCCCTTGGTATGAAAGTGTTGTAGTAGAAGGAGATAGACCTCCTATGGTAACCGTAGACCTCCACCGATTTCAGCTTCCAACCGTCGTATCCACTCCTGTATATGTACAAATAGCAAACATCGTACGTACATGGCCCCGATATGTCATAAGTGTCCACAGAACACGCCTCGAATGCCCCTGAAGATAGATCGTCTAGCCTCGATGCGTAAACCTAGTAACAATGATCAATGAACCCTTTACTAAATCTAAAAACTCTTTTTTTTTGTTTTGTTTTGAAAGTAATCTAAAAACCGATGATCTAAGCAATCTAAGAAAGGGAAGTCTGTGTATATTGATTCGTACACAAATATGTTTAGAACCATCCGATGCACGTGGATTCCACAAATGATGAGGAATTTACATGAATCACTATTCTAGACACATCTGTATATATAAATCTATGAATGTAGCATGGCATACTCACCTAAGAATCTAGCATCTCTTAGTTTTTTTCTCTCTCTTCTTCTAAATTTAGTTGCATACTTGCATGGATCACTAGGTCTTGCAGTTACCACATTCTTCAATTCCCCCATTGCCAAGATTATTAGTAGTGTACTATCTAGTAACGGTCCTCCAAACCAAAAGACAGGTTTTCGCGAAATGGTACCTGGCTGCCATACGCATCGCCAAACGCGAGACTGATTCGGTCTCTGGTGTAGCTGGGTGAAGAGCAGCTTGTTGTAAACACCACCGTGTAAGTACAGCTCCCAACTTTCTGCAAATTAGTTAACAAAAAACCCGAAATTAAACAGGGGGGTTTCCAGAAGGCCTAATCCCCTCCACCTTCCGGAGGGAAGTGAACCGGGCAACTTTCTGCATTTTCTTTTTTACTAGCTAGAAAAAGTGTTTGGGTACACCCAAGTGATGTAGGTGTGAGGGTAGGGGATAAAACCCCATGGCTTTTCTCCCCTTTTATGTTTGGACTGCCAAAGGTAGTGTGGGGGTGTGTTCTAGTGAGACAGAGAGAGAGCAGAGAGAGTGTGCGTGAGGCTCCTCCCGGGCTCCTCAGTAAGGCTCGGAGATACTGTCGGAGAGCACCGGAGAGAGGGAGAGAGAGAGAGGAGTGATGGCAGCCTGTTTGTAGCGTGCCGATGAGATTTTTTCATGTATATTGTATTTGATATGTGAATAATACAATTAAGGAGTTTTTCCTCAAATCTCTCGTGTCAAGCTTGTGTGTGTGTGCTGTGATTGATGTTTGCTTGTTGTTGCTGTGTGAGGGGTGCGAATTAGGGGGTCGGGCCAAGTCCCAACAAAAAAGTACTCTTGTGAGGTAGTCGCTAAAATGAGGTAGTCATTAAAATGAAGGGAACAATATCTCCCACATCCCCACTAGGGTGCGAGCAGCAGACATAGATGCCCTTTTACACCACTTGAGGTCGTCTGTACCCAGATTTCGGTGGGTACACCCGGTGAGTTTGAACTCGCCTCATACACAGGTACCCCAAAATTTGACCACGGAAGGTCTTCGGTGCTTTCACACTGCATTCAGTTCACGAAAACAACTACTGCAAGCAAGTTGCGACCTCGGGAAGAGGGAGAGAGAGTTTCTCCCCGACCTTCGGCTGAATCGCAAAAAGTACACTACACCAACATAACTTAATAACCCACCTTTTTTCCTTCTACCGTAAAAGAGAAGGAAAATGTTTCCCATTCCATTTCTCTGTAACCAAACATATCTGGGTAAAATATTCATATACCTGGGTGGTGGTAGCAGAGGGAGTGGCGCCAGTGAGAGTACTGTTGATCCTGGTGACAGTAAGAGGGTGGGTAGAGTTAGTGTCGATCTTGAAGGATGCTAGAGGCTGGGGCTTTCGACTCAGGATTGATCTGGCTTGCGAAGAGACGAGGAAAAATGCTAAGAGGAGCACGGCAGAGCACGTAGCTTTGTTCATCTCTTCCCCAGCAAAACAAACTCAATTGGTTGTGGTCCTTGTGGATCCAGCCAGTCAATTGAGCCACATAATTGAAGTTGGGGTGATGATCTGATCTTGAATGTGGTTGGTGTGGAATTGGTCAATGCCCCCTAGGCTTCTTCAACTTGGCTCAAGCCAAGCCTTGGCTAATTCTGAATTATTGTTCTCATCGTAAAAATCTGAAAGAGCTACAAAGACCCAAAATTCGGGGTCCTCCGTTGGAAAGAAAGATTCTCATATTTTGGATTATCCGTACGGAATGGATAGGATCTCGCCAAGTATAACGAAGCAATACCCACATAAGATAGGAAAAGTTCGGAAAAGTTCGACACAGGGAGCGGAAAACTACACTAAAGGAGATAAATAAGAAAAAAACTGTAAACTATGAGCTGAAGCGATGGGAGGGAAAGCCACAGCCGGATATATTCGCGATTCCCATGTGACATACCGCATATTATAATCATGATCAATTATGAACTCGGGGACAAATTATGGAAGGTAAAGATGTCTTTTCACTTGTCCACACGTTATTTTTTGATGTTTTCTGGGATATTTCTTCCTCGAGATAGGATGCTCTCCGGGCCCTCAAAGGGATTAGACAGTTTCAGTTCAACCCATCTTCGGGTCCTTTCCAGGCGCATTTCAATCGTCGCAGATGTTTTTTTTTTAGACATCATCAAGAACAATTGTCACTCTAACAGTTATGTTTATCGGAGATAGTTCAATATGTTGCGGGGCCACAATTATCTTGAAAAAAATTAGTTTTAAAAACATTATAACACTGGATTAATTCAATTTTTGGAAGATAAATGTGTTATGAAAACATCTCAAACGATATCCAACAAATGTAATTTTTGACGTGGCTACAAATCTCGACGATTTCTATATAATGAACATTTTCGATTATTGAAACAAGCTCGGAAAGGACCCGAAAACAAGTCCGAAATGACTATCTAGTACCTCGAAGGGATTGGATCCATAATTCCTTCTTCCTCCAACCCGGTACAGACACTCAAACATTAATGCACCACAAACTGCAAGTAGGGCCACCTTTGGATCCCGCATACATGCAAACCTTTATTTTTAATTAATGAATGGTTTGAGTTATTTGTGCCGGACCCGTAAGTAGCCTTGCGCGTTGGTCTTTGTATGGTACATATGGTCGGTTTTAGAAAACGATATATTGAATCATGCACATGTAGTTATCTGATCGAGATAATTTTTCACGAGTCTACTAAAAATATTTTAAAATTAATGAATAGTTCGAAAACATTTGTGCAAGATCTGAAAGTGGCCTCGTGCTCCGGTCTATGCACCTAGATACACCAACAATTATTACCATCAGTGCCCATAGAAGTAGGGGAGTGATTTTATCACTCCCAAAATTGTTAACGACACTCCCTGGTGTGCCAAAATGAACTCAATAAATTTGGGGAGCAAGGGCAGAACCAGAAATTTATTCCACCTTGGGCTACCCAAAATTTATTTAGAGTACTACTATTTGCACCGACGGTTTCCGTAGGGAAACCGTACCGACGGCCACCGGACGGCCGATCCAAGCCGTCCAAATTTTTTTAAAAAAACGAAAAAAGGGTGCTCGGATCAAGCACCTTACACACCTTGGATGCCGTTGATTCCCGCGCAAACCCCCTTGGTTTTTTTTTAAAAAAATTTTGGACCGCTCGGATCGGCCGTTCGATGGCCGGAGACGGCCACGCGTGGCCGTCGGTACAGTTTCCCTACGGAAACCATCGGTGCAAATATCTTTTCCGATTTATTTATATGAACCAAAAAGAGGCAAATTTGTACATAAATATGTAAATGTTCAAAAATAAACAAAAAAAGTACAAAAACTTACATTATTAAAGTTGTACCCTGTGATGTTTAGAGTAAAAATCATCTATTATCAAATCTAAGTCGACATATTCAACAAGTTCTCTTTCAATTTAGATAATCATAGAATTGGCAAAAAAATTATCCTCCATTTTATTATGAAGATCAGTTTTCAAATGCTAATATGTTCTTTCCGTAGTTGACGTGGTAACAGAAAGAGTTACAACAAAACAAACCTAGCCTGTGTGTTGGGATCGATGGTGAGTTGGGCTAAACTTATATGGACTGAAATTTACGTACAAATTATTATTTATGTTCTTTTGGTTTTTGTGGAGTACACTTGGGCTACAGCCCAACCTAGCCTATGCGTGCTTCTGCCTTTGTTGGGAAGTGACAAAATCACTCCCCTAAAATCATTTTTCTTCCTTTTTGGGATTTTAATAATCATGCTTTAATTTAATGGGAGTCAACAATGTTACAACCGCACATAAATACACATGAGTGCGTGGACTCACCTGACTACACACGCAAATGCAGTGTGAAAGCCCAACTTAGATGAGCATTGTAGAAGTGTTTTGCGTAGTGTGTACGTGATGTTTTTGACTGATTGGCATTTGGCACCTTTCTGATCGCAACGATATTTATTTGCTTAATGTGGACAATTTTTTGGGTGTTAAGCGGGTACTACGTGACGGTATCCGTCGGCAATCTCAACCGTCAAAACATGTTTTGGACGGGGCATATTTATTCCCTCTTTCTCCCCTCACCTCACCGCTGTCTCTCCTTTTTTTTCTCTTTAAAATTTGGACTATCAAAAACACATTTGAATAGTTTGAATCGTTGACAGGATACCACGTGTGTGGTACCGTCCACGCCCAAAAACTTCTCCTCACTATGACCTTTTTTTTTGGTGGAAGCGATAGAATCCTCACTATGGCTTGAAGACAAAGAAGGGTACAAAGTTTTTTTTTTTTAGTTATTTATTTATTTATTACATACACATTGGCTATTTTTTCTTCATGTCATCGGATTTTGCTGTATTTATTTATGTATCTATTGGAGGTATGCAATAAGTACAGAAAAAGATTGTCACGCAAAAAGGGGTATAGCCTCGTTCTTATGCAATTTCTTATATACTATTTATTGGATCTATTTTTAACAAATAAGCATATGTATAAATAATTCCTCGTTCGGTCGTTCCAGGTTGTAACTTGGTTTCACACATCATCATTATCCTAAATGGCCCCATCTTATGAATTCTGAGATTTCTTTAACTTTGATCGTGACATAGAAAACCTCTGAGCAAACTTTTTTAGAACATTTTCAGTATTTCTGAGTCAAAAAATACAAACTATTTGGGCTAAATCTTTTGGGTACTTCTTGGCATTTTTTAGGAGTCCAAAACCCACGCCCTTTGAATCGAAAATAGTACCTTTTAACCCAAACATTTTTTGTCTTCCACTTGAAGATAATTTGTTTCAAATTCAAATTAAAAAGACTCAAAAAAAATTTAGTCCAAAGGCATCCATGGTGTTGTAATGCATAGGGTTACATTGCTATATTGGGGGGAGTAACTTGTCACACATATCAAGTTCTAGGGTTTTCTTTGTAATTTACGCACTATATATTCCATCTCTACGCGATCTAGGGATTTCTCTGTAATCGTCCAGCAACGGCCGGTATCGCGAGCAGGTATTCCTCTCTCTCTCTCTCTCTCTCTCTCTCCGTCTCAGTGGTCGCCTCCCTCTATCTCTCTGTTTTTGTTATCCAATGAGTCTTGATATGTGTATTGCCGCCTTAATTTCATGGAGAGTCGTGTTGAACGGGAGCTGTCATTTATATGTAGTCTGAGAAAACGCAAGGAAATGTATGTTCCACAGTTGAAGAGAAAATTTTTAGCCTTGTTGTGGAGATTTCTTATGACCCGAAGGATATTAGTTCAAAAGTGATTAAAATAGTTCTGTGTAATGGAGTTTTGTTTCAGTGGATATGTCTGATCATGTCTGAATAGGAAAAGTCTAGGAACACGCCTTCCGGACACAACTCCAGACACGACTGTGTCTGGAATCATTGAATGTATGTAGACCCACATGCATTGAACGACTCTTGACGTAGTTGTGTTTTAAAATTGTGTTTGTATCATTGCTTTGTTTGGATATTGTAATGCAACTATGCATTTGGTTATTTTGTTAGTAGAGAGAGATGGCCGAATCGCAAGCCAAGGCACCTGTGGTTCCAGAGTCAGTGTTGAAGAAACAGAAGAGGAGTGAGGAATGGGCTTTGAAGAAAAAGGAAGAGCTGGCAACCTTGAAGAAGAAGAATGCTGAGAACCGAAAGCTGATCTTTAACAGAGCCAAACTATACACCAAGGAGTATGAGGAACAGGTAACGGCCTTTGCACTTGCCACTTTCTCATTTGATTTCCTGTTATGTTATTTGTCAGCTAAAATGTAACAAGTTCCGATCTAATTGTTGGAATTCATTTTTTTATCCCTTGTGCAGCAAAAGGAGCTGGTTCAGTTGAAGCGTGAGGCAAGATTGAAAGGGGGTTTTTATGTCAAGCCCGAAGCTAAGCTTCTGTTCATTGTTCGTATCCGAGGGTAGGTATCAAACTGTTGGGTGTTATTGGAATTTATGTTGGAAAAATGGAAATGTAATCTTAGTGGTACTGCAATGCATGCTTATCTGGGTGTTTCTGAAATTTGATGTTCCAAGAGTGTTTTTTTGATAGTACAAGGCATCTCATCTTACTTTGCTTTACCACTTTCAGTATCAATGCTATGGATCCAAAGACTAGGAAGATATTGCAGCTTTTGCGTTTGAGACAGGTATCTCAACATTTTTCTTTGTTTTCTATCTATAATGCTTTAGCTGTACTGAGCTGAGTGAGCTCTGCCCATTCTGGTGTTAGTATTTGCAAATATGTGCCCCTCCCTGAAGAAAAGTTTAGTTTTCTCAGTTTGGTTAGTACTCCATGAGAATGAATTGGCAGTTGGCTCTGGTACCATTTTGTTAGGGTTATTGTTGTACTCACTACTACCTCAGTGTGATACTTTTGTGTCTAGATTTGCATTGGTACTATTGTTTGGTGCATCTGATATTATGGTATGTAAGGTAAAATTGTCAATCTAGGGAGGGACAAATCACAACACGAGCAATAAGTTTCTTGCAACTCTTTTACCTTGCCGGTACTTATATAAAAAAAAAAAACTCTTTTACCTTGCCGGTACTTGTTTGCTTCAATAACTTAAACTGAGTCTAGACTCTAATGTACTATGAAGGCGAACACCATTGGGAATCTCATTACGTGTTTCGTGGACCTGTTACTTATTTAGAGGTACCATGCCAAATATCTGGACCCGGTGCAGCATTGGTACGAGTATGACAAGGTTTTAGAAGTACCATCCTTGATAGATTGTAACTGACAAGCACTCCGTTTGTAAACATCTTTTCTTGTATTGTGGCTTTATGTACTACCGATGGCAAGTAAGTTAAGTCATTTCATTACACAACCTGAAGGAGGGGATATGAATCCTCCCCATCCCATGGGTTTTCATATCCTGTGCGGCAGTGGGATAAAGGGTGTGCTGAGATATTTTATCCCGTCAAAATGCAAGGCAGCAAATGCCAGACTTTTGGGCTCATATCCCACAAACAAATAAGCCCTTAGTGACTTCGTGTAATATTCTCCAACTGTATGGGTCAAGGCTTGGAATTTGTCTCTTCCTACTTGTCTTCTTCTCGAGACATCTTTCTTATACTCAGAATTTACTTTCTGCAGATTTTCAATGGTGTCTTCCTTAAAGTAAACAAAGCAACAGTGAATATGCTCCATAGGGTTGAGCCGTATGTGACCTATGGGTATGTTTCTTACTCTTTCTACTTTATTACAATGAGATTGTGGATTCTGTGTCTGTGTTGTATGAAGCTTTTACCGCGTGTATTTAGGTACCCCAATCTGAAGAGTGTGAAGGAACTCATTTACAAGAGAGGTTATGGAAAGCTAGATAAACAGCGGATTGCTTTAACTGATAATGCAATCATTGAACAGGTTTGTGCTTGTTTTGTATTAGTTGTAGTGTCTAGTAATTTAGCCCTATCATCGTATTTACCAACATGCCACTGTTATCGCAGGCATTGGGGAAGTACGGGATTATCTGTATTGAAGACCTTATCCATGAGATCTTGACAGTTGGGCCACATTTTAAGGAGGCTAATAACTTCCTGTGGCCATTCAAACTCAAGGCTCCATTGGGTGGTCTAAAAAAGAAGAGGAACCATTATGTCGAAGGAGGCGATGCTGGAAACCGTGAAGATTACATCAATGAGCTCATCAGGAGGATGAACTAGATTTTTGCCTCGGTGATATCTAGCTTTTTGAAGTTTAGAGGTTCATTGTGCTTCTTGATGGCATTTGGAAGAATCTTACTCGAGTTTCTTTGGCATTTGAGTTTCAGAGTATTCTGTTTCTTAGTCAAGAGTCTTTACATGCTGGTGTTAGACAAGTTTATTTCAGATTTCGTCTTGGGTTTTAATATCCTAGAACTTCATTTTCCCTTGCTGGTTGATATTGCTAATTGATGCAATCACCTACATCTAGGAGTGAGACCATTTGTTTTTGCTTTTGTGCTGAGATCTATACACAATTGCATGATCTATAAATCATGGGGATGGACTAATGGGATTGTGGGCCTCAATATCAACCTGACGGATACCAGGTAGAATATCCTGGATTTCCTTTTCTAGCCTATCTACTTCACTCCCCAGAGCTGTAACCACTTCAGGATCAGGTCTAATCATGCAACACACACACACACACGCACTCCGATCACACTCGACCTAATTGCTTGAAGCGTCATGGGTACCCCAATTCTCCTTCCCGATATATTTGTTTGATCATTTTTCCACCATCTCTCCTAGAATGCGAGGGAGGGTTTCATTGAAGTCTTTTATAACAATGGACATTGCACCCGCAGGTCTGTTTTGATTGAGTGGTCGCAGTGACATTGTGTAAGCAAATCTATAATACTCCGGGTCCAACAGTAACAAGTGGTTGAGTTTTTTGTTTTTTGACAAGACAAGTAGTTAGGTTTTGATCCCTATCTTTTAATCTTTTTTTTATTTAAATTATCGATGCTACGACCGCATAAGAATACACTAGTACCACACATGGAAATGCAATTTGTAAGCTCACACAATCAATTTTATGCCTTTTGCTCAATTGTGTACGCGTTTGTTATGGTGTACGAGGTCTATGCTAATGCCATTTCTTAAGCCCTCTCTTCTTTTGGTTGCTAATAGAATTGACTCACCAAAGACTAGCTATCTTCCATCATGCAAAATATGAAATCAAATTACTGAAATAGTGAAACCCATATCAAACATTCTTTTGTATAGCAATCTAGTGAAATACTCCCTCCATTCCATTTTATTTGTTCATTATTTCATTTCTCTTTTATGTTTATTGTCTATATCTTTCAATGTGAATCTTAAAAATTATGCAATACAGGGCGCTTCTAATGAGGGCGCCCTTATTACAATTAAATGCGGACGTCGCTGGCAGCCGTTGAATCGTGATTTCGATAGTCCAGATTTTAATGAAACTTTTCAGGAAAAAAATTGTGACCGGTCATAAACCTTCAGCAGATCTGGACCATTGAAATTACGATCCAACGGCCGACAACAAAAGTCCGCAAATAACAAAAATAAGGGCGCCCTTATTAGAAGCGCCCTGTTATGCAATATGTATCTTATTTAATAAATTTCAATTTGTTTTAATACAAAGTTGTCGAAATCATGAAAAATATTATAGATAGACAGATATAGGCAATAGACACAAAAGATACAAAAGAATAATGGACAAACAAAATGCGATGGAGAAGTAATTTACATTACTTCTAGCAAAAGACATAAAAACACACGAAAAATTGCTTCATAAAATTGGAGTCCCACTCTTATTGACCATCAAATACAAGCAAAAAACCTACTGGATTGGAACATTTTATCATCACATTGAACCAAACAGACCTTTCCAACACTGGAAACAAAACACCACCTGAAACACATGCCCAAACCACTTCACCGCCGGTTTGGGGGTGGAAGCACCACTGCAGTAGTTGAACCCGTACCAAACATTATTGGGTATGTGAGTGTTATAGTAGAAGGTAACAGCTCCGGTATAATACCCATAGACCTGCACCGACTCTGGTTTCCAACCATCGTATCCGCTCCTGTACAGATACAAGTAACAGACCTGATGCAGACATGGCCCGGTTATCTGATATGTGTCTACAGAGCACCGCTCAAACGTGCCTGTAGATGGATCATCTAGCCTCGGTGCATATACCTAATTACCAAAAATCACCAAGATAATTGCAAATTTGCAGAGAATCAACATAAGTTAACGACAGTGATGCTAGGTGATTTTAGTACCAGATTTTCGTATCATGAAAACACTAATTAAATTGTTTCACGAACCCCGTATGTATCATCAAATATGCTGAGTTGAATGTGACATTAAAATGCAGTCTCCATGAGACTATTTTTCTAATCTGTATAAGCACCAATCGATATTCAATGATGCGATAGAAATAGCCAAAACAATGTATATATGGTGATTATATTTTCTTCCGAACATGATACTATCACTTCAAATTAAGCCACAACCCTGTGCTATCATCAAAGGATGAGTCTTCAAATGCAGTCGCCAAGAGATTATTTTTCTTTGAATGGTTAATTGTAAGTTGACATCACCAAGCTCCAAACTATTCTTTTTCGTTGAACTATGCTTATAATTGCTCTTAAACAGGTTTTGCAGACTGTTCAACACCACCACCCTATTCAAGCTGCTTGAAAAATAGTGCCGTATCTTTGCATCTTTGCAAAGAAGAAGAGAAATTACTTGATTATTGTGGGTAATCAAAAACCACTTGTTCACAAATATAAATTGTGTTAATGCCTAATTATCCTACAAAAATCAAATTGGTTTTGTGCACTTCTTCCAAGATAGGCAATTGGGCATACAGTGTCCATGTATCTCTCGAAAATAAAAGAATCGGGCTTCTCTAAAGTCTAAAAGTGGACTGCAGAGGGAAGTTCGTGTAATCCCAGCCATCGAAAAGTGTTTTCAATTGACCAGTTTGCTGAAATTATAATACCAGTAGGAATCTTTCACAAATCTGGACCATTGATATTCGAGATGAATTACTGCGATTGAACTTGGTAGCAAATACCCAATTTCTCCTAAATCGTACATGCAGAAAAACAGCTACATATACTAGATTCGAAATCTGTAATGATTTGCGCAGACAAACCTGATTGCCGTAAGCATCTCCAAAAGAAAGACTGATCTGATCCCGAGTGTATGTGGGTGAAGAACAGCTCGTCCTTATGGTCGCCGTGTAAGAACAACTCGCAGCAACACTCTGCAAAAACAATTCAAAAAAGGAAAAAGAAAAAGGGATTTCAAGCACATACACATACCCACATAAAACTGATTTAAAACACAAGAAAACATGTAAGTAACTATGTAAGTAACTATGAGAGAGAGAGAGAGAGAGAGAGAGAGTTTGGTGTTTTAATAGGGGATTTTGGTACCTGGGTATCGTTGATCTTGAAGGATGGTAGAGGCTGGGGGTTAAAAATGATCGATTGGGCATGGGAGGTGACGAAGATTAGGGCGAAGAAGATCACAAAGGACACTGCTTTGGTCATCTTCTTCTCCAAAAGCCCTCGTTGACAAATTCACAAAAGAGAGATCGAATTTGTGTGTTTCCAACACGTCTCTGCTTTTTCGTTTTGGTAAAATGTACGTAAAATACACGTCAAACGAATCTTCTGTTTTCGAAAGACAAATTAATCAAACCGTATAATGAGCTGCCCGACAAAAAGGGTAAGTAAAGTCTTTTAATTTGATTAATTTCCTGGAAACATTTTTAACTTGGTTTATAAACTTTTATTGTAGAGAGAGAGATGTGGAAAGGGCTTCATTGTCATTCATCTGAAAATGGACAAATTTCATTTTTTAACCCTGTTCCATGTGAGCCACGTGATCACGATTCACCTACCAGTGAAGAATCTTTTTTTTTTTTCACGGTCACGAGTGTCTGGGCCACCTTACGTGCATCTCGACTATTTTCATGTCAGGTTCGATCATACATAAGACACCGGCAATCTATGCCGGGATTAGGAGATTCACAAGAAATTTTTATCTTGCGGCTTGATCTCAAAATGTGTACACAAGATGCACTATTTTGAGATGTAGCTGCTTTTTGTGGTTGCTTTGGTATTTTTTTGTGTGAATATTCATTTTAATTTTTTGTGTTTTGTTTGTTTTGAAGGCTTGCACAAAACAAGCTGAAAAGCGCTAGGAACTCCTCCAAGAACCCGAGAATGTTTACCTCTTATTATAGTGTGCGTTTCAAGAGCTCTGCACTTATCCAAGAATGAAGTTTGAGCCCTTTTGATAGGTTTATTTGATACTATGTAAGGCATCCTCTGGATAATGCAAATCGAAGCAATTGAATGTTCGACTCCAAAAACATTGAATGCCAAAGATGAAGAGGACTCCAAAAACATCGAATGCCAAAGATGAAGAGGCCCTCCTCGATGGAGGGCGAGGCGAGGGTAGGAATACAAGATTTCAGTTTGTTTCCATCGGAGCTTGATTGCTGTCTTTGTTTGGGATTCAACGCCTGCCCGAGGCGACTTAGTGGACAGATTTCTACTCCACGTGACCAGACCCTAAAACCTCCCCTTGGTTCTTGTGATTCTTGCTTGAGCCGGATGGATTGAGCTTTGGCTCGGCATAGAATCTAGACACTAACTAGTTTCTTTGTCCTTATGTTTTCATGTAGTATATTTTTTTGTGATAGGTAGTTTGTAAATTCTTTTTTATTGTATTCGGATGGATTCACTGTAAGTGCCGCTTGGCATTAATGAAGTGAATTTTGGATAAATAAATAAAAAAAACATTCCCAGACAATTTAGGTTGTCTCATCCCCCAAGGTAGGGCAAATAGGAGGCGGCCGGTCCACATTTATGTTCACTATTAGAAAATTAGATAAAGATTTCGGCCATTTGGTGTGGTCTTTCACTTTTAATCTCTGTAACGACCCGGATTTTTGATCTAAATTTTTTTTCTAAATATAATATTATTAGAATTATTTTCCTTAATACAATTCTTTTTTTAAATACAAATATGCATACAATATATACATGCATTCTTTTTTAAATTTTTCTACACATACATGCGTACATGCACACTTCTTCTCCCCCCTCACCTCAAACTCCTCCCGTCTCTCCGTCTCCTACTCAGTCTCTACTTCCTCCCTAACCCTAAAACCAAGCCAAATTCGTCCATTCCAAATCTCATGAACCCAACCCTATTAAATTCACTCTTATTCTCTTCCACCAAAATTTTCCTATAAATACCCCACCCCATTGACCCACGAAATTTACACCACAATATTCCCCACGCCCCACCAGTCCAAAAGAGAGAGAAAACCCATAGAAACCCAAGCTCTAAACAATGAAGTTTTAGAGAGAGAAGGAAAGAGAGAGAAAAGTGAGTTTCGTACCAAGACCCAACCAAAACTCAATCCGACCTTTCCAATCTCTTCCTACTACTCCTAGCATCACCAAGCATCGTCCAATTTGGTTCCAAAGTCTCCCGATCAAAAAAAAATTGAAGTCTTCTTTCTCAAAATTCAAGATTCGTTTTTTAAATCAATTCGATCCGATTAAAGGTATTATAATCCTATCCAACCTCTTCTCTAAGTATATTAAGTGTTTATATGCTTAACCCTATGTCCCGAACGAAAAAAATATAGTTTAACGCGCGTTTTCTGCTATATTCACTAATTTGATATTATTTTTGAGCCCGACACTCTATTTGTAATTATTTGCGAAGAAGATTACCTTTCTGATATTTATTTTACAATCCGTCTGATATTAATATTATGAAAAACTACTGATATGATATTATTTTATTACAATGTAATATCGAATTAGTATAAAACGTAATAATTATATCAGTTTAATTTATCTGGTAGATTTAGTTGTTTTTAAATGTTTCGAAACAACTTTGCGACCTTCCAAACCTCATTTTTGACCCCCGAACTATTTTTTCTAGACTTTTCATACCTGAAAGATCATAACTTGTTAAGATCATATTTTTTTTATTTAATTATCTATTTATTGAATTATTTATTAGTTATCTATCAAGTTTACTAACGAAAAATCTTTGCGACCTTCCAAACAACGTTTTAACACCCAAACTAATTTTTTCTAGACTCCTTGCATCACAAAGATGATATCTTGTTAAATTAATATATTTTTTAATTTAATTTACTATTTATTGTTATTTCTATAGCGTTTTCAATCAAAAATTCTTTGCGACCTTATAAACGTTATTATAAATGCCCGAATAATTTTATTTCGACTCTCTATATTCTGAAGATGAAATTTTGTTAACCGTAACATATTTAATTTGTAAATTATTTATTATCTATTTACTTCACTTTCGGCCACTTTATTTAACGTCTTTATTTAAATAAATCCCGTGACCCTCCGAACCCAACTTTCGACACTCAACTAGTTGCATAGGACCTTTAGGACTCTTATTAAAGTCATGATAAATATTCTAATATTTTTATCTAATTAATGTATTTAATTAGTTTTTAATTAATTAAAAAGAGCCAAGAAAATTTTCTTTTTAAATTCCTTTTAAAACTCTTACTTTATTGTTGACATTGTGACTATACAAGATTAAGGGCAACGGCCCGTTCATAATAAGTTGCGTGGTTACGTTGTTTATTAATTGTTTTAATTATTATTGATTTGTTGTATATTGCATCGATACTTGATTTAAGTGTTAGATTGGACCCTAGAGACATGGGGTGGTATGCGAATAGAATTCATTAGACGGTGCTAAGTAATGGATGAATTGAAAAGTTTTATTTCTAGATTGCCCGCAGACGTGATGTTGAGATTGAAACTGGCGTGTGTCCAGTAATGAATTGATAAACTGCCGTGTGTCCAGTGATGAGTTGATAAACTGGCGTGTGTCCAGTGCTGACGTGTGTCCAGTGATGATTTGATAAACTGGCGTGTGTCCAGTGATGATGGTGAAGTGGTATATAAGATAGGCGAACCCTAGTTGTGATTCAGGCATGATAAGCTTTCCCCTTGTTGTAGTTATTGGGATGCATACTCGGTACATAACTTAGATGCATCTGCGACAGCAAAAGGAAGTGACCTCATGGGACCGAGCATGGCTAGCGGTTGAGGGAGGAAAGATCCCGTGGAGGAGATCTTAGATTACACGACAAGTTAATGGATAGTAATAAACTGGTTTATGTGGAACAAACTTTGTCTTGCTTTTTTGCACTATTATTATCCTGCTGCTTGCTATCTGTAATGTAAGAGGGGTGGTTGGGTTGGATTATTCTGTTGGGTGATTTATCACTCACGGATACGTCTGTATCCTGGCAAATTGTTTGCTTCGGCGATCAATTTGCTAGAGGGCGCAGGATTCACTGGAGATGATTCAAAGATGTTGCAGTTCAACACGGAAAGAATATCAGGAACGAAGATCGAGTATGTTTCGGATTTGTATCAAGCCTAGAGTCAGCTCTAAAATTAATGTATTTTGAATCAACAAATTTATCTTATGACTGTAATAGTTAAACTTTATTTTGAAAAATTATATTTATTTAGCAAATTTTCTTAAAATTTTATTTTATTTTGCTTCCGAAAAGTCGGGGCGTTACAATCTCACATTCAAAACTGCGGCCTATCAAGGTGTAACTAAAAGTCTCTATCTTTTAATCACGGGATAAAACCGTAATTAAAACTCATTAAAAACGGGACAAAAAAGGTAAAAACCGTGATCTTTAACTTCTTTCCGTCTCAGATTTTCTTTAAGACCGTGACTTTTAGCAAGAAATAATCTCAGTTTTTAGTAAAACCGTGATGTTTTAACGTCATAACATCACATTAAGAAAAGGACAAGAAAGGCAGGGATCATTGTTAAAAAAGAGTAAAGACTGGTGCTTTGTGCAGGGAAGGAAAAATTAGTAGTAGTAATTTTTTTTAAAACTAAATGTCCGGATCAACTTGCGCGCATCTCGACTAAATTCAGGGTCCTGAAATGAATGACCGGGGCAAACCACCAATGGCCCTAATATTTGGAACGTTTGACATTAGTAGGATTCGAACTTAAGACCTCTTGGGGACAAGTCTTTTAATTACTTTCTCACACCCACCTAGCCAAATTTATTAGGTTAAAAATTTTACTGTATTTTGTAAGGACCTCAATGACGGTTCAAAAAAAAAAAAGGGACCTCAATGAATTTTATTTTACTACTCCCCAAATAACCAAAACCAAAAACTCCTTTTCCCAGCTGAACCCAGTGTGGCTGAAGCCTGCAGGTGACTCCACTCTCCAAGCTCTAAGACCCCAACCAACAAACTTCTCTACGCTGTAGTGCAATATTGCCAATAAATTCAATTCCAAGCATAAATACAAACAAGTGTGGGAATACATACAACACCGGTCAACACCCAGATCATTAGTGCAGTGGTTTGGGCCTGGGCCTAGGCCTGGACTTTGCGGGTTGGGCATTTCGGTCCAAGATCGAGCTGGAGAGTCTACCCATTTGTTCGGTTTGAATTTTGAGGAAGATTTTTGGGATAATGAGCGGAGAGATATAGACAGAAAAAATTTATCAGAGGCCATGCACAGAAAAAAGAGTTAGATTTTAAGACCCAAACGAACAGGACTGGTAAGGTATCCACAAAGATCTTTGGGCCGACAGGTTTTAAAAAGAAAACCGAAGAGTTTGGTCGAGTGGGCATAAGAAGCCAAATAAGCGTTTGTCTTTCATGAGATCGCATGTTCCAAATTTCACGGAAGCCAAACATTCCAACCCTCTGGGGCCACCGGAGAGAGTTTCTACAATCGTTAACTTTAGGACCTTAGAATTAGTTGAGGTGTGCGCAAACTGACCCGGCCACCGATTTCCTTTTCCAAGGGTAAAACAAAAACCACATAAGTTCGGCAACCAGAAATTATCACTGCGCCGCTAAGTTGTACAAACAATGAATATGGATTCATGCATGCATGTACTGTATCTTGTACAACCGGGAAGGGACGAGAGAATCGTACTTCTCAGGTAACCCATCACTCTCCATAAAAAGAGTAATTTGCGAACATTGTCGTCGTCGTCGTCGTCTTCTTCTTCTTCTTTTTTTTTGTCGGCAACATTGTCAAATTGTCGTGAATCAGACCTTGAAGTTTGGCTTAACGTTCGACTCCTATATGATTAGGAGGTTGGCAATTGTAATAATCTAACACATGCTAACATACTACAGTCTAGCAAAAAGGTTTATGCATTGCCGTAAATTACAAAAGACAACCATCATCCACTTAATTGAATTGTTCCTCCACCAACCACCATCCTCACCACAACAGGGTCCCCGGGTTCACCAACCGCCATCATCACCACAACAATATTGGGTTAGTTTGTACAGCCACAATGTTAATGGTCCAAATAGTTTATGTTGTATACCTAATCAAGAGTAGTTTTTATATGGAAAATACAGCTGATTGGAAATCAGTAACTACTTGATCACAATAAGAATGTCGTGAGCGAAATTTGAGTGGACTAGGCACTTATTAATGTGAGAAACTTGATTTTTTTTGCATGGATGGATTTACACATTGAGTGAAGCCCATGTGCATGTAATGACGACAAAAATTTCTATCCATTGGCTCACATATTCGAATCGCACGGAGATCGAACATTTCAAACCATGAGGCATTAGAAAGTTGGCCGGTTGTTAACTTGATGGCGCTTAAATCGTTTGGCTAAATAAGCCAATTGGATTATTTTTTTGTTCTTATTCAATTTTTTTTCGTATTTGTTAGTTTTTCGTCAATTTTTGGGGGATTATTGAATCTTTATGACGAGAGGAATCTAAAAAGTAAAAAAACTATGATCCAAATTTATTTTTTTAATAAAGACGAAAAAATTTGCTTATTACCTTATTTTTGTCTTTATTCAAAAAAATTAGGTTTCGATCGTAATTTTTTACTTTTCAAATCCCTTTTGTAATGACAATGCAATAATTCTCAAAAAATTGACGAAAAATTAACAAATATGAATTTTTTTTGTATAAGGATAAAAAAAAAATCAGTTGGATTATTTAGCCGAACGGCTCCTAGTCAAGATGACCGGACATCCGATTCTGAAAATAGAAATTAAAAGAAAAATGGCTTATTTATTTTTTTGGTCCCCAAAGTATTTCCGTCGTGTCACTTTGGTCCCCAATATTTCAATTGTAAACATTGCATCCCCAACGTATCAATTTTGTGTTTAAATGGTCCCTGGAGGTCATGGCGTTCATTTCCTCCGTCAAAATGAAGGGCAAACTTGGTATTTCACCACCCCATAGCTTTATTTTCTTTTTTGGTCCCCAAAGTATTTCCGCCATGCCATTTTGGTCCCCAATGTACCAATTGTAAACTTCGTATTTCCCCAGCTACTGCAACACCCCTTCCATCTTATGTTACATGGAGACAGGTGCACATATCGGGTGCAAGTGCATATCTAAGGGTCGGATTCCTAAAATTTAAAAATTGGGAATACGTGGATATGGAGCTAGATTTAGACACATGTGCAGAGATACGTTAAATAACTTTTTTTTGAAATATTTTTTTATATTTGTAAATTTCCATAACAAGATAGATAATTTATGTATGAAAAATCCAAAATACATTTTATTCCTTTGTTTTGTCATCAAAGTATAATAAAAGCCCATCAAAAGGCTAATGAAGGCCCATTTATTTTACAGGATTGATACGCCCACCACATTTTTGTCCACCGCATGTCATGTGGGACCCACTTTCGAGGCCCACAAAAATACAGAAAAATAAGTACTTATTTTTTAAAAAGGTAATTTCAAACTCAAAAATAATGTGTTTATGTAAATAATTTTTTTAGCAATATAGATTGGCTTATTGCCTTTTTTTTTAATAAAGACGAAAAAATTGGCTTATTGCCTTATTTTTGTCTTTATTAGGTTTCGATCGTAATTTTTTACTTTTCAAATCCCTTTTGTAATGACAATGCAATAATACTCAAAAAATTAACGAAAAATTAACAAATATGAAATTTTTTTGTATAAGGATAAAAAAAAATAAACCAGTTAGATTATTTAGCCGAACGGCTCCTAGTCAAGATGACCGGACATCCGATTCTGAAAATAGAAATTAAAAGAAAAATAGTAGTGGACAACTACCAAAATTGGTTTCACTGCCCAGGGTTTTCTGTATTCCATATTTCGTATGAACCAAATAGTAGTGGACAACTATCAATAAATTTCACCACTCTCTCTCTCTCTCTCTCTCTCTCTCTCTCTCTCTCTACTGTGGCAACAAGAACATCTATCTCTCTCTCTCTTTCCATTTCTAGTGTGGCAAAAAACTCCAGTACGTGATCACTGGAGTTTTACAGATCTGGTAAGACAAAATTGGACCCACTATAAAGGCAACATTAACTAAAAGAGCTATTAGATTGTTGAATTAAAGTAGGAAATTGACCACTTCAACGATTCTTATCAACGATGAATGTAAACTACCAAACACCTCTACCCAACTATTATCTCTCCATCAAATGCCCACATTTTCTCTCACCTAATTACCCCCTCCAAATCAAAACAGTACAGTGATAAAAGTCTGTTTGGCATTAATCCACAATTAACATTGCAAATAATAAAAGAATTTATGATCAAACCTACCACTGCGGGGCTGTCCTGTCTCGACAACAGGTCGTTTTAGAGACTTTAATGAGATTGTTTGGTAATGAAAACATGACATTGCCCTCCTAGACCCCTAATGAGTCCAAACCCACATGGCCGAGTTTTCATTAATTAGAAGAACTTATTTATTTAATTATATTTTGGTAACCAGATGCCCGTGCAACTTGCATGCGTCGCACCTTTTCCGAACTTAACGATCGGGCAAATCATTTAGTGGCTCTGAGATTTGGAATGTTTGACTTTCGTGAAATTCGAACTCGCTATTTCGTGGGGGATAAACACTTAATTAATGCTTTCTCGTTGATAGGAGCATGTATTTAAAACTGTTTGATACCTCAATTAATCCAAATAATGCATTTCCCTTATGGACTTGCAGCTTGAAGTGTATGTTTACCTACTCATTTTAAGATCACATAAAGTGCATGCAAGATTGTGAAACACAAAAAATCTGAAGAATATTAATTCCATCTCTGTGCATATTAAAGTGCATGCATAATACAAAAAATAGTTTATCTTTCCAAAATACAAACCGAAAGGATGAATGTTAGCACTAGAAATTTCGGATAGAAATGAATCAAGATCTTCCCACTTGACGATTTCGATCTCTGATGAATTCTTATGTGACGCAGAGTACGTGGGATTTAGAGAGTTTGATCAATGATTTACTGTTCATTTTGCAGACCTTAATGTGTAAATTATCAATGCAAAAAATAAAGTTAATATGCCGATCAAAAAAAAAAAAAAATCAAGTTAATATGGTTTCAGACTTTCAGTAAAGATTAAGTAGAACTGTAGTTGTTTTTAAAGTAATGAATCGTCAGACTATGACTATCTATGCTCTTACGATAAATATCATAGGTTAAAATGCATGCTGATATCCAATCAGCTTAACTTTTTTCATGAATAACACACATATGATCAAGACCTTCAAAATGATCCCGGTTGGATTGCATGTTTAGAGGGGATCGACCTATTGGATCTATCACATTTGTGTCACCTGAGAGGATCTTGACTAATAAGAAATGCCCAAACATTTGCATCACGATCCTTAGGACAACTTCAATCCAGAATTGGCTTTTTCCCCCTTTTTTTTTTTTTTTTGGCTTTTTCTAGAAAGCAGCTAGTTTTTTTCTTGATTATTTCTTTTGGATAAATTTTTTTTTTTCCTTTTCTTGTTTATGTTAATATGCATGATGATCTATATGTGATGGTCAAGATCAGTGTTTTAAATTGTCCGATGATAAATTGATGGCAAATTCTCTTTTAGCAAAACTACTTGCTTTCTAAAGTGAAATTAAGGTGTCTTTATCTGGTTATTGTTCATTTTCATGTCATTATCAAGGTAATTAATTGACAATTAATGTGTTTTTTGCACATTAATTTATGTGTCTAATTAATGGTGTGATGTCTCAATAATTTGCTTCAACCCTGCAAGTCGATTTTGATGGTCTAATTAAAGTAGTACACTTAACTTGTCTTTATCAATGTAATTGGAATTTGGTCTCCCATTTCTATACCTAATGCATGTTCTCATCAAATTAGTAAGGTTCAGGTAAGAGATTCGGAATGAGAGATTGATTCTGCCAAGCATCTCCCTGTAGAGTGGTGCAGAGTGGCCGATCCGACCGTTCATCTCAGTAGGAACGCCTCCAATCGAATCTGAGCGCTTACAAATCTAAACCGTCCATTACTTAGATTCGATCAGAGACGTCCGTATCGAAATGAACAGTCGGATCGACCGCTCTGTATCCGTTCCGCAGAAAGCTGCTCGGCAGCATCCCGGGTCTTGGAGATTCCTTCATATTGCTTGAAATACTATTTGACTCATAATATTGAGGTAGCTGGTGTGGTGTTGCTTTCCCCACATCATATCATTCCCACAATAAATTAATCTATCTTCTCGAAATGGTATTTATTTATTTTTTCAATTTCACACTATGTTTTGGGGTATGAGATACAAGTCATTTTCAGAAAGCACATAGGTATTTCCTTGTGTATGCATAGAATTAAATTAATTAATGTTCCATAGAAAATTGGCTTCACCTTTGATCTCTAAAAGATATAAACGTTTAGCCTCATCAAGCCGCCATGCACGTACGAAGACTTAAATCTAAGTACTGAGCGAAAGATCTAATTATTTATCATTTATTCGCAGTGAGAATGGCCTCGTTGATTTCCTTAACGGCGTATGAACGAATCCGGTAGTTAGGTCTTGGGAGCATTATCATGGAAACTGGAAAAATACCTTGCCAAAAACACCCCTTTCACATTTCCATCTCAGAAGTCATATGGGAGTTGGTAATTACTACTTGTATTTGATGAACAAACGAGTGTGAATCTTCAATAGATCATCATTTGAGACTCAAAAACGTTATGGGGGCTTAAAACCACAACACGTGCGCAACTTCGGCAAAATATAGAACATCGCTTTTGTGTTGGCATTTCGTGTTCGATGGTGCAAACGAGCCGAGTAGAGCCAAACTCTGTAGTATTCAAGCTCGACTTGTTTATCACATGAGTCAAAAACTCGAGCTTGAGCTAAATGAGCCGAGCCTTAACGAACAATCGGTATATTTAATCCTGTTTACAACGGGAAAAAAAGGACAAATACTATGGCAGATATATGTATCGTTTTAAAGTTATTTTGGGAAGAATAATGACCCTGGATTCCATTTGCAATATCTCCCTCAAAATGAAATTATTACTCCTACATAATTTAGAAAGACCAATTAAAATTGAAAGTATTATTGCGCCGGAATCATTAGGTAGAGAACATAAGTAAGGTGGTCACGTTTAATAATTAAGTTGGTCACGCTTAAAAATTAATTCAAGTACTATCTCCCACGTGACATTGCACTTTGATGAATCACACCTGTAAGATTATACAATAGTCTGGGAGTATCGCTACATAGTGCTCCGAAACACTTTAAAACCATACATTCTTATCGGGTAGTCTATGCTTAGCCAGATCTTGCACTTAGTTAGCTCAAAAAATGAAGTTGCTATTAATTGCATCTTACTCTCTCTGGACAAGAAATACAACTCATAAAACATAAGAGAGAGAGAGAGAGAGAGAGAGAGAGAGAGAGAGAGAGAGAGAGCCATTCCATTTATTTCTTGATCCCACATAATTACATAAACCTTATTAAACCTATTACGGATAGTAATGTAGAACACTTGTGAATTTCCTACTCAGTAACCCTTACCCTCTTTTTTCGCAAAGAAAAAAAAAAGGGAAAGAAAAATAACTATATGACAAACCAAACAAGGCACTAAGTTGAAAGAGACGGCACGTGGGATAATTAACCCCCCATGTGAATTAAGTACTACAGTACGTAGTATGGATCCCAGTACTAGGTGATCAGTTCCTATTCAAGAGCTCCTCAATCATTTGCAACGCCACCTTCTCCTCCTCCCCCAACCCAACTCCTTCATCCGCCGCCGTCGCTGCCGCCGGCGGAAATTCCTGTTTCGCTGTGGCTGGCTCGATTTTCTTGCCAAGCTCGACGGTCATGACCCACTTGGAGTCGGCCCGCGACCCGGCCCGCTTCTGCCAGACCCCGATGTGGGAGTTATCGGGGTCGAGGCGGAGGCAGGTGAGGGACGGCGACGGCGATTTGCAGCATTTTCGGAGCTTGGCACTTAAGACAGAGGAAACTGCTGCGGATGTCAACGACGGCGTCGGGGTTGCGGTGGCAGCGGCGGCGGTGGGGAAGTTTGTTTTGGCATTGCGGCCGCTCATTAGCACTGCCGCCTCGTCGTATGCGCGCGCCGCCTCTTCCGCCGTCTCGAATGTTCCCAGCCACACCCTCCTTTTCCTACGGGAAAAAAAAAAAAAAAAACAGCAACTCACAAAATTGATCACTTTAAACATTCTTGCAATTCTCATAGGAATGTGAATGGGAGTGAAAAAGTTTAGGATAGTGATTTTCATACTCTTTTAATAAAATTTTTATGCGTAACTTTTTATTATAAGTCAAGAAATAGGATTCGTCTATCAAAGAGAGTGTAAAATCATTTTCTAAGAGGTCATTGATGAGTTTTCTTTTTAACGGCAAATTTTTTTTAATAATTTTGAAATTGTTACAAGGCTAATAGGAGTGAGGAAACAGCATCATGTTCAAAAAATAATTTTTCGGCCAATTCGAAACTCAAGTCTACGATTGCCAAGAAATCAATCAAGAATACGCCCAATTGAAAAAAAGCCCAAACACCCTAAACGAGACTAAAAAGGTCATCGACAAGTTTATGACTTTGCAAAAGATAATGAAAGTAACTTACATTTCATCTTGACGACAATCAAGGAAATCAAGAATTTAAGAGAGACCCAGAAACCCAGAAGAGAAATGGAGGGGAGATTGGATGGGAATTACGTACAGTAAAGGGTGGCGGATTTCAGAAACCCAGGAGCCCCAGTGGCGTTGCCTGACACCTCTGAACTTCTTCACCATAGTATATACTACTCCTGGTAGTATTAAAATCTCTGTTGTGTCAGAAATGAAGTCAGAGAGTAAGTGGAGTGAGAGTGAGAGAGAAGCAGGAGGAGGATACGAGATTAGGGGAACTCTGGTTGTACTATAAATAATGCGCGCAGGCAGCGGGGAGAACGTACGCCAAGTATACACTATATATTTTGCGAAAATGGTGTCCCGTTATGTGAATTTGACCCGTTCACTATCTGTAGGGGGCCGAAATATCCGAAGGTTCAAAAGGGGGATGAGGGTTCACACGCTGTTTAACCCATCATAAAAGCTATCACAGTACCCCTATAAATGAGTGTGGACATCGGCTGGACCGAAGGATAGACAGGACCACGAGTACTTCACCGAACAATTATAGGCTATATCCGAACGTACGACACATAAGTTCGCTCGGGGGCTTATCGGGCGCACAGATACGAACTTCCGTTTGTTCGGCCAGGATGTGCTTCGGTCGGGATATCCTACGCTCGGATAATTCACATGTCGGACGAGGGTCCCGCCGAACCTAGACGATTGTGGAACCTTCCATAAATATCTACTGATAAGAAAGCTGTCCTCTCAGACATTCGAAGTGACATCTCTGAACGATGTGACCATTCTGACATCAACCCATGTGGTTCTGAAAGACTAGAGAAGTGGTGTTCATTAACTGGCCCTGCTAGAAGGCGCCAACCGAGCAGAACGTGACACGTGGAAAGTATGGCCAACTTGCTCAGCATTTCACCTCTTTGCCTATAAATAGAGAAGCATGACCATTGAGAGGGGGGCCAGAAAAAATCTAATCTAAGAGAACATTTCTTTCTCTCCAAACATATTGTTCTTGCTAAACTTCTTCTCTCCACCTACTGACTTAATCATCGGAGCTTCTTCCCGGAGGAACAGCCCCCTCCGGTTCTGCAGGTACATCAAGACCGGCGTTAACATTCACGGTCCCACACTCGGAGGCGGCCGCACCAGAAGGAGCACGAAGAAATCACGCCCCCACACTATCATTCCATAGACAATTTTTAAGAATACTTGTTATGTATCTTACCAAATCGCTAAGGGCTTGTTCGTTTTGGAGTTTTGGGTAATGAGTAGAGATAGAAATAAAAAAAATAATTAAGAGAAAATTTATCGAAGATCGTGCACCGAGAGAAAATCCTGAAGCCTAAAACGAACAAGGTCTAAATTTTGTTATGGGACCACTGGCATGGCTAGTGTAAATTGTTGTGGTCGTATGGATTTTGTTTTGATTAAGAAAAATAATTTTCACACTCTCATTTTAACTATTTACACTTTTTTTTTTATTTACTTGAATTTACAATATTATTTTTGAATGTGTAAAATTGAATAAAAGACAAGATAGTCTCTATGTTCCCTGGATATTGAAACTCCGAATCACCTGTTATTGCATTGTCAATTCTCTTGGAATGTCTGGTCTATAATCTTGGATTGGTGGCATGTATCGTGGGTATGCCCGCTTTCGTTGTCAGACCTGGCCCTATGGTGGTTTGATTCTAGGTTTCGAAACTTAGAGAAAAGTGTGTGGGAAGTATCCTTTTATGCTACGTTGTGGTCCTTGTGGTTAGCTCGGAATAACTACGTTGTGGTCCTTGTGGTCAACAATGCTAATGCGAGTATTGAGGAGGTGGGGGAATTGGTAAAAACAAGAATCGCAATGTGGATGAAAGCTAAGTTCGCAATCAAGATTTATTCGGTGGAGGAGTTTAATGTGTTTTTTGATGGTATTCGTAGGCTAAATTTGTAGTTCTTGTTGAGGTTTGAGTTCATTCAACACTCTATTGGATGGGCTTCTATGTTTGCTGTATTTTTGTATTTCCCTCGATGTACCCTTTCGAGTTTTAATTAAAGTTTCGTTTGCCAAGAAAAAAAGAAAAAAGAAAAAGACAAGATAGTAAATTCAAATGAAAAAAAAGAAAAAAAAAAAAGAAATGTGATTTGTAAATAGGAGGGTCTGAAAATCAATTCCCTTAATTAAATGGTAGTAATTGATCTTTGAACTTAATTGGCAAGGTCGTTTAGCAAACGGCTGAGCTCGGCCCGAGCGACTTATTCAATAAGAATTTTAAGACCGTTTAGTTCAAGACTTCAAGTGTTAAAAATGAGCTGGAATAACTGTCTTGTGAGTACAAGTCTAGCTCGACTCACATTAATTACCTTTCAAAGTACTTAGGTCACTCTTGACAAACGAGCAAAATAGTTAAACGGGAAAGTTTCTTGTTGGTAAAGCTTACAGCCTTCACCGTTTTGTGGTCCGCATGCATCTTGCGCCATCATGGCTACTCTCTCTCTCTCTCTCTCTCTCTCTCTCTCTCAATTCTTTGTAGGGTAGATCTCTCAATTCTTTGTATAGGGTAGATAAAAGCCCACTGTACAACATACTACTTCTGTATTTTCACTTTGGCTACTTTTCTACTTCTATAGTACTGTCCTGCATAGTACTCCTATTAAAAGTCGGCCACACGGTGCTATTACTACAGGTAATTATTCAATATTTTGGGAGTACACTCTCTTCTCATATAACATGTGAGGGCCTACACGTGAGCTCCGTGTAGGCCACATATGTTATTTAAGAAGATGAATTATATTTTCGTAGTGTTGAATAATTTTCATAGTACAACATAGCACCAAATTAATCAGTCTCACAATCTCAACCTAGGAGCTCGACGGCAAAATTCATCTTTCAAACTCATATGTTCAACTTTCATTGCAAGCTAGGATCGAATTCAATTCACTTTTTCAATTAAAAAATTAATAAATCAGTTGTTCCATGGAAGCTTCTAGTTTCACTTGTCTCATTTTGATGATTTCAAGCCATTTATTACTAGATTTAACCTGTTGGATTGTTTTTGCTGATAATGTCGTGAAAAAATATAAATCAAAAAATATTACATTCTTTTTTCATGATCGAACCAAGGCCGTGGTAGGATTTAATATCGATCGGTACTAACGGTCCGGTCCGGTCCAATTCCTGTAATGCAAAGAGATTCAATTCTCATTTTTAATTTCTAGCTCACACCTTCTAGTTTTTAACATAGCCTCCCCTACGTACTCTCTTCTGCAAATTACCATGCATTATTGCCAATTACTCTTTAGAATTAATTATTGCGAATTAGTACTGCATATAACGTACATTATCGGCTCGGGCAAACAATTTGTGATCCTCAATAATTAGTTGACCCTAAGTTATAGGAATTAGGATGATCCCTTGTATAATGACTTTTGTTGACGTCCGATCGAATTTTTGTTGCACAGACGAGGCTTAATTATAAGATGAGAACACATCAAATGAGGCCGTGCTGGGTTTTTATTTTGTGTTTCATAAGAAGATCATACGGGAGAGATTATCGCATGAGCATCTCGATCCGTATGGGCAAGATGTAATGCGATGCATTCTCTATGTTTTTTTTTTCTTCTTCATGTTACTGATCATTAACGATTACTGTAGAGTTCAAGAAAAGTGGATATGGTGATCGATTAGCATTGTGGTTCTCAAAACTTGACAGGACTGAACGATTTTATGCTTGTTTGCGAAATAAGTTTGAGACTCGTGTTAGGAGCCAACATGGGGAGGACCAACCATGCACGCACGCACACGATCAACGAGCACAGGCTAATTGTAAAGCCAAGAGCTAATTTCACAATTTGAGGGGCTCGAGGGGTACTCTCAACTAATTCAAGTACTTTTTCCTTGGTTTGCAAGTTGCAACTCTAATAATGATGAAAAAAATGTGGAGCTAGTAAAAAAAGTCAGCATCAATAGTTTCAGTACGTAGGAAGAAGTTATTGCTGCCGAAAACGCTCAGAGAACAACGTACTATGGCGACAGCGAATGTTGAGCGGATGTAGGGATGAAAGAGCGTGCCAAGAGACCGTGATGTAGTGATGAAAGGGCATGTCAAGACCGTGTCTTGGTTTAACCATGATTATATAGGTCCGTTCGTAGGCCTGTTTTTCTGACTTCTAAACAAACAATTGTGTTACATCCATTTGGGAAAAAGCCGTGGAAAGTGATTCAAATATGCCTTGCTCATGATGAACTAAGCAAGGCATATTTAGTGTATAATAATACTTAAGCAAAAAACAACGATGGTTTGATTTCTTTAAAAACTCTTTTTTTTGAATAAATTTGAATCATTCATTGCAGTAAATAGATGGTCCATATATGAATTATCTTGTGCATTCCAAACCTTTAGACCGGAGATGATCTTGTTTTTTTTTTTTTTTTGAAACACGATAGAAATACATTGATAAAAGGATAATAGTTTACAGACCGCAAGGAAAACACATGAAGGGGATATACAATAACAAATGTATACAAAAATAAAGGAGATATGTAAACAAAAGCTAAAGGTCAGTAGTTCTCCGGTCCGAAAAGGGGTTTCCCCTTGCAGTTGGAGATGTAAGAGGGGACAACAACGTCCGTTTGGCTAGACAGTGGGCCGGGTGCGTGTCCTTGCAATCAACCTCGGTTAACTTACAAAAAGCTAACTTTGAGAGTTCTTGTCGAAGGTCCTGCAACAAAAAAGAAAGTGTCTGCATAATGGGAGTCAGGTCGACCCGCTAGCTGCAAAATAGAAGCTGCTCACGGCTCTCGGAAGCTCTATTCTCATGCCGTGTGATGCCAATAAGACTCCCAAAAGCAAGCTTCCTGTACGGATCTTTTGCCGTAAAATGAATATAGGTATGCCCCCGCCTCTTCTTCCCAGAACGGATAACAGAAATTCATTATGCTGATTAACAACGGTAAGAGGGATTAAGAGACTGGGGATCGTATAGTCTCAATCCTAATTAAACAATCAGAATAAAGAAAAACAACGTTAAAAAGTGATGATGCAGTGGCCATGTGATGGCTAGTAGCATAGCCACAAGTTCTATTTGTAGTAGGGTCGAGCTACAACAGGAAACGAGGCGTTGCGAAAATCAACTTTCCGTTGTTCCGGTAGTAAGTTGGTAACTGAATATTCTGCTGCCATATGCATAAGTCACTGGCTTCTGACCAGAAAACACACAAACAAAAAAACAAAACCTTATATCTTGTACCTTAATTCATGAAAATACTATCAAAGTTGTTGTACGTAGGGTCCATATCAATACCCAACTTGGATCCACAAGACAAAACGAAACAACCTAGTGATGATGGGTTTGATCCGTTTGATTAAAAACACGTTATTTTACATATGTCGATCGATGTCGAGTGTCACGTGTCGCAATGCTATTTCGTGAAAATCGATATCTCTTAGAGATCGTAGCAAGCAATTTTTTTTTCTTCGCATTTGGTACGTACGGAAAACACAAGCTTGCCTTCATGGTTCGTATTCTAATTTTACTCCTATATATCGCAAATTAGATGACCATCTTAGGGGTTCTTATAAATTTAGGGAGAGATATAACGATAACTCGATCATTCCAAAATTCTACTTTCTAAGAACATCCTTTAGTTTTGTTATAACAAAGAAGCCCACTTTTTAAATATTCAGAGCGAAGGTCAAAATTGGAAAATCAAACATTTTTCCCTTCTATTTTTCACACGAACAAAGATTTTGGGACAACGAAAAATATCCAAATGGTCAAACATTTTGCGACGGAGGGTATATATATAATATGTAAGAATTTATTTAGCAAAAAGAAGGAATGAAACTAGTATCTCTGGAGCTCACATGTGATACAATCCCATAGTGAAAGCTCCATTAAATCGACACTATTCCTGTCTGTAAATTTGACAGTCCCCATCAAGGACTAAATTTGGCAGTTAGGTTTATAAATGAGGCTTTTGCTATGTACATAGTTTAGGAAAAGAGGTCAAAGAAGCAATTAAAGACCTAATTAATTAAGACCCAAACAAAACCCTACATCTGCTCCCGGCATGATAGTTACAGACATTAAACAGGGGCTAGATTTGCCAGTTGGGAGGAGTGGTCCAAAACTAACCAAAGATTCCACATTTTTTTTGTTTTAACGGAGAAACAACTCTACAGCCAAGCCACTAAATGAACCCAACTACGCAATTCAAATCTCCAGGGGAGCTAGTGCGATCACACCAGTCACGACTCCTGGCCACTTACTTCAGGTACTCACCCTGTGGAGAATCAAATCTCAGACCTTGAGAGATACTTTCAAAGTCTGAACATCCACCCGAATCACCGCGGCAACCCCCGGGTGTGTACCAAAGGCAAAGATCCCACTTTAACCCCACATGAAAGCATAGATTCCAATCCAGCCTACCGTCCATTAAGCCAATAAAACGTTGAGAGTAAGAGTGATGCGACCATTTTGGGGAGGGATCGAGAATTCAGGAAAAGGATTGGCCTAAATGGCACAGCAGGTCATCTCACATTTATCTTCTGCATTAATATTTGGCAAAATGACAACCCGAGTGATGGCAACTTGCATGGGGAGAGTGTTTAAGGATTTCTTGGTTACTTGCCTTTGTGAAAATGACTGTAACATGGTGTTTTATAATTAAGTGAGCTAGGCAATTATGTTATGTGATGATATTGGGATATTTCAAAATGGCATTTTGCACAAAAGAGGAATAACTTCGACCGCCTGATAAAATTAATATTTTCTCTTTCTTTTCTTTTTGTTTTTTTAATGTGGAACAACCATCAGGTGAATTAGGGCCACGCGTGAGATCGCACGGTTCATAATCTTAATTACAGGCCTTGCACTGCTTCATTCAATTGCTCTGTCGTAAAGAAAGGGAAGGAGAGTCAAACTGTTAATATGCGGGGATATATATTCGAGTGCTGCTATCCGTACCGACGGATTTCCCACCGAAATCGTACCAACGGCCTCGCCGGGCCGTCTCCGGCCACCGGACGGCCGATCTAAACCGTCCAATAATTCTATAAAAAAAAACCGAGGGGCCTCACGCGAGAAACAACGGCATCCGATATGTGTAGGGTGTTGGATCAAGCACTCTTTTTTTCGTGTATATATGTAATACCTATATCTTTTCCGTATATATTCCATCAATCATGTTAGTTCTACAACAACTAATTAAAACCCAATACACGACAACCTACGAAATAACCCCATACAAGGAACAAATAAACTGAAAACACTCTGATATATGAGTGCTACGTACTACTAATTAGTACCAACTTTTACCTCTGGCAAAATTTGTCTTTTGACCTGCGTGATATAATTTTATAGAATGTGACACGCAAAATCTAATAAAAAAAATGTCCTAGTGACCGGGTTGATTTTCAAGTTTTCTTTAGTCTTTTGCGAACCCACAAGCAATTGCATAGGGCCAAAACTCAGAAAAGAAAAAAAAAAAAAGAAGTGAAAATTCAAAAACCTAATGATAAAAAAATAAATAAATACACTTTCACTATTCCAGCCTTATGAAAAAATTAACAATATCTTTTAATCCATAATACTTTTTTATAAGCAATATAGATCTTATTTGATAGAGTTTAATTTGTTCTATTATACAAAGTTCAAAAAATTGCCTAAAACATTATGGATTGAAAGATATATACAATTTAAAAATGACACGCATTCCTGAAAATGCCAAACATTATGGGACGGAGGGAGTAGAAATCATCCACGAATAGGCACAGGCCACAGAAGCTCGGGGTGAGCTCTTTGAAACATAAGATCCACATAAAAGGATTTATATTGGACTGGCCTCAAGAAAAGAAGTAGATTATAAGCCCAGTAAATGAGTAACCCACAGACCTTGGGCCGCAA
Organism: Rhododendron vialii; assembly: GCF_030253575.1. Classification (NCBI taxonomy): domain Eukaryota; kingdom Viridiplantae; phylum Streptophyta; class Magnoliopsida; order Ericales; family Ericaceae; genus Rhododendron; species Rhododendron vialii. The sequence goes on along the minus strand of NC_080564.1, from coordinate 32,315,211 downwards.
GTGTTTCAGGGTAGGGTCCTACGGACACGGGATGAACCACAAAACATAGCCAGACCATTCAAAAAAATAGGGCCCACAAAACTCGCTACCGTTTTTAACTGCCCGCGGTCGCTGCCGTCGCTGCCGCTGTTGATGCCAAAACTTCTCCACCGTCGCCATCAAAGACAAACGTAGATTCGATCTAATGTTCACGAGTTCATTTTTTCTCAAGAAAATGTTCGTTGAAAAGATCTGCTATGTTTGGATTGAGATTTGAAATTTTTTTTGAAAAATAGTAGGGATAATAAGTGAAGAAAAATAGAGAGAGAAATGTTATAAGTAGGGAGAATTTTTAAAAAAATACTTTTTAAGTTGTGAAGAGAACATTATTGCCATCCAATGAACTCTTTTTTGTTAAGCGGACAGTTTAGATCATCAAAACGGACCGTCAAGACCCAAAAAACGGGCACATGTTGCAGTTGGGAACCCCATATCCAACTTTTAAGCTTTGCTATGAAGTATTAGGCACTGTTTCAGTTTCTTGAGAAATGAATTTTTTGAAAAGAAAGGTAATTTCAAATTTAAAAATTATATATTTACGCAAATAATTTTTCTATCAATATGGATCTTGTTTGATAAATTTCATTAAAAAATTTTAAACGGTAAAAAAAATAGAAAAAATAATTTTTATTTTTATTTATTTAAACTTAAAATTACCTTTTAAAAAAAAAATTACAAGAAAGCGAAACGGCCCCTTAACATCTTTATTGACAAATATGTTACCTCAATTCATGCCATTTATTTACAAAGTCTCGACCATTTATGTGGCAAACCATTGAGACACTTGGCAATGAGCATTATCAATCAACTACTGTATTATAGAACATCAAATCAATACTGTTGGTGGTTGGTTTTCGACATTCATGACTCAGGGTGGGTTCCAAAAACCCAAATAAAAACTTATTTTTTAAGAAGACAATTTCAAGCTTAAAAATTATGTGTTTACGCGAATAATTTTTCTATCACTATTGATCTTATGTGATAGATCTCATTGAGATCTTTAATACGGTACAAAAAAATTTAAAAATTATTTTTCATTTACATTATTTTTGAGTTTGAAAATGTGAAATAAGTACTTATTTTTTAAGAAGGTGTTCTGGAACGGAGCCTCAATGAATTACTCCATGCTCAACCTCAAGTAAAAATTGGCTCAAGTGAATGAGCTGAGTTCAAACATTGTAAAATTCGGCTCGATCGGATTTTTACTTTGGGATTTGCTTGAATTATGAAAAAGAAAGGAAAGTTCGATACATTGAACTCCCATTGTTTGGTTTGAGAAAGAAACAAAGAGAAAATTGCAAAATTTAATTCAATACCTAGTGAAATTTTTCTCTCAGTTTTCTTCCATTTTCCTTTTTTATTATTTTATTTCTTTCTTACACTTTGCACAGGTTCCAAAGGGAGTGTTTAGGAGCAACTTCAACCAAGCTCAATACAATAATGTTCAAAATCTCTACATGGAGGAATTTTTTTTGTAATTTACTATCTCTTTCCCTCAACTTTTTGTACTTTATGGGAAAATCTTTGAAGGACCTATCGTCTTTTTAGAGACTTGATTACCAAAATAGAAGCGATTAACAAAATAAATTTAGAAATCAAATGTCTAAAAGTGACGATGGATTATACTTTACAGACAATTGTAAAGAATGATAAATTATACTCTAAATATAAAAATTGAGAGTATTATAGAGCTTGGTTGGAGTTAGTCTTAAGACCACATACAATTGAAAATACTCATTGAGCCCCAATTACAAGAACTCGGGGCCTGTTGTACAGGGATGCGCATCCCTTTCATGCATAATCTCAGTTGTCCGTTTGTATTTTAAACGGTCTGAATTTAAATAATAAAAAATTTTGAATAAAAATTTAACTATTTTTAAATTTTTTTTACTTAAATCCGGATCATCCAAACACAAACGGACCGTAAAGATTGTGCACAACACGTTATTGGGCAGCAGGCCCCCGTTGCCCAATTGTAGTTGTAGGGTCAACCGATCATTCATCAAAAAGAAGATTACAAAAAGTTAATCAAAAAAGAGAAAAAAACAAAACAAAAGGACAATTATGGAATGCGCACTTGCCGACACCCCGGACTACGTTCACAAGGGTCCAATCATCAAAGCCAATAGAGAGACGCCACATAAGCAAAAGGTGTAACACGTGTAATGAATTCATAAGGCTGTTACAGAAGCCGGTGTGATCGGAGCGTAGATTTGTGAATACTCCAATCAAGAGCCACTAACGAGCGACCATTGGATATTCTCGGGAAGTAGTACTATATTTTTTTCAATTGATAGAAAACATCGTTCTACATCATATATGAAATACTACGTATAAATTCAGGATACTATATCAGTTGTAAGAGTTCACAAATATAGAGTACAAATTCAGGATTCAAGAAACAATCAAGCCCATTTGCTGTGTTTGGTTTGTGTTTTAAAAATTTTTTTGAAAAATAGTAGGGATAATAAGTGGAAAGAGATAGAAAGAAAAATGTTGAAAGTAAGAGAAATCTAGGAGGAATTTTTTGAAAAATTCTTTTCAAAAACTAAAGAGAACAAGGTTAAATAAATACAAAAAATAAGCTCATTATAACCTTATAGGATAGAGAAATAAAGGAAAAAAAGGAAAACCACCCATATGTAGTTAGCGCGATTCGAACTCCTGACTTCTTAGTGAAATACAAGAGTCCGGTCAACTATGCTAGCTCTGGTTGATTGGTTCGGAAAACACTAGTTGGAAAATGGGAAAATTTTGTCAAGGATTGCGTTATTGCCTCCTTGATTTCTACATAAATAAACAATCATATCCTTTTTTTCCAGTGCAATTAGGACCTTCCACGTGCACCTGATTTGTCTTGTAATTGTTTTCGAATCTCGCCCCAAACTTCTTCAAAATTTTACTCTAGCCCCGACAAAATGAACAGATGCCGTAAGATGAAAGTATATTAAAATACCTAATCCCTCATTTTTTAGATGTGATTCGATATTTTTATTATTATTAAGTTTGACGGTTGTCTCTAAACAACTGCAGTGACTAGCGATTCCGTACTTATTTCCGTGCTGAAAACTTAACTTACAGTTCAGTTACATATTTTTAAATAAGTTAATTAAGTTGTGCAATGTCTTGCAACACTTTTCCATGAGAAAAATAAAATAAAAAATAATGTAAGCGAAGCAATTAAAAAGAATTTAATTTCCATATCTTTTGGTTAACGCAAAATACCGTTCGTTTTTCACTTTAGTATTACGCTTAGGTTTTCAAGACATTGTGATGAGTGAGAGGTTGCAAGTTTCCCCACATAAATTCGGCTTCAGATCCTTTGTGCAGAAAATCTCTGTACCTCTCTGCTGAGGGTTTTTCGGCCAATTTGTGTTTTTTTTTTCAAGGTCCGAGAAATAACAGTCGAAAAACCACTCCGCACATAAGCACATGATTTTCCCGGCACAGAGACTCTACAAATTCACGGGTGCGAAAGCACAAAAATAAAAAGATCACATGAACCATAAAACAATTTACATAAAGATATGGTCCTGCGTATTAAAATATTGAAAATTCCGTATGAACATCCATACTTGGTGAGCATTTTAAGAGCAGTTTTCGCGAATCACTTTTCCTCTCCTTCTCTCCCTCTCTCTCCCCCATACTATATCGGATCTATGCGCTCACTGTCTTGACCGTCTCCGATCGGTTTTTTTACTCCAGATCTCGCATTCCAAAGTAAGTTCTTACCGTACAGGTACAACTCTCTCTCTCTCACTCATCGCTCCGCCGCATATTCCTCATCCACGAACACACACTTCACTCTGCCACGATCGCTAGATCCGTCCATCCTCATGATCTGATCCATTTCCCTTCACCGTCTTCTTTTGGACTAGCTATTTCGAGTTCAGTTCCTGCGATTTTCGTTTCAAACATTTTGTGAAGTTGATTTCTCTTTCTGCGACGTGTACTGATCGTGAGTGATACGGGGGTATATTACGCGTACGTAATTCTGTGCAGGTGAAAGATGGCGCAGATTCTACTACACGGGACGCTTCACGTCACGATCTACGAGGTCGATCAGCTTCATGGCGGAGGCGGAGGATCGAACATCTTCAAAAAGGTTGTTTTGTTTTCGAATCTATACCGTGATTTATTTCGCTTCCGTTTCTTATTCTGTTGTACACGTCACTTAACTTTCGACTCGCAAATCTTTCGAATTGGAGGACGCGATAAGTTGGGGATACGTGTTACGTGTAGGAGAAGATATTTTGGTACTCATGATATGCTACTAAAGTGTTTAAAAAAGGTTGATCCCTCACATGTAGCTTTATTTCCATCGAGTATGGTCGAGCACTTGAAAGTTGAAAGCAAGTGTCCATAGAGTGTCCTGGCATGTTTCCGAGTGTCCCGGGAGTGTCCAAATAGAAAAAGGTTACGAAAAATAGATGACACTTTAGGTTTGAGTGTATACGGGGGGTGGGTATGCCACATGCCACCCCGTTTCCAAAAAAAACGACTTATTTTTTACACTAATGAAAGTCGGTTTGGTACTTATCGGTACCCGAACAACTTGATTTTCTTACACAAACAGAAAAATACCAATTGAAAAAGTAAACGGTTCAGAAATATAAATAAGATCTCATTAAAGACCATGAGATAGTTGAGCCAAGCCTTTGTTTTTTTTAATAAAAAAATAAAACTCTAAGACAAGCCTGATGTTACAGCATACTTTCTCTTGTTATTTATACGAACAACATGCAACAATTATTATTGTACTTCTATCGAAAAGTGCCACCCCATTTGCCAAATTCTGGCTCCGCCTCAGCATCTGGTAAATTGTTCGTGCTACATAGATGGCTCCTTTTGGGGCTTTTTAATTTGTTTCGTTGCACTTATATTGTAAGTTTTGGCATTCTGAAATCCTAAGTTCTTAAAATAATCAGGAAATTGGAAGTGTTCACATTCTCAAATCATACGAGTTTTTACACTGTCAAAGCTTAAGTCCTGGATCGGTCACCGAATGAGTTTTTGTTGACATTGCTTTATGAAGTTGCGTAATGAATTTGTAATCTAATGCATTTTGGGTAGATAAGATCTAAATCATGCTCCTTATTTTGGGCAAAATATATCTCTTTCAGAGCATGCTGCCTTAGACTGAGCATCAAAATGAGGTCTATGGTACTTGGTGGTTGGAAGATTATGGCCTTTTGCATTCAAGTTTTGTGTGTTCTTTTGGTCGCTGTGAGGCTATGCCGCTATGGTGGCCTAATCATTCTTAAATGTCCTGTTCTTGAGTCTTGAGCACTTTTTCCAGCATATAACATCTTACTCTCAACTCTCAAGCACCTGTTTAGCTCAAAGGATTTTTACATATGATGTAGAAAGTGATAGGTACACCGGAGTCCGTACATATGGCTGTGCAACTATGCCTGATCTCAGTTCAGTCTCCATATCTGATACGACTTCTCTCTTTACGTTGAATCGTTGAATCTGATGCAGTAGTTGCAATAGTATTGTAAACCACGAAGTATATCTTACAAGTATACGAGTATTGCATCTTATTTTACTGCTTGCTGCCTAGAAGTGTACTTCCCATTTCCACATTAGTTCCAGTGTCTTTCAATGCTAGAGACTTGCGAGAATTATAGCAGGAAGTGTGATAGCAAAGACTGTTAGTCCTTTTTATTTAGATGCCCTTATTTTTATTTTTGTACTTGTTTAACCCCTGAATTCTCTGTAAATCTACCTGCTTCTTGCTATTTGTTTGTTGTACTGTGGGCATCTGATGCACTTCTCTTGGCCCTTCAATTGGACTTCTGGTTGGCTGATTACAGAATTTTACCTCTCTTGTATCGAAACTAGAATTGTGATTTACTTGCTGCAATTATGCAGAAGTTTCATTATGCATCTTTTTTATTGTGTATAGTTTTTTTTTTTTTTTTATCAGTGTTCTGTATAGCTTTAAGCCCATTAATTTTGCTCTCTATGTTGAAACTCTCCCTATTTCCACTGCTATTTTATTTGTTGCTGATTATTTTGATAATTCTGACAATTTATGTTGGTCGTGCTAACTTTAATCTTTCTTGAACAATGGAGATCACTACAAAGAAGAGGCTTCAAAATTACTGATTGACTTTTGTCACTTAAGTGATTGTCTTGTGGTGCAACATATTCTTCTATTATTGGAATTTCAGTGTTTATAGCTTCAGATTGGTTAACTTTCTCTCCTGGCTTACATTTCTAATTGGTGAATTTTTCTTGTAGTTTATGCAAAACGTTGAGGAGACTGTTGGTTTTGGCAAAGGGACTACCAAAATCTATGCAACTATTGATCTGGAAAAGGCTAGGGTTGGACGGACCAGAATGATAGAAAATGAACCTAACAACCCCAGGTGGTACGAGTCTTTCCACATCTACTGTGCCCATATGGCTTCAGATGTTGTATTTACTATCAAAGATGATAATCCTATTGGGGCAACTTTGATTGGAAGAGCTTATGTACCTGTTCAAGAACTCTTGGAAGGAGAAGAAGTTGACAGATGGGTTGAGATCTTGGATAAGGAGAAAAATCCGATCCGTGAAGGTTCTAAGATCCATGTGAAGCTTCAATATTTCGAGGTCGCCCGCGATCGTAGTCATGCTCGTGGAATTCGAAGTTCTAAGTTCCCTGGAGTTCCTTACACATTCTTCGCACAGAGAAAAGGATGCCGTGTTTCTTTGTATCAAGATGCTCACGTGCCTGATAAATTTGTCCCCAAAATTCCTCTTGCTGGAGGAAAACTTTATGAGCCCCACAGATGTTGGGAAGATATCTTTGACGCTATCACCAATGCAAAACACATGATATATATTACTGGCTGGTCTGTATATACTGAAATTTCCTTGATAAGGGACTCAAGGAGGGAAAAGCCAGGAGGAGACACCACCTTGGGTGAGCTGCTTAAGAAAAAGGCAAGCGAAGGTGTCAGGGTTCTTATGCTTGTATGGGATGACAGAACCTCTGTGGGTCTACTGAAGAAGGACGGATTGATGGCCACCCATGATGAAGAAACTGAACACTACTTCCAAAACACTGATGTCCATTGCGTCTTATGCCCTCGTAATCCTGATGATGGTGGAAGTATAGTTCAGGATTTACAAATTTCCACCATGTTCACTCATCACCAAAAACTTGTGGTGGTCGACAGCGAGATGCCTTCTGGAGGGTCTCAGCAGAGGAGGATTGTCAGTTTTGTTGGTGGAATTGATCTCTGTGACGGCAGATACGATACACCCTTCCATTCACTTTTCAGGACTCTGGACACTGCACATCATGATGATTTTCATCAGCCAAACTTTACTGGCGCTGCAATCACGAAAGGTGGCCCCAGAGAGCCTTGGCACGACATTCACTCCCGACTTGAAGGACCCATTGCTTGGGATGTCTTGTTTAATTTTGAGCAGAGATGGAGAAAGCAAGGTGGGAAGGATCTACTCGTTAACTTGAGAGAACTCAATGACATCATTATTCCCCCGTCTCCAGTTACATTCCCTGATGACCATGAGACATGGAATGTGCAGTTGTTCAGATCTATCGATGGTGGAGCTGCTTTTGGCTTCCCTGAAACACCTGAAGATGCAGCAAAAGCTGGTCTAGTCAGTGGGAAGGACAATATCATTGACCGAAGCATTCAAGATGCTTATATTCACGCTATCCGTCGAGCTAAGAACTTCATATATATTGAAAATCAGTATTTCCTTGGTAGCTCTTTTGGCTGGTACTCGAATGATATCAAAGTTGAGGATGTTGGTGCTTTGCATCTAATTCCAAAGGAACTTTCGTTAAAGATTGTTAGCAAGATTGAGGCTGGGGAGAGGTTCACTGTCTATGTTGTTGTCCCAATGTGGCCCGAGGGAATTCCAGAGAGTGGGTCCGTTCAGGCCATTTTGGATTGGCAGAGGAGGACAATGGAGATGATGTATAAAGACATTATTCTGGCTCTCCGAGCTAAGGGCATTGATGAGGACCCTCGTGACTATTTGACATTTTTCTGCCTTGGCAATCGGGAGGTGAAGAGGGGTGGAGAATTTGAACCGGGAGAAAAACCAGAGCCTGATTCAGACTATATTCGAGCCCAGGAGGCTAGGCGCTTCATGATCTATGTTCATGCCAAAATGATGATCGGTGAGTGGCCCCCATAAAAGGTTTTACTTACAGGAAATAATGTCTACTTCAGAAATACATTGAATGAATCTTTTGATTTTTGTTATTTTGGGGATATGATTTTGTTTGCTTGTGTAGTAGACTAGTAGGTTATAACATGGAACTTTTGTGTGGCTCAAATTCTATTTTGCGATATCTATGTTTTACCTCAACGGACATGAAAAAACCTCAATCGAGATAGTGAAATACCAATGCATCTTTTTAGTTGGAATTTTGGGCGGTTCTCGAAGAAGAAGAGCGAAAAAATGGGCCCTAGAGGCGAGACTAAGAGGAATGTATAAACCAAAGCTTCCATAAAGTTAATCTTGGTGTTCTATTACGTAGTTTCTGGTCCTATTTTCTCGGATAAAGAAAGAGAGTCAAAGAAAAGAAGTGATCCAAATCAATATTTATCTGCTGTTCAATGTCATATCACCAAAAGAAAATAGAAGTGAAATATATGATATCTATGTTGTATCAGGCTATTTTACCTACTCAAAAGGTTGTGTAATTAACCAAAATTACTGTTGCAGTTGATGACGAATACATCATTGTCGGATCAGCTAACATCAACCAGAGGTCAATGGACGGTGCTAGGGACTCCGAGATAGCCATGGGGGCCTACCAACCATACCACTTGATGACAAGGCAGCAGCCAGCGCGGGGCCAGGTCCATGGTTTCCGCATGTCACTCTGGTACGAACACCTTGGCATGCTCAACGAGACATTCAGCCATCCAGAAAGCGTCGAGTGCATCAAAAAGGTGAATGAGGTAGCTGATAAGTACTGGGACCTGTACTCGAGCGAGAGCCTCGAACGTGATCTTCCGGGTCACCTGCTTCGCTACCCCATTGCAATCGCTAGTGAAGGTGAAATCACGGAGCTTCCGGGAATGGAGTTCTTTCCGGACACCAAGGCAAGGATTTTGGGTGCTAAGTCTGACTACATGCCTCCCATCCTTACTACATAAGTTGGTTTTCTTCTCAGGTATGCTGTTTTGAGAATAAACTCCCTACTTACGCAGCTGTGTAATAAGTTGTGTGCCGTATCCTGCAGACTACTTTACTGTTTTTCTGCAGATGTCTTTATGTTAGGTTTGACCGCGGTTTAGGAATGCTGTTGTGTGATTTTGATACTGATAAGATAACTTTAACTTATTTGGAGTGTTATAAGGTTTTCTCATGTTATCTGATTACACAGTTCTTGTTAGTGTTCTTTGTTCTTGTTAGTTATGTCTCCATCTATATTCCGCTCGGGATCCAATTCTTTTATGCAGGGAAAAAAAAAATACGTACAGGGCAACTGAGCAGTTATCTACGTGAGAGGATCTTGATTTTGCTTTTTCATTTTTTGATTCAAGCCAATTGAGGGACTTGAACAAAGCCAGTGGCCCTAGAAAAGGTTGGGTGTGAACCTAACTTTCGGACTTCACTGAGAGTTGGAAAAACTGGGAATGTCTGAATCGGAGGGAAGCAGAGAATTCTATTGGCCATATAGAACCAGGACAAGGGGTACGGCTCGGATTGCGCACTAAGGCTGTAGTGCGCGGGGACCCCAAGTCGAGCAAGAAAACCCCAAAAACCAAATACATCTTGTTATGCTTTTGTTTTCTATCTTCCCAACTTCCTTAAAGACCCTAGCATCCACATAGGAATAACCAAAATCATAAAGTTGCTAAAGTTATCGATGTTCTTTTTAAAAAGTGTTTACAGTGGTATAATCAAATTTAACAACATTTTAGCAATTCATCAAATTTTAGCTATTGGGTAATCAAATTAGCAACATTTTGCCAATAACCAAAACATTTTCTCTGTCTCTTGCTCTCTCTCAACAATGTTCCTAAGAAAAATATTTTTTATTCAAAAATAGTTAAACTATTTTGCAAAAACTGTTATTTAAAAAAAAAACTGTCTTTTTTTTCAAAAAACTATATTTTTTAAAACTTTTTCCAAAAAGCGTTTTTTCTAAGTAAAAATTTTCAAAAAATTATTTTCTATTTCTCATAACCTGTTTTTATTAGTTTGAAAATTATTTTATATGGTGATAATTTTTAGATTTTTATAGGTTGAAAAGATGATACAGTAAATTTTGATTATTTAATGTTAATTATGTCACTGTAAACATCTATATTACAAAGAGAATCAAAAAATGATGCGACAACTTTTAATTATTCAATTTTAATTAGTCCACTGTGGATGCTCTTAGACCCTAGAACCGGACATGATCTTAGAAAGAGGGATGTGGAATCTGGATTATCTATCAATCACAGCCACCAAAAAGGTTGTGTAGGTTAGTCTTGGTGCACGTGGGATCCACCCCGAGTGGATACGTGCAAGTGTTTGTGCGTTTGCACGCGATGGTAGCATTGTCGATTTGGCTGAGAATCTATATAGTAGTTCCTACCGTTCACACTTCTGGCGTCCAAAAAAAGTTGGAGTTCCCGTGATGCTGATCAAAAAGGTCCGTGTGATTTGGGGAACAAATCAATATCTCACACTTGTAAGGAACCAAAGTACCATGTGTCCTCCATCCCAGATCTGGATCCTCTATACTTCCACGTGTGCCAACTTACAGTACAGAAAGTCTAGGTACACCGCATGAAAATGCGGTGACCGTCTATTGCGCGCCTATTGGAATCTATTCTGGGCCCAAAAAAATACAGAAAATATTCGTAAATTTTAAAATAATATTTCATGGGATCCTGTAAAAAATCAGCTTTAATGAATATCGGTAGGTATGTTTTTCGGAATTCGTAGGGACGAAACTGTTTAGTTTTGCATTTTCGTCTCTACAAATTCAAAAAACATATCTACCGATATTCGTTGGAGCTGATTTTTTGTAGAGTCCCATAAAATATTATTTTAAAATTTATAAATATTTTTCTATATTTTTTGGGAGCCCGCAGACGTACGATGGACGGTCACCGCAAAATTCATGCGGTGGTCGTAGTGTTGCTCCTTACAATATGCACTGTTCTCCCATTTTAGTACAATATATAGTATCAATTCCATTAACTAAAATAAATATTTATTTTTAAATTAAAGGTGATGTATTATGAGAAAACGATCTATCTCATAAAACGAAAAATAATCTGAAGGGTCGAGAGGGAAAATGTACAGCTAAAGTGTCTACTATGCCTATGTTCTTGTAAAATGTGAAGTGTTTTTTTTGGTAAGTATGTTCTTATAAAGTTGTAATAAATAAATAATAATAATTGCCGCTTAAACAAAGAATCCGGAAGAAAAATAAAGCAGTGGGAAACCAAACATAATAGTAAAAAAAAAAAATATATATATATATATTCAACGGTCCTACACATTCTAGAGAAGACACGGGAAGTCAATGAGAAATACTAGTCCATATATTCCATAACATACAACCCAAAAAAGGACCTAATCCACATTGGAGTCTCCATTTGACCATAGATAAGATTCTCTCCGCCAGGGCAATAGAGTTGTCTCACCGATGCTCACGTAATTTTCCTTCTTTATATTCTTAAAATATCGTACTCTTCCTAACGTCTCACGTTGAAAACCTCTCTCTTTAAGGCTATTAACTCCTTTAGGGACCATTCATGCTGGGTACTGCCGTAATTTTGATTGGGCTTTTCGCTTTTGGATGGTGAGTTTGATCCTTTAACATTAATCAAGCAACCCAACTACTCGCACAACTGTTGTGCACAAATCACGGTATGGAGCTCATTCAAGAGCTCACACAAACAATCTGAGTCGTTCATTAAATTTCAAACATTTTTTTCGAGGATCTATCCATTGCCTATAAGTTCTCGATCCAATCGTCTAATTTTCTTTTAGATTTCAAGATCCTAAAAAGTTATGATTGGATCAAACATCTATTGAGAGAACTCATTTATGAAATCCGTTTCAGAAACTTTCTTAAAAAAAAAACAGTTTATTTCACATTTTCAAACTCAAAAATAATATAAATGAAAAATAATTTTTTAATTTTTTTTGCATCGTATAAAAGATCTCGATAAGATCTTTCAAACAAGATCCATATTTTATATTTTTAGATTTCAATAATTTTTCAATTCTGATCTCTGAACATCAGAATTGTAAACGCATAATGATAACAAATATTTTTCTTCATAAATAATTTAAGTAAAAAAAAAAAGAAGACTTTTTTTCTCCTCCACAGTCAAATCAAGTCATTAATTGGCTTCACCCCATAATTAATTCTCTCTCTCTCTCTCTCTCTCTCTCTCTCTCTCCTCCATGCGGTGCACTAGGTTCAACGAAAAGCCAAAACGAGTACTACCAAACATCCGGTCCACCCCACCCCAAAAAAAAAGAAAAAGAAAAATTAAAAAAAATTAAAAAAAAAAAGTACCACCAAACACCAAACTAATACCGAATTCTATTATCCCTCTCCCATTCATTCACACAAGAAAAGGAAGAACAGCCCCCAGAGAACTCCAGATTCTCACGACTTTTCATTTCATTTGAATCTTTCTCTTCGATCTCCTCCCCTTTTTCACAAAACAAAATTACATACATATATATATATATCTCCTCCTTCGTATTTATTATTAAACAAAATAGCGGGTCTGGCGCGTCCTCTGTTTTCTCCACCTTCTTCCCCCAAAATTATTTGAACATGTCTTCCATGTTAGCATCGCCAGGGTTGGTCTTAGCGACGGCCATGGCCGTCTCCGGCACCGTCATCTTCCTCGCCCTCCGCCGGGAAAAGAATTTCCCGCCTACCCATTTTCTGGCGAAACAAGATTCCCGCCCCGCGAAGCCAATTCTTCGGTCCTGCATCTGTTCAGGTACATGAGCATCATTATTAGTCTCCTCAATTCCTTTCACCCTCACAAAATTCATGAAAATTGACAAATAATTTGTGTCGGCGGTAACAGCAATTTATTTTTTAAAAAAAATTGTGCACAAAGCACCATACAAAACAACATTTATTTTGATTGAAAAACTCATCGGAGCCGCCCATTAATGTGATTTTTCTTGATCTTTTTTTATGAAAGATGGAAAGAAGAGGGAGAGAAAGAACAAGAAGAGAGTTCAATTTGCGGCGAGCGTGAAGGACCAAGCAGGGGATGGTGAGGAGTACAGGAAGGAGCACGGCAAGCCACCGGCGTCGGGAATTCAGGGAAGTTGCAGGGGTGAAATCGGTGGAAGTCAAGCGAATCGAGTGGCTTTGTACAGCGGAATTCTTAGGGATCGTTTACAGCGTTTGGAGTGCTCTTATTGATTATAATAATAATAATAATAATAATTTTGGTACATACTGTATATTTTCTTGGTTTTTCTTTTTTCTTGGATCGTAATTGTTTGCCAAATAGTTTTCTTGGTTCGTGTTTGTTTGTGTTAATTCCAAACCCAGCTATTTCTAATTTGAATCTGTTTTGGGTTTGGGTGGAGGAGCAAAGGAAAGTGTAAGAAACAGGGGAAACATTTTTGTTTTCCTATCATCAAGTTTGTAAATAGTACAAGAGCTTTGTACATTTTTCTTTTTGTGACTTGACTTTCTTTATTGTGTATTTGTTCAAGATTTGGTTAATCTACAGTCTCAAAAAATTAGAAAAAAAAAAAAAAAACCTTACCTCAATTTTATACTCCCTCCGTACCTAAATAAATATCCGGCGCGTAAAATTAAGTTTTACAAAACATGTATATTTTTTATCAAAAAATTTAATTCTTTTTTGACAATCTAATAAAACTCATTGCTATCTATTAATTTGTAAAAAAAAATTAATTTTTTTAACAAAACAAATGCATCTTTTTGAAGGTCTAATTTTGCGAATCAAACACTTATTTAGGGACAGATAGAGTATATTGTTTCTATCCAAAAAGTAATATATGACCAAGGGAGACGAAAGTCTTCATGACCTATGATAGTTGCAAAGTGCTTGCGAACGTTTGTGAGCTCCTTTTGAATTTATTTGTACTAGTTACCTTTTATTTTTTCGAATTTGTGGAACACATTAAATAAAATTACGTTAATTGGATAGATAGATTCGATTACAAAACTCATATATTTCAAACAAATAAAATTGACATTGTGGATAGAAATCAATTTATTTTAAAATATGTGTTGCGAAAAATAAGTCAGTTGACATTCAATAATAAGTACTCCACTATTTATGAGTTACGTACTATTTTAATCAAATAGGTAATAAAATAATGAACGATTTTAATTATTAATGAAAGTTCGAAACGGATACACATGCGAGTCTAACAGCATGGTTACAGATTGGAGAGGATGTATACTTTTCTATATATTTATGATATTTATCCCTAAGTGTGTGTATTTCTATAATGTTATGCCTAACTCATGCATTTTAGAAAAGGGTTAAATACCGGGACACCCCTCGAACTATTCTTGTTTGTCTCGCTACCCCCTAATAGAATTTTGCCTACGACCAAACCCCTTTATTAAAGTTTCTATTTGGAGGACCTAACTCCGTTGGACGGAATGAATAAAAATACCATTTTACCCTTATGTAAATATACTCACAGCCCCATTCATTCTACACTTCTCTCTCTCTCTCTCAATTCAAATCCCCAGCAACCATCAACGCCACCCCACCCCAATCAAACGACCACGAACCCCCCCCCCCACCACTGAACCCAGCCAATCCTCCATCACCTCTCCTTCTGCTCTAACTGTGTATCCAAGCACACCACCGCCAGGATCTAATCCAACCCAACCACTGCTTGAACTCGTCGAATTTGGGGCCGTCCTCCCGCCGAACGTGGTGGCCAAGTGGGATGAGATTCTGTGTGAGGAGCGCATCCCGGCATGGACAAGTTTTACAGCTCGTTCAAGGACTTCTCGGCGATGATGGTTAGGGAAGAGGAAGTTGTGATCAGAGATTCCATCGGGGAGTGAAGGATTCGGATACAGGGTTCCATATCCTTCATTTTTGTTAATTGACTGGATGATTTCAGGGTTTGCGATCTAGTTTTAGGGGGAAGGTATTTGGGATTTGTTGAAATTGGAGAGAGAGAGAGAGAGAGAGAGACTGAAATTAGAGTTAGAAGAGATGGTTCGGCGGCGTTTGGTGGTGGCGGGTGGCGGTGGTGGTCAGGAAGAGGTGTAGAGAAGGTGGAGGTGGGAGAGAGATTGAAATTGGAATTAGAAGAGTGGTGACGGCGGCGTGGTGGTTGGGAAGATGAGTTCTTATGGGAACCATTTCTCTTGGCAGCCATGGATGACGACGACAACGGTGGTTGTGGGTGGCGATGGGCTGACGACGATGAAGGACGTGGTGGTGGTGGTGGGTGGCGGTTGTGGCGTATTTTAGTGTTAGGGTTTCATAGAGAATGAGAAGGAGTACTAGGGACAATAAGGGGAGGGCAAAATTGGAACATTTTCTCACATTTCAATAAAATTAAGGCAAAATTCTAACAATTTTGGACGGAACACTGATGGAAGAGGTCTATGGGACAAAAAAACTCTTCTTGGGGGGGTGGCCGTAGGCAAAATTCTATTAAGGGATAAACGAGACAAACAGAAATAGTTCGAGGGGTGTCCCGGTATTTAACCCTTTAGAAAATTGACCCATATCAACATCAAAGCTTTTAGTTTAGTTTAAAATTTCTAATAACGTGACCAAACAAATGTTGACTTGGAAGTTTTCTTTTGAAATTTCCCAACTAGCTAAGTCTTAAATGCTTATTCCATTTTTTCAACATTAGACTACCAACATGGGGTCTGAGAAGACATTTTGGTTATGATTTTTTCAAAGGGTGTGGAGAAAACAATTGAACAGGTAAAAGGGTAAAACGGGTAAGAAGCGGTTTGGTCTTTTGATTTTTGGCTTAGTTCATGAATTTAGACTAAAAATTAACAGAGAGTCAAAATGAGCGTTTAAAATTGTTAGATAGACATTGCTCCAAGCATTTATCTCCGTGCACGTATACGGATATAGCTGTATCAGAATCGTTCGATGTGTGTAATCTCATGCATAATGTATGAGACCCAAGTGCATTGGACTGTTGGATGAGTCCTAACGTATCTTTGTTCAAATTTATATACAAATATTTGTGTCCAAACCATTGCTCCAAAAAAACGTACGGATAAGTAAAGAAAAGTAAAACCTGACTTCAAAAAGGTTTTTTACTAACAAAGAAGTAAAATAAATCAAGAACTAATAATTTACTCTTTTTTTTTTTTGAACAGAATAATTTACTCTGGACCTTTTGTTTTTATAACGATTTAATCCAAACCTCGTCTGACTAAAATTGAGACATCCAGGTTCGAGATGGGGTTCCATCTTTTCTATTCCGAGAACTCTTGTGCCTCTTTATTAAGATGCTTTTCAGTCGTTAGATTCAAGGTTATGATCTCTTACCGTACTAATATTATCCAAATCCGATACCCTACACCTCTGATTTTGTTCCGACTCAAATATCGGTCGCCGATCGGTACTAGCCTAAATTCGAAACGGTACCTGGTATCTTGCCGGTCAATAGGAAAATCAATATTCAAGCGGATAGTACAATATTTACAACCTTGATAGAATTGTGTGAAAGCGATTTTCGGCATAGGATGCTGCCTCATTGCAGAGTGGGCATGACCAAAATAGTAAAACTACCACCGCTCTTTATCCTTCTTTTATCCATTTTGCCTTCACCAAAAATACGAACCCCAGAGAAGAAGAGGAACAGAAGCAGCAGCCCAAAGGAGAAAACAAAATCCAAATCCAAATCGGCTAAAAAATCCTATCGATCCCGGGAAGGAGAGAGACGAAGCAATGGCGGCGTCTCGCGGGTCTCTCTCTCTCTCTCTCTCTCTCTCTCCACATATAGGCAATATGCGTATTTAGGGATTCTATATATTCAGGAAAAATCTGATTTTTGTTTTAAAAATCTTATCGTTGAATTGCAGAGCTTTGTGATCTTTCCTTCCCGGCCTCCACATGCTTACGGTGGGATCTCTGCTACGCTACGGATCGATTGTAGTTTTGATTTCTCATATAATCGCATGCATGGGGTAGGTATTTCGATTCCATCCTCTATCCAATCCTGATTCAGTTAGACTTACATGATTTAAGAGTCATGGGTTTCTCGTAATTTAGGGAATTGGAAAAAAAATGTTTGATTTTGAGGTTAAATGGTAATTGTGTTTGTGGAATGTATAATTGTGAGCAAAGCTCAGTTGTCTCTTTATTTAGAGTCGTGTCTGTACTCTATAATAGTTGGACTTTTTTTCCCTAATAACTCAGGTGTCCGGGCTAACTTACGCACACTTCAACTAATCCGGGGGCCCAATACCACCACCTATTAGCAGAGCCCAATTAAAGTGGGAGCAAAGCTCCATATGGAGTGGCCCCAAAGGAGTTGATAACATTTGAGAGGTTTCGAACATGAGATCTTATGAGACCTTATGAGACCTTAGGAGAGAACAAACCCCTAAGTCTTGGGCTTTTGACCACTAGGCCAACCCTTTGAGGTTGTGACTTTTTTTTTTTTTGGTAAGTAAGTTGTGACTTACTATAGTGCTTATGAAAGATATTTTTGAATTTTCTCATTATTTGAAATATCCAGAGTGAGGTAATTGTTACAAACTTACTCCTAATGATAAAAAAGGGAATGAATACTTGTGAGCAAAGCCTTGTTTCAACCTAGGTCACATAATCCTCCAGTAGTACCCTCTGCTCTTCAGAATTTAATTAGCTTGGAATGTTTTCGAAAGACTCTTTAACGCTCGTTCTCACTCTCTCAGTCCTGCATGTGTGTATGTGACTAACATTTCAACTCCTCTTAGGTAAAGAATCTTCCACAGTGAGATTGATTGAGGTTCAGGCTGATGGTTTTCTTTTATCTGTCTTATTTGGTTGAATTTTTTGCTCATCAACCGGCCCAATGTTCTTACCCCTTCTGTTTCACGCTCTAGCTCTCTGAGTAAGATTTCTTCTAGCCTTATTGGATAGTTGGTCCAAGATAAAGAAAGGTAGCTACTTCCGTGAGTTATAGAGTAAAAGGTTATCTATTTAGTCAATTGTTCATGTGTATCCAACCTCTTCTTTAGTATTCCTTCATAGTTATTCCAAATCAACCTTTATTTATGCTTTACATCTTGTAGCCTTTTCTTAAATGTATCTAGTTAGTTCATCCCAGCACATGCGAAAGGATGAACGTTGATGCTTGATGCAAGTATGGTGCGGAAATCTATCACCACACAAAGTTAACATATTTTGATTTTTCCTGAAAGGTGCCTTTGTAAAGCTCCACTTTTATTAACTATTTAACTTTAAACACGTCTTGCAATTTTGTGACTCTCTCTCTCTCTCTCTCTCTTAATTCACTTGCTCAATGGACAATTCTTTACATATTTTCAACCCAAGTTACCTTTTTCTGTCTTGCACCAACTTTCATTTCGGCCTAATTTTTCGTGTTTTCTTCTTCCATCTTGTATCTTTGAATCTCTTTGTTAGCATTGTCATTTTTTTTAGTGGTTATATTGTTCAACAACTGTTGTAGAAGTTTTTGACATTTTTTTGTGTGGGGGTGGGCTGGTGGGGTGCTATGTTGTGTGATGTGTGATGTGTGAACTTTATCGATACTGAATCCTGTGTGTGAACTCTTAGTGGCTACTGTGTGCCAATTATTTGGGATGCTTATGATCTCTTACAGAACCAGATGTTTGTAACATAGCAGTGGTTGTCTGGGAAGCCATAGTAAACCCAAGCCGGTTACCTCAATTGATGAGCCACTGGAAGGTCCAAAGCTTCAAGGTCAAAAGGTATCAAAACCTAGCATATCGGAGGATTTCTGGACCACCAGCGCATGTGATATGGACAACAGTGCGGTGCAGTCGCGAGGAAGCATCTCATCAATAAGCACATCAAATCTAATCATGGATACCCATGGCAGTAGCAGTGGAAACCCCTCTTCCGAATTCGTTAATCATGGCAAGTTTGGGTTGCTTCTTTTTACTGATGACCTTATAGGCTGGAAATTTTATGTGCTTTTTGTCACATGTAACAGTTGTCTGCAAATTTGTCTTTCACCGTTAATTCTTGTCAGGTGTAGATGAATCTGGTGCTTTACCTCTTCTATTTTCCTAGAGTATGGCTTCAACTCTGTTGCTGAATGTCTCAGGTCTTCTTCTCTGGAACCAAAATAGGCAGCAGTGGATAGGAAATAAAAAGCCTGAGAATCGGGCGCAGCAGCTTCACGAACCTAAATTGAGGTATGTTGCTTTCGAGTTTCGAAAAGGTTACAGGGTGAGTACCCTAATAGTAAGTGGGGGGCCGCGACTGGTGTGGTTGCGCTAGTTCTCCCGAGGTTTGGGTTGCGCAGTCGGGTCCAATTGTGGCTCGGCTGTAGGGCTTTTCCTCGATTATCAAAAAAAATAAAATAAAGCAATATTAGTGATCTATGTGTAATCTACGCAAATTGCAAGTTAACCCGTAAAGGCAGAAATTGAAGTTTAGCCATCACATAGTTTAAGTAGTATGATTTTGAACCCCTTTTGTTTATCGGAGAATGTAAAAAGTAACATAAATTGGAACATTCAACATGGTTCAGCATTCTAGTGATCATTGTTTCCTCTAGTTGCAAACAATTCTCTTTAGTGTTCTAAAGTTTTAGGTGGCACCCATATTTTAGTAATGTAGTAACCTAAATTAGAAGAGCATGTTGCCCTAAAATTTCAAGTAATTAATCATTTTTTAGGTTGCATGTATAAAGTTAACAATTATTCTAGGACCACACCCCAACACACACCCAAATACACACCCACACACATTGCACACTCTAGTGTGTGTGGGTGTGTGTTTTGGGTGTGGAGGTAGAATTACTCCTTTAAAGTTAAACGGTGGCTACGCACATATACATACAATATCATGTCTTCTTTGGACTTCACAAATAGCTATATATACTTGTACAACAACAACAGAACCCATGTAGACCCCAATAATTGGAGGTATGGGCGGGAGTGGATTGGAGACTGACCTAACTTTTTGCAATATGCACAAAGTGCTGCTCTCTGAATACCACTGAAACAGTGGCCCTATACCTGTTTTGCTGCTGAACCATGCCTCCAAATCAAAGCCAAATGACATCAGAAAAAGTAGGCCTAAAGACCCAATTCAATTTATGTGCACATTACCATGCTTCCTTCATTGATAGTTTAGAGCATCGGTATGCACACATCTAGTTATATATACTTATAA
This sequence comes from Rhododendron vialii, assembly GCF_030253575.1. Taxonomy (NCBI): domain Eukaryota; kingdom Viridiplantae; phylum Streptophyta; class Magnoliopsida; order Ericales; family Ericaceae; genus Rhododendron; species Rhododendron vialii. The sequence goes on along the minus strand of NC_080564.1, from coordinate 32,294,848 downwards.
ATATCTATTTTACTATCAATATGAAATATATGTGATTTGGGCCCCTGCCAGACACAAATACTTTGTCCGCCATTCTCTATCTTCTGTATTTCTGGTGCACAGTGAAACCTCTTGTTTCTTGAAGAATACCTATGCTTTTGCAGCCTTCTGAATATGTTTTTCTCGAATATGTCAAATCAGAATACAAGATAGTTTGGCAACGTGGTTTGTGCATGATTACTCTCACGTGTCTTTCTTTATTTGTGCTGAATTGTATTCTTCCGTGTCTTGCTCAGTGTGTGCTTATGCTGTGAAAGTTACTTCCATGGAAGCAACAATAGTGCATGCAAGTATTTTGCAGCTTTGGAGACATCATAATTTTTTGAGTGCCAAATGGTTATCCAGTTATGCTTAGCAAACTTTAGACAGCATTTTCTAGTACCAAACTATGGAGTATACATTTGTTTGTAAAAAGTTTGGAAGGTGCTTTTCATGTTCAAAGAATTTCGTGTGTTGCGTCCAAAGGTTTGAATTGTTTGGTTTGTCCAGTTTCTTTTTCTTTCTTGGGGACAAGTACAAGCATGGCATGCCTAGAACACTTCATTGAATGGTGTCTTATCAATTTTGCCTGTACTTTAGAAAACCATCATAATATGCTCTCCGTTATCTTCTGGAGAAACCATTGTTGATTCATGAAGTTGTTTCTTGTAAAATTGTCAGCTCTTGACTGTCTCTGCATGGTTAAAAAAAGTTCTCTCTTTGCAGTTGGAACGCAACCTATGAGAGTTTGCTTGGTAGCAGCAAGCCATTTTCTCAGCCTGTACCTCTTGCTGTAAGCTTCCATCTTTGGAAATGTCATTTTGTTTTATCTTTTCGGGCAACATGCTCTGCTAATTTACTTTAAAATAACAGGAAATGGTAGATTTTCTCGTCGATATATGGGAGCAGGAAGGGATGTATGATTGAGAATGCGGAGACTCTTGAGGTTTTATTAGAGAGTAGAACCCACGACAGCTGTTGTAGATTTTAAATCGCTTTAGTAAACATTTTGTAATCTGTATACTAATACTGCAATGCATTGTCGAATTTATATGAAAATTTCTTGGCACCAGAATTTTAAAAATTCCTAAATTTGTGCAGTGGAAGTTGGTTTCTGTTTTTTCTTTCTTTCCTTCTCCTTTCTATGAATTTATCGAGTCACCGGTTCTGCGAACTTAGTGAGGATTAAGGCTGCCTCTGTGCATATGAACTTGATAAGTTTCAGTCAATCAGTTTTAGAGAGCAATACTAGAGACACAAGTTCAAGCCACAAGATGTCAAGATGCACATAGATTCCACAATATGCATGTGAAACCCTGTGATCCGGAAATCTTGTAGTGCACCCTGTAGGGCACTTCTATGACCATTGAAAACACTTGTGGACGGCTTGTACGTGCCATGTAGAGTGCACTACAGGAAGTGTACCACAGGATTTTTGATTTCCACATGAGACGGTTCTACACAGGATTTCTGATTCCACATTAGACAGATCTAGACACATCAAAGTGTGAATTGCGTCCGGAGAAATGTCCCAATTGTGTTCCCCCTTTAGAAACACCGAAGGGTGACACAAACACGGAGAGAAATATATAATCTCTTGGTTGATTCTTGGCGGGTTTTTTTACACGATAAGGGGTGACCGGTCAGCTTATGCGCATTTCGACTAGTCGATTGTTTCACTTCCCGACCTGGTCAAAGACAAACCATCTATGCCAGAATTGGGGGATTCATTGAGGTTTCTCTCTTTTGGCCTGGCCCCAGAGGTTGTCAAATTTTAAACTTAGAATGTTTATAGCTCATTCATGTTGCCACTCGAGTTACCATTGGGGTTATTCTTGGTGTTTCTTTTTGTCTTGTATATGAGATTAAATTATATACATTGCCGGTGTGAATATTTGTTTCCTCCAAATTAATTACATTGCACTACGTCGCCATGTTCTATTAATTAGGATCATTGTTTTAATGACATGGAGCAATGTAATTGATTCGAAAGAAAGAAATGCGGTCGGGGATATAATTTATTCTCCTTGTATATTCTTTTCATTTGTTGTACGAGACTAGAAGCCGCCATAAACTAGTCATTTGTGGTTGAGTCGCACCACTTTCCTATATAGTGATTACATAGGTTGACGAATGCATATCTTGTCCTCTGTGACTAGTACTTGGTAGAAGTTTTTGGGTGCAAAAATTGGGTGGTACCCAGATTCGAATACTCTATCTCTCCCTCAGCCTACCACTATCTCTCCTCTTTCTTTCTTTCTAAAATTCTGGCCGTCCAAGGACAGTTTGTATGCGCGCTCGGATACGACGTAGGTTATGACCCATTTGCATCCAAAAACTTCTCAATACTTGGACAAGCTACCTTCATACCCGGATCCCCTCTCAACTCGATTTCGGGTCATTTTCGGGTCCAGAATAATCGGTTTTGGATTTGAAAATTTTGCCACAAAAGTGAAAATAAAAGTGGCATCAATGCATTCCGTCTGGAATACTCTAGGAACTGCATATTGCTAGCATGTTTGAGAAGCAATAAAAGAAATAAAAAAAAAAAACCCTTCTCTCAACTCTCCTAGAAGCTCTTAGAGAAATCTCTTCAACTGTACAAGCTTTACCCATCTACCATCTTAAGTTCCCTCTCTCTCCTCTCTCTCTCTTTCATCGGCAAACAACATAAGGCATTTGCTCTCTTTCTCTTTCCAGTTTCTTGAACCCGTGCAATGGCTTTGGCTCGTTTAGCTTTTAAGAACATGGGACAGAGAGTGGCCTCCCCTTCATGTTATTCACTAGCTTCTCAAAGTTTGGTCATTAGGAGTCTCGACACCGCGCAGAAACAGAGGTGGGGCTCCGATCCTCCGCATGGGTTCTCCGCATCGTCCGGTGATCATCACGAGAAATCGGACGGCGGAGAGGTGGCTGTATCCGATGAGGGTGATAAGAAGTTCAAGCTGTTTCCAAGAAAGCAACGCAAGAGGGGCCTCTGGAAGAGAAACGACGACCGCAACTTTGGTAATCTCTCTCTCTCTCTCTCTCTCTCTCTGAACAGAGGATCAAATAAAGATGAAACTAATTTAACTGCCAGAAAATTGAAAATCAATGAAGATAAATCACAATTAGTGCTTTTGTTGCCTAACACCTAGGAAAAAAGGTGCCAACTTCAGGGTGTTTATGTCATTTTACATGAACCTCGATTAATCCCAAGACCCATCCTTGTTAAGGATGATGAAAACATTTACGTGGTCACTTTAAGGACCTTAATTCTTTGTTTGCCTATCGAGATACTTTCTTTATACATAATTTCTAGGCTGGCTTAATGCGTATGATGTGATCGAGATACATATCATTACTAAACATAGGTGAGAATTAACGTTTTAGCGAGCATGTTTTGTGCACCATGTTTTGTTCGCGGCATAGAAAACAATGGCTTGGTACAATGAGACACATCTAAAATTCTATCACTATGACATTGCCGCAGCTGGTTTAAGGAAAAAAAAATTTGATGTACAAGTGTAGTCAACGATTTGTTATATTACAAGTTGATGAGATAACTAAGGCAACCTGAATCGAATTCATATACGTGTACAACAGATCTTTTGCCCTCAGGGTTAGGAAACGCGTTGGTGCAAGCAACAGAGAACATCAACAAGCTGTTGGAGAATTTTTCACCGTCGAGGCTAATAGGCCGATTCAAAGAGCATGACGAATGCTACAAGCTAAGGTACTTGATGCCAGGGTTGGGGAAAGAGGATGTGAAGATAACAGTTGAGGACGGGGTTCTGAGAATAAGAGGAGAGCACAAGGAAGTGGATGAAGAGGAGTCCGATGATGAGCTCTTCTCGGCTATGAGGTACGGGTACTATGATTTTACGGCTGTTTTACCCGAGGATGCCAAGCCTGATGAAATCAAGGCGGAGATGAAGGATGGGGTGCTGACTATTATCATTCCTCGAGCTGAAACACCAAAGAAGGATGTTAAGGAAGTTCAGATTGATTGATGTTTTGGTGTTTGTGTTTGTGGTTTTGGTTTTGTTGTGCTGTTTTAATGGAGTATGTGTTTTGTATGCTGTGGGGACTCAATAATTGTGGTTATTTTCGTCTAACGGATGACAACTTGTTGCCGCTCTTAATCTATGCTTTTTCTACACAATCCTGTGTATCCCATTGTCCCGCGTATAGAATTGTCAACTATTAAAATAGCCAAATTTATCTAGTTCGAGTCGTATTCGATGGAGTAAATCAGTAGGTTGCATAAACAAATCAAAGTCAAACACATATTTCACTTTTAAGTTTTCAAAACTCTTATACTGATATGCATGTGTTATTTGGAGAATGTTATCCGAGGTTGGCTCTGTTCGACAAATAAATAGTTGTCCTTGGTCTGATGAGCCTGCGGAAAAATGTTGCTGTAAGCTTGTCCATTTGAACAAGTTTAGTTATATCGGCTGGGTTGAACCAATAAATCCTCCCTCATTTGATGAAATTGTGAAATTTGTGAGGAAAGGTAATAACTTGGAGCACAAATCTCTTTGGGAGATGTACATTTGTTCAATCTTGCAGGTGAAATTGCATCGTAATAGAGTTGCAGCTGAAATTGTGCATCGTAATAGAGGTACTGAAGTGAGTTGAATAACTTGATGTAAGTTGTTCAACTAATGAATTAGTAATTGCCGGTTAAATGATCGAATTAAGCTGCAACATTTTAATATTTGGCTTGTTTAGCAACATTCCCACAAAATTGCTACTCTCACCGTTTCATAATGAATGACCATTTTGACGCTTTTTATTGTCCCAAATTGATTATACATTTTGAAAAGTGAAAGGGATAAAACCACTTAGTTTCTACTTCTGCCCTTCCCTAAGTTGAAAAGGGTGGTTGTGTTTCCTAACTGTAATTTATTCTTAAAATGGACATTCTTTTTGGGATAGAGGGGTAATTTTTATTTACTCTCAAGATCATAACTAACCGTAGGTTTCTTGGAAATGTGATTGGTGAATTAAACACACTATTCCCACTACCCCACCACACGGTAATCGCTCTTTCAATCTCTTCATCGTCCGTCTCGGCATTCAATGATCCAGATTTTAACAAATTCTTTCAGGAAAAAGTTTGAAAGAGTTTTTTAAAAATCGAACCGTGCAAAACATTTTTAAACGGTGAGATTGAGTACGGTGGAAGAACGGTGAAAGAGACCGGTGGGTGTAGGCTTTTGGTAAACCCAATACCGACACGATTCCCAAGACAGGAGTTAATTTCCATTCTCTTTGGAAAGCAGGGCTATGTTGATTTGAATTTTGAAGACTACAAAGTCCTGAAGACTGAAAATTTATCAAAGTTCTCTTTTTTCAAACAGTAATGCTACACGCACAGCAAATGTGCACAGATTTTTTGTGGGGCCCACTACGGGTCCCACACAAATAATCCAAGCCGTTCATTAAATGTAAAATATGTTTTCAAGGGCCCTCGCAAAAAATCAGCTCAATCCAATACTCATAGATGCTTGATTCAATCATTTAACTTTTCATTCGAATCTCAGGATAATGAAAAGTTAAATGATTGAATCAAACACTTATAGATATCGGATTGAGCTGATTTTTTTGCGGGAGCCCTTGAAAAAATGTTTTACATTTAATGAACGGCTCGGATTATTTGTGTGGGACCCGTAGTGGGCCCCACAAAAAATCTGTGCACAAAATCTGTGCACATTTGCTGTGCGTGTAGCATTTCTGTTTTTCAAACAAACTGTTGGTGAACAAAGTAAAAAAGTATCACAGACATTTCACATTTTTGCAACACAGATGACCCGTACCAAATGTATATGTACCTCTACTCCTCCCGAGCATTTTCAGTTACAGAATTGCATAAAAATTCCATTATGCGGCTGGAAATATTCGGTACAGATACTGAGAGTTTTCGGTACCGGAGATTTGACCTCATTTTTACCTCATTGCCTCATCACCTATGAATTATATCTTGAGAGACTCTAATGACAGAAAAAGGACAGAAATTGAAGTTCAAAACCCTGCTTAATTGCTTGCTTAGATATACTGCATCAGCCCCGTTCCAGTTTACCTTTCTTTTATAAAAGTTATTTTTTTCAATTTTTAAATTCAAATATAATGAAAATAAAAAATAATTTTTTAATTTTTTTTGCACCGTATAAAAAGATTTATCAAACAAGATCCATGTTGATAGAAAAATTATTTAAGTAAACACATCATTTTTTAACTTAAAATTATATATTTTTTCAAAAGATATTTTTTCCACAATCTGGAACACCCCGTGTGTACGTACGCCTTGTTTGGGTTCCTAGTTTTCCGCTTACAACTCGAAATTAAATCTCTGTACCACTGCCAGGGCACTATTTGAGTGGGAATCTCTGATCTTTTAAGGACGGACAAGTCAAGGAACAAGTCTGCCTACACTAGTGTACAGAATCCGTCGTGGGGTTCACCACAGGTCTTATACAAACGATTTAAATTATTTATTAAATATAAAATATTTTTTAAGGGTCTCTAACAAAAAATTAGCTTAATTTGATACCTATAAGTATTTAATTCAATCATCTAACTTTTTATGATCCGAAAATCTAAAAAAAAAACAGTTTTCGATGTGCTTTTAAGACTTTAATTTCAAACCACTTTAACAAATAGTAGAAAACAGTCACTTTGTTTGGTTTAGATTTTAGAAAGTTATTTTTGAGAGTTGGAGTGGTAATGAGTGGAGAGAGATAGAGAGAAAGATTTATTGAAAACTGTGCCGAGAGTTGAGAGTTACTCTCAAAAAGTCCATCCAAGCAAAGTGAGTGTCTTCTTTGTCATGTTCCTACCTTAAAGTGGGCTGTGATTAACATTTTCCGACAAAAAAAAAACGTTATCAAAACTAAAGTCAGTGCAGCATTTCCCAAAAGAAAAAGAGGAATTTTCCAAATGAATATACTACTGCCATTCATCCACTATATCTTTTGTGGGACTCATTCTGAATTTCAAAAAAATATAGAAAAATGTCCATAAATTTTAGAAAATGTTTTTATGGGGTTCTGTAAAAAATCAGCTCCAACGAATATGGGTAAGTATTATTTTTTGATTTGTAGGTGCGAAACTGCTCAACTGTACAGTTTCACCCCTACGAATCGAGAAGTAGTACTTAACGATATTTGTTGGAGCTGATTTTTTACAGGGCCTTATAATATATTATTTTAAAATTTATGAACATTTTTCTGTATATTTTTGAGACCCAAAGCGGATCCTACAAAAAATATAATGAATGATGTAGTGGTTGAAGGTAGTGTAACTATACTTATGGTTTATAATTGGCCAAGTAGTAAGTGATGGCACCTGAGAACTGTCTTCTTCTTCTAGTGGAAACAGTATATGTGTGAGAGCTTCTCTGTGGAAGTGAACATTTGCTTCTCCACATACCCCATCCAACCATCTTCTTCTTCTTCTTCTTCTTTCTCAACATTTCCTATTCCTCAACCTGCAAATTTATGCATCAATAGTTACATCAAACAGACAGTGATGGCCCCATCATTTACAAACTACCCAAATGGTCTGATCAAAGTAGCAGTCACAGTGATTCTTATCTCTTCTCTCTCAGCTCTGCCTCCCAAATCAGGTAAAAGCCACCAACCCTCTTCAGTAAAACAGGTGATATGATAGGGTCTTCAAACTCATCAAAAAAAAAAAAAAAAAATTTGAAAAACCATTGAGTACTATATATTACATTTTTCATATATGAATATCTGCATCTGTATTATTGTGGAATTTGTGTACATTAACTACTGCATGTGCACTCAGAGTTGCTCTCTGGTTTATACTATATATCATGCGGAGTGGGGGTGGGTTTTTTTTTAGCCCTCACCAAATGAAGAGCCCGTTACCTATTCTATCGATTGAGCTAGAAGACATCTTCACTCTTTTACTTAGTTGGTAAGCTCACCCTCCTCCCTTTGTGGAGGCAGGAGTTCGAGCCTGCGAGGAGCAAAGGTGGGGTTCAGGGCTATGAACAGCCTCGGGACTCCATGTGAACTAACCTACTAACTTACTAACTCCCCCCTTTGGATCTCTTGTGAATTAACCTATTAACTTACTAACTCTCTCATACCTCGTTGATGTATAAACTATGACAAAAATAAATAAATAAATAATATTTCAGGTGTTCAAGTTCTCATGTCTAAGTAAATGTTTTTTTGCTTTCTTTGAAAAATGTATATACAGTTGGCTTGGAGTTGTCAAGTTATAGCAAGATGGTGTTGGGTTCAAGGCCTCCAGGGTGTGTAAACAAGTGCATGAGTTGCAGGCCTTGTATGGCTATTCTGGTCATTCCTCCCCATGTTATTATTAAGAATAATAAAAAGGGCTTCAGAGAATCATCACCATCTTCTCATAGAGAGGATGATAACTACTATCTCCTCTCTTGGAAATGCAGATGTGGAAACAAGCTCTACCAGCCTTGAGATTATCCATTTCTTAACCTACCCCTATAATTTCTGTCTCCATTGGACTGGAAGTATATTTGTGTTTAAGATGCATTGCTTTTTACTAATATTGTTGTGGAATACTTTGAGTACTTTGTTTGTGTTTATGAACTTATTGCACATCGGCTAAATAATACTTTTCAATTTATTAGTATTATATGAGTCTGGACGGCACTCCAATTATTGTCAATTAATTCATTTTGGAGGACTTTGTATTTGATTGACTTGGGGCAAAAAATATAATTGGTTTAGCTTATTTTGATGGGATGTATCTATCTTGTGTGAAACGTGGCTTGAATTTGGGGAAGAGAGGCAAAAACAAGGCCCGCAGCCAAATTCCGCTCGAAAGCAAACTTGGGGGCCGGGTCTGGACACCCTAAGGCAATGACCTTCGCAATTCTCAGTTGTTTTGCAACCAAACGGCGGTTAGTTTGGGGGACACAATAGAAGCTTTTCTGCAGCTATTCTAGGGTTTAAAGATTGTTTTTGGAGAGAAAACTTGAGAAACAAATTAAGAGGGTGAACGCGGAGTGATAATTAATCTTTATTGTTGATATATAGTGTAAGATCTCTTGATCCCTTCCCCCATAGATTAGACACATGTTTAGATGCTTATGTTTCATCTTTATTATTCGTGCGATAGCTAGATCGATTGAGTTGTGCATTTCGTATAAACGAAACACTACTATTGTATTGTCTACCTCTCGACGTTCACACCTGAAGAGTGTTAATTAGATCGAAGGCTTGTTGCATTCCAATTAATTATTCTCAAAAACACTACTACTATGATCTTGATTCTTGACAAGCTAGCTCTCTGCTCATGACTGTCCATAATCTAGCTTGACTTGAATGCATATATAGATTAAATTTTCTCCCTGATCTTTTAATTGTACTCCATTAATAATTTGAAAAGTTGTGTTCTTGAGGGAATCATGATCTAGTCAATGACCTCTCCCTATCTGAAATTTGAAGTTGAGGGAGGACAACGTACAACAGCAGATGCATCCAAGAGCATGGAGATGTCTTGTCTTCTCCGTAACCAAAATGCTCAATTGTTAAATCAAAACCCACAGTGACATTTATATGCTTTTTTTCCTGAATGGACTGAGGCAAAGGCAGGCAGGCATGTATGTACCAACGTTGAAGGAGAAAACACTATTGGAAAGTACTGCATTTTGCCCCTTTACTGATTTACGGAGTAGATCTGTTTGTTTATATCCATTGGGTCAAAGCCTGGTCGACAAAAATGTCCTTCAATCAATTACAGTACTACTGTATTAATTTGAGACAACAAAGAAACAAAATACTAGTACTAGTATCCGGAGAGTTGGATCCGGCTTCTTTTAAGTTCTAACCAGATCCGACTTCTTACCGGTCAGAGTATAAAGAAGTCTTTCTAAGATCCGGCTTCTTTAAGTTCTAACTAGATCTGGCTTCTTACCGGTCGGAGTACAAAGAAGTCTTTGTAATCGCATATCGATCATCCCTAATCGACAATGAAAACTAAAACAAAAAAAATGTAAACTGAATACCAAGTATTTCAGTATAAACAAAATAGTATCGGGAGAGTCTCGGATCCGGCTTTTAAGTTCTAACCAGATCTGGCTTCTCACTGGTTAGACTACAAAGAAGTCTTTGTAATCGCATATCGATATTGAAAAGTAAAAAAAGAAATGTAAATTGAATACCAAATACTTCAGTATGTTTATGTGAAAAATGTAGCAATAATTATTTGCTATTTGTGTAGCAGAAAGCATGTTGTTTGGAGTGGCAATCTCTCGTATGGTCTTCAATAAATTTTCTGCATCTATTTCTCTCAATTTATTATTCTTAAAAATCTCCTTCAAAATCCAGACCTGGGTTCGAATGTCAATACGCTAAATTTCATGAAGAATTTATTTTTCAATCTTTTTTATCATCTAGTTTTCAATCATTTAACGATTAAAAATGAAGAGTTTGGGCATAAAACTCAAACTAATGCGATTGGGGGCCCAATGAAACTCAAACCACTAAAAAGGGAAAATGATAGCCAATGACGTGTTTTGATAATTAATACCTGCTAAAGACATTTTTAGCATTAACAAATATTTTTAGTATATCCTTAGCGGGTATTAATTATCAAAACATGTCTTGAGCTATCATTTTCCCCTAACAATATCCAGCCCACTTATTGAACGACCTAACTTTTGGTCCACAGGCTCAATTTGATCCAATACGGCCCATTCCTTAGCCCATCCGGCCCAATTCTCCACCCCTACAAAAACCCACCAGAAATACCCATTGAATTCATCTCCTTAAAATGGCCCTCTGTTTCTCTCCGACCAGCGTGCTCCAGAACCAGGGTTGGCCTCGCCCGCACGCAAATCTCTCTCCTCTCCACCAATCTAGTTATTCCCTTTTCACCTCATCCCCACTGCTTGTCGCCGTCGAATCTCAATCCGCGGCGGAGCCGGTGCAGCTCAGCTAGTCCCCGCCGTCCGCCGCCGCCGGAATCTGAGCTACCCCCAACAGAAGGTACCTTCTCTAACGATTTTATACCCTAATTATTTGTTATGTATGCTGGTTTTGCTTGAAACGTTATCTAGGGTTTGTAGTTCCTTGTTTTTGTAAGGCAAATGCTGTGATATTTATTGGTAATTGCGGCTTTGTTTGGTTTGGTTTTTGGGAGAGATTTTTGAGGTAACAAGTGGGGAGAAATACATAAAGAAATGAGAGTAATAGTACTAATTGGGAAGAAAACTTACTGGAGACCGTGCGCAGCAATAAAAGGGTTGGGTATTTTGGGGGAGGTTTCTGGGATAATGAGTGGAGGTAGATAGATAAGAAATGAGAGTAATAATTGGGAAGAAAACTTATTGGAGACCATGCGCAGAGAGATAAAAGGTAACCAAAGCGAATACAGGTGTCGTTTGATGAGTGGATATTCGTAAATTTATGGTGATATGTGGTTTTATTAATTTAATAGCTGAGTTGATAATCAAAAAGTGCGAGTTTGGAAGCGGTTTTAGTTTGTTAATTTATTGGGTTAAAGGATTTTGACCTCAACATGAGCTTTGAATTTTCACTAGAGAGGAAAGGTTGTTTGATTTATGGCACTTGGCTATTTTTTGAATTTGGAAACATAAATCAGAACTTCTTGAGTAGAGTGAAGGGTAAGTGTTCACTGTTTAGTGCGCAATTGTGGAAACTCTAACCTTCAAGGTTTGTGAGTTTACGCTATTGTCTAAATGGTGTTTTCAGTATCTAGTCCAAAAATTTCCAATTTTCAGGACTACTCATTTCCTCCAACTAAATGATATTTTTGGTAATTTTAGTAGAAACAAGTGGTATTTTGGTGTTCAAAGACAAAAAAAATATAGCGTGAATTCAAAGTAACCACTTTTTTCTTGTTGGAAATTTGAATCCTAAGCTCAATATGGCATTTTTCAAGTTCTGACTTTCTTGTAACTGTGTTTTAATCACATTTTGTCAGTTAGCTTACTCATTAGGGTTATTTTTGCTCCATTTTGAAAATTTTCACAATGCATTTGGCCGTCCTTAACTGAACAAATAAGCGATCAACCCTTTTGTCTAGTATTAGTCTTGAGCATGATTGCCCATACATGACCAAGAAATCGCTGATGAAGATTTGCTTCTGGGAGAAAGTACTCCTTTTGGTGAAGTTGAGAAAATGCTTGGTAATATTCATTGGTTTGTGCCCGATAGGCAAATCAACTCGGATTTTCTTGGAAGGGAATAGGCCATTTTTTGGAGAATTCCAAAAGTTCATGTTTTGTGCAGGAGGGCTTTGGCTTATTAATGCATAATGTTAGGAGATTTTGGATATGCAAAATAGTGAACTGCATGTGGTCGCTCAGTAGATTGATGTTTATCATGGTTTTTTGATGTCCAATGATGACACGATGACATTGCTCTGCTCTATGACATTCTAAAGCCCAAAGCCGAGTCTCAACCTCCTGTATGGAGCCCTACCACATGTAATAGTGAAATACAGAAAATTTGAATGTCAAGATATGGTTGCACGAATGTTGCTGAAAAGGGTTATTGTTTGCATAGCATTAGGATGCAAAAGTTATCATATCGAACAGTAGGATTTGATGATATTTCCTTCATTAATATATTTTAGTAATGTTCCAGTGATATGTTTGAAACTTAACTATTTTTCTTGGGTTTATGTTTTTTGTGTCATATTCCTATATTGTACAAATAAGCCCCAACTATTTTGAACTTTGTAGTAAACAAGTTCTATAGTTTAAAACTTGGATTCTTCCTCTGTCCCCTTTGGAATGAGAGAAATGTTAGCCATCGCTGTATGTTAGTAACTGCTTGGGACATGATCGGTATGCAGATATATGTTTTTCTTTTGTTCCATCTGTTATGCTGCCATTTGGCCGGCTAAAAATTGCCAGTGAAACTTGGGTCTTATTATTTTAGTAATTCCATAATAGTTAAATCTCCTATAGCTTAATGTTCACGCAACAAATATTATCAGAATATGTTTGACAGAAAGTTTAAAGTTTCTTACCCTACTCTAAATCTGGGTACTTGTTTAAATCTCCTATAGCTTAATGTGATCTTTGGGTACTTGTTTCCATGGCTTCACATTGTTTGATATGGTAGAACTTATAGACACGTCAAGTAGCAACTAGCAAGAGTTATTTTACTCTTGTCCTATTCCATTATGTATGAATTGTTTAGAGCTGAGATTGACTGATCTGTGGTGGTGTTCTTGCGCAGGTCCAGAAGCAACTTTTGCTAGGTTGAAAGATGCAGTGCAGATCTTCCTTGCCGTTCTATTCTGGATGTCCTTATTCTTTTGGGCTTCAGCATGGGATGGAAGAAATGATGATGATAGACCAAACAAGGGATCTCGATTTAGAAGATGACTTACTAAGGATTTTGCTATGTATGTTAACAAAACAGAGAACTGAGAAGCAGTATTATTGGAAATATTATGATTTTTTTTTTATGTTTGGGGATTAATTTTAGATATTCCCTCATCTCTTGATCCATTTTTTGTACAAACTTTTGTTAAAGATTTGTGATAGCCTGGTTGGACAAGGTTGAAGATGTCACCTTGGAGGAATAAATGGAGAACATGCGATACATGGAAACCAAGAATTGAGAAATTGATGAACAGACGGAAGACAAACAAATGGTTGATGCCGGAGGTACTGAATTGGTCCAGATTCCATAAAAGGATCCAGACTATTGTTTAGTCTTGACAAACAAGCAAGATACTGGAACTGATGAGCTTCTTGAGCAAGAATTGTTTTCAAGTAACTGAATTCAAGAAAGTAATGAGGAAGCCAGCTGAGATTGAGGATGATCTGCACATCGTCAAACAACTCCCTTCCGTTTTTAGCTAAACATGGCCAGTAGTTCTATCATAACAATGCTGAAGTCTCTTTTGCCTCTTCAATGTCGTGGTTCCTGGGGTGTAATGTAACTTTGTTCCTGGGAGTCATCGAATTTTTTTTGGGTTCAAATTACTTATGGATCCTATGGTAGTTGTGTTACCCTAGTGGAGAGCATTGTAATTTGAAATTTACCCAAATTGTTTGTTTTATTGTTTAGAGCAGAAGGATTGGTGGATAGCATTGTAATTGAATTATGTGACAACCCTAGTCTTGATTATGAGGAGACCTCCAGAAGACAAATTGTACGGTACAAATATGTTCTTTCTTGGAGCAAGATCCTCTAGCCCAGTGGCAGGACAACTGATCATTACTCCTGGACGAATCGAGCTCTAGGGGCTCTTCCTGTAAGTGTGGTGGCGAGAGCATCTGGAGCGTTGCTCCAAGAGCAGATGTATTAAAGTATTAGGTCGAGATATAATAATTCGTGTTTTTCGTGTATATGTTCCAACAGATTATATTTGTATATAAGGCTTTGCTCCAACATCCTATTCTGATCATAAACACTGAGAATAAGCTTCCCAACTGGACAAGATTGCAAAACGTACATCACCAAAGATTGATTGCTGTCCTTCAGTTTTATTAATGGACATATGAAAAATATATACTTGTACACCTTATCTGCTTACTACATACATCCAATATGACACATCCTCATGGAGAATATCCTAAAAAAAAAAAGGCCCCACAGATCCACCCACTCCATCAAGTTCCCAATAGGGAAAACTATGAACTATTCTTTGTCATTGCGACAGGAGGGGGCTTGCCCATCAGCCTATGTTGTATCCAGTTTCTTCAAAAGAGACATCCAGAAATGGGTAGCAGCAATGACCGGTTCATTTGTCTACATTCTTTTTCTCCTGCTGAAAATATGTTTCACTCCGCCACCTCTATAAACCGCCTTCACTCCACCCCCACTCAAATTCTTAACTTGAACAGCTACGCCTAAGAAAGGTATATAGCTTTAGATGAAAACCCAGAAACCAAATCGGAAGAAAAAGGTATACTTTCAGAGAAAGGCAGATTAGTAAAAGGTAGAATCTATTCCAAGCCCTCTAGGCCAAACCCATAACTCTTCCAATAGATTCCACCTTTTTTTCTCAGAGAAAGGCAGATACAATAGAACAGATTACCCTCACCTTTGGATTAAGGCTAGGAATCTTTTTCTTTTCTTTCTGTTTGTGTTTCAGTCTTATGGCATGCCTTGAGAGGAAGCATTGCATCATAAAAGCAATTGTTGATGTCGAAATAGAGGCTATCTGTTTAGAATTATTGGAGATTGCTGCCAGGCTTTATATACACCAGTTCTACAAATGGAATGGCTCTTTCCACTTGATTTGCCTTTCAAACCAATGGGGTCTTCTTCTTTCTTCTCTTGGTTCCTTCTCTTTTTCTTGGTCACCTTTCCCAAGGGTATTTACCTTTCTTGTAATTCCTTCTATCAGTCTTTAATTCTTCTTGATAAGATTTAGTACATGATTTCTCTTTCTACCATTTTTCATTTCATGTTGAATTCAAATGATAAATTCCATGATGTTTAGTATTACTACCAGGTTGTTCTTGCCATCAGGAACCATGGAGATAATTATTTTGATCTTGTCATTAAATGGAAACTGAACTATTCTGATGTATGATTGATGAGCTTCTTTAATCCATAGTGACATGGTTTTTATGAAATTGTGCAACTAAAGGCTATGCTACTCTGTTTGGTTTGTATTTTAAGGGAAAAAGTTGTCAGAAGAATGTTTTCCAGGTGTTTGATGAAAGAATATGAATTAGTTGATTAGTAATATTTTCCAGGTGTTTGTCATCATCTTTTCATCTCCAATCTTGGTATTCAAGTAGATGAAGATTTGGACAAGGAATTAACTCATTCCTTTTCTTCTTGCAGTCCATGCATTTACTGGGACATACGGAGTAAACTATGGCAGAATCGCAGACAATATCCCAAAACCCGGAAACGTAGCCTTACTTCTCAAAGCAAACAAGATAAAGAACGTCAGAATATACGATGCTGATCACGAAGTTCTAACCGCCTTCAAAGGGTCTGGTGTCGAAATAATAGTGGGACTCGGAAACGAATACTTAAAAGACATAAGCGTGAGTGAAGATCGCGCCATGGATTGGGTGAAAGAAAATGTGCAAGCATTCCTCCCTGGGACTTCCATCAAAGGAATCGCAGTGGGGAATGAGGTATTAGGAAGCACTGATCAAGAACTCTGGGAGGCCTTGTTGCCAGCAGTGAAAAATGTCTACAATGCCCTTGACCGCCTCGATTTAACCAAAACGGTTGAGGTCTCCTCGCCCCATTCCGAGGCTGTTTTTGAGAATTCCTACCCTCCATCATCTTGTACTGTTAAAGAAACAATTCTTCCCTACATGAAACCACTTCTTCAGTTCTTTTCTCAGACTAATTCCCCTTTCTACATAAACGCTTACCCATTTCTGGCCTATATAAGCGATCCTGTTACTATTGATATTAAGTATGCTCTTTTCGAATCAAATTCTGGAATCTATGACTCGAAGACTAAACTTCACTATGATAACATGTTCGCGGCTCAGATTGATGCGGCTTACATTGCCTTGGAAAAGGCAGGATTCGGAAAAATGGAGGTTATTATTTCAGAAACCGGGTGGGCTTCAAAGGGTGATGCTAATGAAGTTGGGGCTACTGTGAAGAATGCAAAGACTTATAACCAGAATTTACGTAAGTTGCTAGCAAAGAAGAAGGGGACGCCTTATAAACCGAAGATTGCGATCAGGGCTTATATCTTCGCCATGTTTAATGAGAACTTGAAGCCTGGACCGACGTCTGAGAGGAACTTCGGACTGTTCAAAGCTGATGGGAGCATTGCTTATGACATTGGGTTTGATGGACTTGAAACTTCTTCAGCAGTATCTTCTCTCCTCTCCCTCAAGGTATGATTTTCACAAATACTCCTCCTACAATTCTGATTAATGTTTATGGTTTTTCTCTTCATTGGAAAATTAATATCAACCATCAATCGTTTGGTGGACATTTGCATCCACTTTCAAGTAGATCATACAAATGGTTCTGCCAGTTATCTCCCTGCTATCTTTTACTTTCTTGATTTCTCGAAAGACCTTGTGAAGTTCTTCCATGATTTTCCCTTCTTCTTCTTCTTTATGGCATTTCTATGTCACTTTATGTATGATGTGAGTGTGAACTTATTGCCATTTTATAAGTTCAAGTCTGATGAAATGCAAGTGTTGGGACAATTCGCATGCCCAAACTTCCAGTTCCTGGAAATCTAGCTAACATCTGTCCTTAGTCCTCAGTTCCATGAGATGAGGCTCTTTGCCAAATGCCACAGAAATAGAATTTGGTGAACATAGGCATCTTGTCAGACATCTTGAATCTCTTATTGTCCTCGGATGGTGGGCTTGATACTGTGTGAATAATCAAGGATGTTACTTTTATGTTACCTTACGCCAAAGCAACTAGTATTTGTTTGGAAGATGGTTTTGAGTATGATGATTTTCAGTTCCACATTCTCTTCTTCGGGTTCGCGAAAAATTCATTTCACATGGAACTGCTGATAATCGTATACGTGTTGTATCTTGCTTGTGAGGATAATGTTGTAGCAAAATGTGGTGCGCTAGTGTCACATTCAAGAATTCAAGGCTTTTCATATATTCCGAATCGATATGTTAAAAGTTAAAGGCATCCACACACCCACTTGGGGCACATAGAGAGGCAAGGAGAAGCAAATGCTGCTCAAGAGAAAAGATTCAATTGGGAAATTGTGGCCCTAAACTTGGGATAAGATTATGGAGAAGTAACAAGTAAATATGAATGATCTAAGGATGGTTTTATCTAGAACTGTCAATTTCCAACCCGACCCATGAACCCGCCAGAACCTACCCGTTGCCTCCTCTCGTTTTATCACTTGAGGAATAACCCGTAATGGACTAGTCCCGTGTCCTTCGTCTCTGTATTTCACTTGCACCAGACCCTTTCTGCTCTTTCTTTGCTATATCCATCTTCTTATGTTCCAAATGTTAATTTTTTTTTTTTTTTTTCAGGATATCGGATTAAAAGGTTGGTTCAAGTCTTCCTACTCGCTGATTTACACGACTTCTGCGGTTGTTCTTCTTCTGATTTTCGCATGATGAGGTCTTTCGAAAGGCGCCAACATCTATTTCCCTCTTTCGGTTCGATGGTACACAGATAATGGAGCTGTCCCATCTCCTTCAGTTATGTACAGATTGTTGCAAAGTTGCTTCTGTTTGATTCAAATGTATGTTCTTGTTACACAATATTGGAATTCTTGAAAGCTGAAAATCGTGGATGTCGTTTTGAAATAATGCAAGAGCAATATTGCTATGTTTAGTCTTGTGATTCTATTGGTAAAGAGCAACTCCACCCATGAGCTATTTGGGCCACCAACGTACGTAAAAACTTAGCAAAATATAGGACAAAGTGCATCAGCTGTGCGCGCTCTACCCGTAAAGCCAAAATTGGTGCCAGAAAATGGTGAAGTCATCTTTGGCGCCGAATTTGACAGTCTAATCATTTCGACCAATAGCTCTGTATCGAAAAATCAGATGGTTTTAATCTAGGGGTGTATATGGAGTCGAGATCGTGCCAAAATAGCAACAAACTGGTACACCAACAGTGCTATTTTCATTTTTTTTTTTAGCTTCTTGACATTGTATCAAGTCCTGAAATGAGTGTGGTGTCCTTTTTCCCAAGTATCATAATCTTGATTTAAATTTGATAGATTATGCTTGAAAAATGTAACACATGCGTACATTTGTGTTCGACACCTGTCGCCATGATATTCGTCTCCCGACCAATACCACAGTTCAGACGGAACCAGTCAAGAAAATTGTACGTTGTACAAGTACGAAATTCTTCAATTCGTTAGGAATTTTTGTAAGCTACCTTACGGGAGTTTCAAACTTTGCTGGAACCCAAATGAGGAAAGTTTGCTTCATTTGACCGTTTGATGCTTAGAAACTTCCAAGTCAAGCACCAGTTGCATGAGCTTATTTGACCGTTTGATGCTTAGAAACTTCCAAGTCAGGCACCAGTTGCGTGAGCTTATTTTTCTTCGTAACTTTTCGTCGTCTAAATGCATTCTTCATTGCCAAATCATCTCACTTAGGCGAGGTGGCTTTAAAACAAGAGGCTATCTCGAACAATAGCGGTTAAGTCCAAGATCGTTCGCAAAGAGTAAAAAGTTAAGTCGCGATACTTTCAATTGATTTCCAATCTAATTAATTCGAAGAACAATGGAAGTTTGGGTTTCGAATATCGTTTAAACTAAAATTAATAGAAAGTAGTTTAAAGGTTTTGAAAACAAGAGAGAGAAGGGGCTCAGGTTTCGATTCAACCTCCCCCCTCATAATATGGTTGTGATGAAATCTAAAGTTACATCCCACATATAACACGGATCACCATTAGGGTAGCGATCCCTGTCGATAATGGCCAAGAAAATTTACAAAATTCGTACTTATTTGTAAAGACTATCTCAACATTGTGCGAATTGTCATACTGGAACGACCCCCTGTTGAAGTAAGGATCGTCCAAGGACATGATCCGACTAATTAATAGTTCCGAGCCTAAAATATTACATTACATTTAGAACGTAAAGACGGGTCACAGGAGGGCCCGGCCATCCGGACGGGATTTCCATGGGGTTTGGTCTATCTGATTTTGATCTTCCCTCAGGCCTTGGATTGGAACTCCCTCGTGACACTCCATGGTTTAGCTTCAAATGTCATCTAACGGATTCCGTGAGTCTTCAAACAGAGAAAACGAGTATCAAACTCCAAATAATACACTAAATGAACATAACAAGAACAAAATTAAGGGGCGTTAATGGACACATTTACGTACGCCCCTGCTAGTGTTACCATTTTTTTTGTTCATTTAATTTTACTCCAAACGTAACAGGATATGGTTCACTTTGTTCGACTATTGGCATGCTTAAACGTGTGTTTGGCCTAACTTAAATTTTCTTGAAGACAATGTGCAATAATTATGGATATTTAGTGATTTTTTATTTGGTTTTAATTTTGTTAGAGTTTTTGAGATTAATCATTTATTTCGATGAGAGGAAACGAAAAAAGTATAAAGATATTTTTTCTGAGCTTTTTTTGTCTAGATCCTTAGTGTAACACTCCTAAAATTTTTAAATAAATAAAAAATTGGAAATGCTAATTTCTAATCCGATAATTAATTAACTAAGTTAATCAATCTAAATGTATGATTAGGTTTATAATAATAGTACTCAAAAAAGAAGAAGAAGGAAAAACAATGCTTAATCAATCGTGCATATACATTACGCATACCTTAGATATATATAAACAGTCTTGCTATTGTCAGCCCACTGGGCTGACGATAATCATACTAGAAGACAAAGAAAACACGTTACTTTTTATACCCTGTAATACACATTCACAGTCTCATTATTGTCAGCTCATTGGGTTGATTTTAGAATTTTCCATATATAAATAGGTAAAGAAGATATCTTTACTTTTTCCCATTTACTATACATATCTGTCCATGTACACAGGGATTTTTGAAAGCCATAAGTAACCCACAAATTATGGCTTCTGTACTTATCTCTTCCGTACCTTACTTCCCTTTTTCATTCCATCACTCCTATACTTATCTCACACACTTCTACTATCTCTACACTTGCACTCTCTCTCACTTCCTTATAAAAACCCAAAAAAACAGTCTGGTTCCCACGCTGTTCTTCTTTTTCTTCTCTAAATTTCTGTTTGCCTTTTTCCTGCTTTCGTCAATTCCATTTTACTTGCTTTTTCGGCCGGATTTAAGATAGATTAATCTCTTTTTTACTTTCTCCTAAGTATATAAATGTGTTATTATATTAGTTGTAATGATAGGAATTGAAAAGAAACAAATCCGTGCATTGTAAGTTTAAAAAAATCGAAAATTTTCGTTTTCGGTTCAGATCTGCGTTTTTCGTGAAATTATTCATATGGAAATCTGATCCGTTCATCTTGTTCATCTTGTCAAGACGATTCCGGAAAGGTATAATAATCCCCTTTTCGATCTTGGGATTGACCACACGACCCGGTCAAAGTTCCGGATTAAACCATATATATATGTATACCTACGTACAGTACACGTTGAAGATGACTGACGTCATCATGAACCCCATCTCACAGAATTACAGTTTACCCCCTGTGTTTTGGTTGTGTTAAAATTTGATCCTAAACTATGTGGAATTAATTGTTTTACCTCCTGTGCTAAAATTTTAAACTTTTAGGATACATCAATGACTATTTCTTAGGGATCTGTGATTTATGTTAACCTCTAAAGAATTTAGTAACTAAAAGTATTAAGTTTAGAAAAGAATAAAATTTATGTATTTATTTATTATTATTTTTTGTAGTGTTATTTTATTAATTGTTAACAAAGGCCCAAATATTTTAATAAAATTTTTGTGTAGTTCATAACTTCAGTAAATACATTGTGGATGTAGAACATGTTTAATTTACTGGAAAGTAAATGTTTGACAATCAGAGAAATAATAACATGATGTATAAGTTTGAAAAATTATTAAATTACTTATTTGCTAAAATTTTCCTGTTATAAACATAACAAATTAAGGGTATCGGCCCGCTCATAAAACACTACACGCTTTACTTTCTCGCACCATATTAAATGTTATATTGTTGTCTCATTGAAATGTATCGTGTTTGAGCTATTGTTGATTGTATCATGTTGTACGTGCTAGAATGAACTTAGGTTCGCTGGGGTGGTTCGAGTAGTGAACACATAGACGTGGTTAAGTAATGGATAAAATGGTAAAGTTGATCAAGCATGTTGGGTGCCGGTAAAGGACCCCGAGTACGGGAGTACGGTAAAGTACTCAGAGTGTGTGGAGGGCGATAAAGGACTCCGGGTACAGGATTTGGGATACGGTAAAGGATCCTAAATGCGGTACAGTACCCAGTGTGTGTGTGAAGGACGGTAAAGGACTCCAGGTACAGGATTTGGGATACGGTAAAGGATCCTAAATGCGGTATAGTGCTCAGTGTGTGTGTGAAGGACGGTGAAGGACTTCAGGTACAGTATTTTGGGAAACAGTAAAGGATCCCTGAATACGGTATAGTACCCAGTGTGTAGAGTTGGGAGACGGTAAAAGATCCTGACAATAAGACAGTGCGACCCCTAATGCTGAGTTGTCATGGAAAGTTATTCCATGGGAAGGTCAATGTTGGTGGATGTAGGAGGAAAGGATCTCGTGGAGAGAATCCTTAGATTTCATGTAAGATAATGGATAGTGAAAGAAATGACAATGTGTTATTATTTTGTATCTCCTGTGAATTGTTATATTGTTGATTTGCTAATTGTAAGGTAAGGGGTTAGTAGGGTTGAGATTATCTACTGAGTTTCAAAACTCATTATAGTACCGTTGGGCTGGCGTTTCATGCCAGGTAATCCAGAGATCGAGGAACAGAATCCGCAGCAAGATGAACAGTACCATGGTGAAGACCTCTCAACTGAGGAAGGAGAGTTTGTTGAGCCTTGGAGGCCATACCCTTAGAAGCTCTGTTAAATTGACGTACTTTTATTTAGATTTTCATAAGTGTTATCACATTTGTCAAACTCTATTTTATTTTGTTGGTTTGTAAGATAATTAAGTAGGTTTGAATTTGGTATTAAGGTTTCCGCTGCTAAACTCTGTTTAATAAAATTTCATTTCTTATATATCAGTTTTATGAATTATTAAATCAATGAAAAAAATAATTTAATTAACGTGTCTAAAATATCGGGGCGTTACACTTAGTAAATTTTTTGGGGCTTTTGGTCACAATATTCTAACTCTTTTAATTCTCTTTTCCAAAACAAATAACTAATCCTAAAAATTGACATTAATTGACAATAATTCAACAAAAAATGACAAGAAGACAGGATAGTAATACCGATTTTTCTTTGTCTAAATTCACACCTGAAATTAACCAGTACAATCTGACTGTATAAAATAGTGATATTAAGTGATGATAAATATCCGGGAAACATATTATATATTTCGCTTAAAAATTAAACTGGAGACAAATTAATCATAGTTCCAACTCTGCTGTATATATATTCTTCTTGAAATGGCCTACATGAACTTAATCATACCATATATGCTAAGAGAAGCATACATACAAGGAGGACTTGGACCCATTTAAACAGTACTCCCTCCGTCCCATAATATTTGTCTGGTCCGCAAAATAAGGATTAAAAATACTACAATTTTTGCAAGAAAAATTCAAAAAAAATTCAATAATTCATTAGATATCGATGAGTTCTTGTAATTTATGAAAAAAGTTTGAATTTTTTTATTGAAAGAAATGTATTATTTTTTAGTTCTCATTTTGCGGACCGGACAAACATTTTGGAACGGAGGAAGTATAAGTCAAGAGCCAAAGTCCCCGCTGGGGAAACTTCATTGATTTTTCTCATATATACAAATTCAATGATTTTTTTTTATTTTATTTTTGGTTTTTAACAGAACAGAAAAGGACAGCCAAAAAAAGAGTTGATTTAGTCTGCAGCCTTTGGAGATGTTCACATTCCTTGTCTGATTTTTCCTTTCCCCGACTTAGCCGCGTTCTAGACCCGACCCCCTTCCCTATATATACCCCCGTCTGTAACCTCTCGTATCTTCATCAAACAATTGCAATACAGTCTTCCTTATTCACATACTATAATTTCAAGAGAGAGAGAGAGAGAGAGAGTCCAACACCAATTAATATACAGAGTTTGTGTAAACTTCATCAAGCTAATACAGCACCTCATCATTTTACATATTGATACCTTGCTAGGAGATACACAGAGAAATGGAGAGGACCATGAGAATGGTACTGGCGCTGTTTGGTGTTGTTGCGGCGGTTATGCTACAATGTGCGGTGGCACAAACGGTGCATGTCGTCGGAGACACCTCAGGTTGGATCGTTCCTCAAAATGGTGCAGAAGCTTACGTTTCGTGGGCTTCTGATAAGACCTTTGTCGTCGGTGACATTTTGAGTAAGTGTCTTGTCATTCTCCCCATTTCTTCAAACTGAATGCTGTATTAACATGATCTTCGGACATACTAAAACCTAACATCTCTAACGTATAAAGTGTAACCCCCCAGAAAAAACATAATCTTCAGACATAACTTTTATACTGCAAAACATATTGTCTCTCTTTGCTGGTTTGAACCAAAACATCGGTCTCCTAATTTAATTATTATATCATTAATTACTACTTACATTTAAAAAAAAAAAAATCAACTACGAATTAATGCGATAAAAACAAAACAAAAAAATTTGTCCCTCGTCTTCTTTATAATTGGTATTCTTTATAATTGATGTGTTGATTTTGAATGTGCAGTTTTCAACTTCGTAACCAATGAACATGATGTGCTCCAAGTAACAAAAGACTCATACGACGCCTGCACTGACACCAACCCCATCGGAAACCCAATCACCACCGGTCCGGCCAACGTCACTCTCACCTCTGCCGGCGACCACTACTACATCTGCACCTACGGCAGGCACTGCGCGTCTGGTCAGAAGCTCACCATCACCGTCTCCGCCACCGGCACTCCCGGTGCCGCCCCACCACCTTCCACGACTGCTGCTCCTCCTCCTCCTCCGTCCACGCCTTCTCCCACCTCGAGCACCACCCCTGAAGCTTGTGCTCCGGAGCCGTCGGCCACCAACCCGACTGCCAATGCGCCCACCAGTTCTACCACGCCCGGACAAGTGGCGCCGCCGCCTCCGGATTCTTCCTCACCTGCGGTTTCGGGTGGTTTCTTTGTCACCATTTTGAGCATTGCCATGGCAGCCTTGTTTTAGATACAAGAAGATATTTACATGGGGGGAATGAGATGTAATTTTTTCTATGGGTTTTTTAATTTTCTTGCATTGAATATTAGTAAATGATTGATTTGTGATTCAATTTTGTATTGGAGCATTTGTTGAATAAAATAAGGTAGTTCCTTGCCTAGACAATCAATACTGTCTTTCCTTTCTCTCTCATCACTATGGTTGTTTGTCATTTGAGTGCTTTATTGTATATTTGACCGTGAGTGTGTGTGTGTGTTGCGGTCTCTCTCTGTCCCTCTCCCTCTCCAACATTTCAAAAACATGGTTTTTTATAGTGCATATATATATATATATACAGTATAAAACTTTGTTAAAAGAAGTGAAGTGAGATCAAAGGTGAACTATCAAGCACCAGGCCTTTGGAGACTAGAAAAGGGGTATACCGATTGTCGAAAGGAGAATTAGTGACTCGTTATGGACAGTTAATGATCAAAATGATATATATGAGCCCACTGATACATAATCAAAGCATAGTGATATGATATGTTGCATTGAGAATAAGTTTATGGATAACTTACGAACACGTGTAACGTAACGAAAGTTTGTCGATAAAATGAGAAATATATAGGATAAGAGTTGTTTGCTCCTGAAATTGAGAAGAGATACAAAAGGTTTGAAATGAATATACAGGGTCCTGAGTACCCGGAACGTGAAATAGATATACGAGGTCCCGAGTTTCTAGAATATGAAATGGATGTACAGGGTCATGACTACCCAGAACATGGATTTGGTATACGGGGTCCATCTGGAATGTCTCTAAGTCCACCATTCGGTGTGACGCTAGTAAAGAGCTTCTCAAGCTTTTATCTCAAACCAAAGGGGATATACCAGATCCAAAATTCCCGGAACGTGAATCACTTGATACAAATAGGTGTGAGGTGTAACATGAACAACAAGGGTAATACTTGTCATCTTATTTGCATATAAAATTTGTAGAGATTTTTTCTACTGAGTTAGTATAGCTCAACCCTTTATATTTTCAGGTACAAACTAGGGACCGTAGCATGAAGTACATGGCATGTATGACATATTTTTGAAAGCTTTCACCTAAGGGTTTCTTTGTCATCTTTTGTGCAATCACATTTTGAGGATGTAACAGTAACTTCAAATTTGATTTCTTTTGACGTTGGATTACTGTAAAACTTTTGTTGAACCTCTCTTACTCCATACTTATGTAACATTCAGCCATGGGGCCTTAAAAGTGTAAATTTTGAAACTTATGGTGTTGGAATCACTAATCTGCGAAATGGACATTGCAATCTTTTTGGGGGATTATGTACGTTATTGCGAGGATTTAATTTTATGATCAAAGTTTATCTTTATTTATGTTTAAAATCGAGTGGGTGGCAGTAAATTTTTGAGGCTTTTGGTCACAATATTCTACTCTTTTAATTCTCTTTACCAAAACGAATAATTAATCCTAAAAAATGACATTAAGTGACAAAAATTCAACAAAAAAAAATGACAAGATAGTAATATTGATTTTCCTTTGTCCAAACACACCCGAAATTAATCAGTACCATCTGACTATATAAAGTAGGGGTATAAAGTCGTGATATTAAGCGATGATAAATATCCGTGAAATATATTATTTCGCTTACAAAACTAGAGACAAATCATAGTTCCAATACGGTTGTATTCTTCTACAAATGGCTTACATGAACTTATACCATGCTAAGAGAAGAAGACCAAGGACTTGGAGTACCCATTTAAACAGCAAGTCAAGAGCCAAAGTCCAAGGGGAAACGGTCTACATTGATTTTTATCATTTAAATTCTATATGATTTTTCTTTCTTTCTTTTTTGGTTTTTAACAGAACAGAAAGGGACAGCAAAAAAGAGTTGACTTGGGAGATAAACTGACGCAGCGGAATTCACGAAGAGATTAGTTAGCGTACTAATCCAAACGAGATAAACAACTCGTCGCAACGAGCAAATCTTGCGCACAAGAAAGAAAGAGAAAATCTCTGTAATATTATTAATCAAAAGCTGCATAAACCCTAAGTTACAAACCTTTATATAGGCCGAAACTCTAGAAACCCTAAAAATAAACTTGGAAATTAAAAAGTTCCAGAATTTGGAACTTTTCCTAAAATTGAAAACGGGAAAGAAAAACAAGACTTTCCCAAAAAGAATCAACT
Source organism: Rhododendron vialii (assembly GCF_030253575.1). Lineage (NCBI taxonomy): Eukaryota > Viridiplantae > Streptophyta > Magnoliopsida > Ericales > Ericaceae > Rhododendron > Rhododendron vialii. Next base: position 32,267,933 of record NC_080564.1, on the reverse strand, counting down.
TAAAAGGAATTACGATCTAAGAGTTATTAAAGAAACAAATCTTTCCTAAAACGGCAAAATAACGCAATAGAAAGCCTAAACGAATGAATCGGGCCGAAAAACACCATTCATCATCAACCTTTAGGGTTATGAGTATCGACTGGAGCGCGAAAATAAGTCAGCCCACCAAGTTTGGGCCTATTCTGAGCTCGTCCGAATTTAGCCGATTTGGGTAATCTGAAATTAAACACCGTTTAGACTTTCGGGGCTTAGCTCGGTCTAGCTGATCATGGAATTGGGCCTCCACATGTTCTACATCATAAACTTATTCACGGAAGCTCCGTGAACGGCGCAATCAATAGCTGAGATTCGTTTTCAATTCTGACCAATCAAAATTAATTGTTACTGATCATAATTGATTTTCAGACCAATCCGTCCAAAAATACTTTGAACGTACGCAATTAGCCTCCGTAAAACCTTTTTTACGGAATGATCCGCAAATAAGATTTTCTCATTGATTTAGTCTGGCTTTGGAGATGTCCACATTGGGGTTTCCTAGTCTTCTAAATTCCAACCAAATGGGGGACCCAATTAACAACTTTCATAGCATTCAAATTGGACCAGCTAGCTTCACCCAGCTCGGTCCTTAATTGTCTGATTTTTCCTTAATTTGCCGCGTTCGAGACCCCCTTCTCCTGGCTATATATACCCCCGTCTCGATATGTAACCTCATATCTTCATCAAACAATTGCAATATACAGTCTTACTTATTTACATACTATAATCTCTAGAGAGAGAGAGAGAGAGAGAGTCCAACATCAATATACAGAGTTTGTGTAACCTTCATCAACCTAACAGCACCTCATCATTCTACATATTGATACCTAGCTAGGAGACACAGAGAGAAAATATATATGGAGAGGAACATGAGAATGGTACTGGCGTTGTTTGGTGTTGTTGCGGCGGTTATGCTACAATGTGCGGCGGCACAAACGGTGCATGTGGTCGGAGACGCCTCAGGTTGGATCGTTCCTCAAAATGGTGCAGAGGCCTACGTTTCGTGGGCTTCTGATAAGACCTTCGTTGTCGGTGACACTTTGAGTAAGTGTCTTGTCATTCTCCCCATTTCTTCAAACCTTATGCTATGTATATTAACATGATCTCCGAATATACTAAAACCTAACCTCGCTAACGTATATTGTCTCTCTTATGAACCAAGACATCGATCTTCTAATTTTAATTATTATATTATCATTAATTACTACTTACATTTTCAAAAAACAAAAATCAACTACGAATTAATGCGATAAAAACAAAACAAAAGAATTTGTTCATCCCTCGTCTTCTTTATAATTGATGTGTTGATTTTGAATGTGCAGTTTTCAACTTCGTAACCAATGAACATGATGTGCTCCAAGTAACAAAAGACTCATACGACGCCTGCACTGACACCAACCCCATCGGAAACCCAATCACCACCGGTCCGGCCAACATCACTCTCACCTCTGCCGGCGACCACTACTACATCTGCACCTACGGCAGGCACTGCGCGTCTGGTCAGAAGCTCACCATCACCGTCTCCGCCACCGGCACTCCCGGTGCCGCCCCACCACCTTCCACGACTGCTGCTCCTCCTCCTCCTCCTCCGTCCACACCTTCTCCCACCTCGAGCACCACCCCTGAAGCTTGTGCTCCGGAGCCGTCGGCCACCAACCCGACTGCCAATGCGCCCACCAGTTCTACCACGCCCGGACAAGTGGCGCCGCCGCCTCCGGATTCTTCCTCACCTGCGGTTTCGGGTGGTTTCTTTGTCACCATTTTGAGCATTGCCATGGCAGCCTTGTTTTAGATACAAGAAGATATTTACATGGGGGGAATGAGATGTAATTTTTTTCATGGGTTTTTCAATTTTCTTGCATTGAATATTTTTCTTGCATTGAATATTAGTATACGCTTGATTTGTAATTCAATTTTGTATAGGAGCATTTGATGAATAAAAATATAAAATAACGTGGTTCCTTGCCTAGAAAATCAATACTGTCATATTTCTTTCCCCATCTGGTTAGAACGAATGAAGTTCCTTAGAATGTGCGCTAATGTTTGATTTTAATAATTGGATGTTAGAACTAATTAGTACGCAGCTCGACTAATTCCAGGACCCTGAAATTAAAGTTATAATAACGAGTATTTGGTACGTACTCTGTACGTGACATTTTACATACCAATCTCACTTGTGCTATGTGAGAGCATCAAAGAATGTAGGACATTCATACAAGTTTTAGCGTTGATAATAAATATGTGGGGGACAAGAAGCTTTAACATGAGATAAACACACCATACGTACGTACTTACACGACAAATATGAGTTAAACACAACATTGCGAACGAGCTATCTGAACCTTAATCGGAACCCCCAGACAGAAATTGCAAAAGTAAGACAATATTCGATCACCTTCAGAAACACAAAAACGAACCCTAGTCAGTTTGATTACACATTAGTGTTGTTACCTCTGATTTGTCCTGGTTGTTCGGCGTCGCTTTCCGTCCGTTGAGGGGAACACCACTCCTCAGCATCGCCGACATCTCTCTCCCCCGCCCCTCTCTTAATCCCAATTACTCCAATTTGTAGTAGTAGTATGTAACTAAAGGATGCGAAGGAACAGATGGAGAGAGAGAGAGAGAGAGAGAGAGAGAGAGAGAGAGAAGGCGGTGGAGAAGAGTGGCGGGGGTATTCATTAATGAATACAACAATATGCACGGGAATTTGGTTTCCAAACTTTGATTGCCTTTTAATTTTTCCATTCACATTATAAACCTACAATAGTGTTTTTTTTTAATCTATATTTCCTTTTCAGTTGATTGTCTTTTGAAAGGAGTATTATAAAACAGAGTGATTTTTTACAAAATGTCTAGGCATACAAAGTAATATCCACGACCGTCAAATCGTATTTTGACAATATGTTTTAGTCGACAGAACACTTCTATTATAAAAGGTAGGAAGAATATTAATTCTCCATATGATTATACCCCTCTCTCCTATTTTTTTAGGCAACGTATCCCTATTTAAATTTTGTCTTTTTATGATCAAACGGGAAAACGTCTCAAAATATATGGTAACTGACACTCTGTGTAGATTAGATTTGCTGGGTAGAAATTTCGAGTAGAGCAAGTAATTTATTTAAGCTAAGTATTATGTTCTGACTCCGCTAGCATTTCAATATTCTACACAATGTTTTTATAGATATACTAAACAGTAGTGCTAATGATACAGATTTTTCACGCTAATGACAGATTTTTTTCACGCACAGATCGTTATGTGGGTTCCACTCAAATAATCCGAGCCATTCATTAAATTTAAAACATGTTTTCTTAACTTCTAGTATACAAGAACCAAAATTACGGGGAACTACACATTGGGCAAAAATTCAACTCAATCAGTTTTCTATCTGATAATTGCTGCCATCTTGTATTGTTGACAACCATGCCCCAAGGTCACTGAAGAGGGTAAATACTGTTTAGTTTTGGTGTTTGAGGCATAAGCTCTGCAGTTGTCAGATTTTGAGCAAAAACAGGTGAGATAATTTCGTGGATGCGTATAAAACCAATTTTGTTCTTTGTTTTCCTTCTTAGTGATCTACTTTCTTGATTGTTCATTCTCCCTTTAACATGGTTGTGAAAGTTTATCTTTGAAAACTTCAACAGAACAGCAAAATCCACAGTTCCCTAATTGCATAATTACTTTGTAGTTCTTAAGTGTAGAGGAACAGTATTTATAATCACATGCTGACATATCATACTCCTACGTATTATTAGGCAAAATTTGCTTCATTCTTTGGACCAGGGATCACAGCTGAAATTGGTAAGGCTGTAGTTTCATAATTTACAGTAAAGCTTTTAGAGGCAGGCTATGATCAGATAAGCATACGTAGCAAACATTTTCGACTAACATTATGATTTTGTGGCTGCAGGGAAAGGAGAAAAAGATTTATATGAAGTTCAACTTGTTTCAAATTCAATTTCAGAGTAAGGTATATTAAAGGTTCATCTGAGTCTGTTCTTGTCCAACCACACAGGATAGTAGTATCCGTGCAGGATAGTGTTGTAATGTTTCATGCAGTTGCAAAATCTTCAGTGCAAAAGGTTTGTGTGATAAACAAAAAGAAAAATAGAATAGGGGAAAGAATCAAGATGAAAGATGTTGGAACCCAATTTGGGGGAGAGTTGTACCAATAGATGGTGTGGAAGCCCAAATAGAGAAATGCTACGTGCAAAGAAAATGAGCAAAGAATTGACCCTTAAAGTGTACATGAACGGTTCAGATTCACTGTGATGAATCTGAACCGTTCATGTACACTTTAAGGGTCAATTCTTTGTCCCTAACATTCCTCGCCCAAATATTTTGTATTTGTAAATGTTGAAGAAGTTGTTGTGTGGCTCCTTTTTATAACTCCGAAGTAACTGATCGACACATTGTTGTATTTCTGGTGTTGTTTTGATTGTATCTTATTTTTGCCCTTGAAATAAGCTTATAGGTAGCACTTGCATCGTGAAAATTCAGAAATTTTGGTCAATTACCAGTCTTCTGAACCCACTGCCTAAGGGTGATTATCAGGTGGTTAGGAGCTTATTTCATGCAATATGGTGAATAGGAAAAACATAAATTCAAATCTCTTTGGCAAAGTTAAGAGAAACTCATGCCCTTTGATCCTAGGCTACCGGCTTCTTGGCACTATTCCCTTGATGGGGTGGAGTCAAGCTAACACTCAAGTCCACTTGAGGGAGCACATGCGGATTACCGTATGGGGTACTCCTGCACTTAGGCCTGTCTAGACCCCTCTGGTCCCGCTCCCTAGCAGGGAAAGGACTCTGCTGATAACTAGAGATAGTTGGCATGTACTTATTGCTCCCTCCTATCTTTTTTCACTTGAAAAAAAAGGGTAGATGCAAATCCAAGAAGTTAGTTGTTGGCAAATGGCAAATTCAGACGTAAATACACATCTTAGACGATAAATGGCTTTGTCTAATTTTTCTGCATGAAACAAGCATCACAGGGGAAGTAAAAAACTGGAGGATAGATAACTCCCCAAATTGCCACACATCAGCAGGATAGTCTGATTGGATGTTCTAGATTGTGAGGGCTAACAAGTACCAATGTATATAGAAAAACTAAAATGCATCCTCAAAGAAAGCATAAGGTTCTGGACCCTTTTTAACAGCCCCTCACAAGTAACAAACACAACCAACATACAAAGTTAAAAAAGCTCCAAGTTTAGGCAAGCAGTCATCAAATAAGCATGGAAGCTTTTGGACCCTCTTACATAGTTCCCTCATCTTCTTCATGGCCGCATGCTCTATACCAACAAAGAAACGCATTAGAAACATAATCCAACACAAAAATTTGCCCCAACTTTCATTTGCTTCCCCCCCCCCCCCCCCCCGCCCCAAAAAAATAATAATAATAATAATAATAATAATAATAAAATAAATAAATAAAATGAAGTTCTAAACCTAAGAATAGCATAAGTGGTTTAGCTAGTAACACTTTCATACCCAATCAAATGACGAAACATACATAATATTAGCACAACTGGCAAAGAGGTCAAAAAGGTAATCTACAGTACCTTGAATGCTCTGAGTTAAGGTGATGAATTCGTTGCAAAACTAGTTCTGTTTTTGTCAATTTTCTTGATGGTAGTCCATTTGTAAGCTTCAGAGGTGGTAGTCCATTAGTAAGCTTCAGAGGTGGTAGCCCATTAGTAAGCTTTTGAGACCATAGGCTGTTTTTCCTACAAAAGTTGTTAAGACAGTTAAGCATCAACCAACACAAAAAAAGTTAATCAAAACTGAAGTAACAATTACTGGCAATAAGCCTTAATGAGTTACAGAATAAGAGCACATATAGTCCCACAATGAAAAAGGTAAAGAGTAAAGTTGTCCCTCTGCTAGATGATGGCCAATAATTCAATATGTTATATGTAGGTTCGGGCTTTCTCGCAGTAGGTAGCTGGCGTGTAAATCTTCGTGAGTTGGAGAGATGTGGTTAGTTAATGCGAGGGGGAATGGAGGAGCAATCTAGTGAGGGTGAGAAAAGAAGCAGGAGCACAAAAGAGACATAGGCAGCGTGTCCCTTGTCTTTTTGACGTAGTGAGCAGCTTTCCCTAGATGGATCGAGTGTGGTCACCTTTTAGGGAAAAATGTTCTCCTTCCTCAGAATCAGTGCTCACACTTTCTCTCTAGAAAAAAGTCAGCTCTGTCAAATCAGAAGAGAATGTCAAAGTATTTATAGGGCACCTGGGCCTTAGGTCAGGCCCAAGACGGCGCCCAATTAAATCCCAACATGTGTCCCTTCTGTACCTATAGGTCGCAGGAGTGTCGTCATCGCATAGACTCACTCCGCAGGCGTGCCCCTCCCGCGACGAGACCTCCTTCTCAAGCCACCAAACCACTATATCCCCCTCAATTCCCGTAGGTAGGATCGTGATCCCACGACGATCGTTTTGTCTCAAGGTTCCCTTGGCCCTACCTGGAGGCCAAAGTAGGACTCTTGACGCTCTAATGAGATTCCTTTTTCATCTCGAAGCACCACGGCTCACGCGGTCTCCACCATGATGGCTCTTGTGGGCTACTTTGTTTACTTAAGGCTTTTCTGCTTCCGCGGGGCCCGCTGGGCTTCCGCAGATATGGCTTCTCGTCACGCAGGTCCCTTTCCGCGGGGGCCTTCGCCATGTAACAAAATATAACCCTCCTTCCACATGTCTCTATGGTTGGTTGGTCAACAGTCTTCTTTGGGTCAAAGATCATCAATGATATTCTTGCTTGGCGGGTCCCTTGGCGGCTTGACCGCGTGTCACATTCCAATTGGCTAGTCAAAGGGTCTCCGTGGGTCAACGGTCGATATCTTGACCTACCCTACACTATACAACAAAATAAGAGCACTATAGTCCTACGTTGAAAAGGTAAAGAGTAAAGTTATCCCTTTGTCTAAAAACTTAAACGATGGTCAATAATTCAACATGCTATATACAAAATGCAGATAAATCAATGAAGTGATTTAGTTTAAGAGTATGACAGCATGAACAATTCTATTTAGAACTTGCTTGAGATATGTAAGAAGCTCATAAATGTTAATTGTATGGAATGAGAAAAATGATACATCATTATTGACTCTTCTCCATCTCCAATTTATATTGTTTTGACCTCTTATGGAGTAAAATCTTGAGCTTGAATTATGTTCATTGTTCATATCTCTCACCAGGCAGAACATGCAGATTTTGACCCCATAAGTTCAGCTCGGGATAGATAACATGAGGAAAATTAGACATTGAATATGAGCCATGTCTAATTCTTTTTGAATCTCAAATTCTAGATTGTCCAAACAAAATGCATAAAGGAGCTGTTAACAAGGGGATTGCACAAAGGAGGTTTCAGGAAGCTGATGTTGAACATGGATGGGAGCTCACTTGGCAATCCTGGCACTGTTGGATTTGGTGGTCTTCAGAGAGGAGAGACGACTCAAAACCATGGGATTCTATGGAAAATTGTTAATTGATGTACAGCTTGGGGAATCTTCAATGTCCGAAACTAGTCATAGACGTGGAGGTTGAATCAGAAGTAGGCAAGTAGCTATCAAGGATTCAAGATGATCCAAGAAGGACCACCCCGCAACTCACGACACAAAGTGCTGGTGGAAGAATGCAGAGCCCTCATGGCTAGGAGCTGCACAGTTGGGCATACTCTTCATGAATAGAGTTGCAGATAGGCTGGCTAAGATGGGGTCAGTGCAAGCCACTATCTTGTGACATGGGTGATCCCACCGGAGGAGATCAAGGAAATGCTCGCTGCAGACCTTGCGACCACAGCGTTGGTTCGAGGCTCAGCCTCTTCTTAAGTTATATTTTATGTCCACCGAAGCATATTTGTTATCTAATGTTATCAATGTCTTTAAAAGCCTCCCTATAGTGCTTCTTACATGTCCCGCTGCCTTTTCTGTTTTCAGACATTAGTTTTAATTTCATACTAGATTGTAAAGTGTAAACA